>NC_083319.1:3196250-3501875 GCF_963455315.2 Globicephala melas | reverse complement strand
CTCCTTTCTGGCCTCCTTTGCTGGCCTTGCCCCAGTATTCTATAGCCAGCAAGACTCTGTAATGGAAAAGTAATAAAACTTAAATTATGTGTATTTGGTATTTTTCTGATTAAAAAAGCAATATATGTTCATTGTAGACAAATGGAAAAATAATAAAACTTAAATTATTTGTATTTGATATATTTCTGATGACTAACGTAATATACGTTCATTGTGGACAATTAGGCAAGTGGAAAAGAAAATTAAAACCCTTCATAGCCTCATCACGCACGGCTAATCTATTTTCTCTGCACATTCGCATGCAAAATTGGCATCAGAAGACGTATTTTTCACTTCCTGTTACATCGTGAGCATTTCCTCATGTCACTGATAGTCATTGGAATTCAATTTTTTCCTGGCTCCGTAATATTCCCATGAGCCCACATCCTTTCTGTGTGCTGCCCAGAACAACCTCACGATGTATTCCAGAGCATCGGGTCTGCCCCGAAAGCCCTCACGCTTCTCAAAGGCCCTGAAATCTCTCTTCCTTTCTTTCTTCAGCCCAAGCCACAGCAAAGCAACATAAAGGGGAAAAGGAACGAACCCTCTCTTTCAGCTTGATCAACCATGAGATGCCTCTGTTAAGGAGAGTATTTTCAAATCTCTTCCCGCCTCCCAATTCACCCAAGACAAGGACTCCGCTCCCCTCAGCCTGCAGTGCTGACGTTTTCCCTTTTTATCTTTTGCTTTGAGCATCTTCAGCGTTGACCCAGCACAACCACACTCCCTCGGGTCCTTCACACACTCATATTTTAAAGTGTGATGGTTGTTTGGGGAAGAGAGATGGAGACGCAGCCTCCTGGCTCCCTAACCCTCTTAAAGGTCCCTCTTTCCCCACAGAATCTGAAAGGAAACGGGTGACCCTTTAGGGACCCTAGTGACTGGAGTTTCAATTCAGAGAGAAGGATTCCAGGGTGTGACCAGGAAGGTCAGGGAGGCAGGGGCCGTGTAGGCACCGCCCCCTTCCTGACATGATGCACTGAGGGAAATGCCCCATTGACACCCAATACTGCAGAAGATGAATAGAAAAAATGACTGGAAGGATGTACATTCACCTGCTATCAGGGTTTAGCCCATAGGAATGGAACCAGAGGTAGTTTCCATTTTGTGATTTTATTTATTTTCCTAATTTTCCAGAAGAAAATATCTTATCATTAGAAAATGCAATTAGGTGTCAATGTAAGTGAAAACACATAAAAGACATATTGCAAAATATTCATCTCTTCATATCCAAACTCAGTCCAGGAGACTGAGTCCCCCAGAGCAGTCCCAGCAGGAACGGGATTGTAACCTGCTGGTTCAAAGGCGGGACAATGGGTGACGTGTGATTCACGGGACCAAAGGATTCTCAGCCGTGAAAATGGAAAGACACCGTCGTCCTATGCCAGTCACCCATCACCAATGAACGGCTGACAGACTGAACTTCCTTGCTTCGCTTTTAACGGCGTTATTATTAACACAACAAAATAACCGTGTCCGAAATAAATAATTGCGCTCATCTCATTTTCTGAAATAGCCTCTCTATTCAGCGTCAACTGGATATGCTAAAAATAACCGAAAAACAAAAAACCCACCGGCAACTCACACAAGGGGGGTGGGTGCAGATAAGCTCACGCAGATGGGCCCACAGCCAGCGTTTGTCACTTCCCCGCCCCTCCCCCTCACAGCTTGGCCACAGATGGGTTTGTCCCTCGCTCCCTATTTCTAGGCAGCATCTACTTAGCTCCACAGCTGCGTGTTCACACCCCTCTTCTCCGTGCGTGATGGCTAAAAATACACCCGGCCCTGGCGACACACGCGACTGCTCGGAGCCCAGCCCAGCCCTCCGTAGATTTAAAAGTACGAGGCTGGGCTCTGATCACAAGCGTCAAACCCCAATCAATAACGGACGTTCCTACGCATGCAATCACCACCCTCTGATGGAACCACATTATGGAAAGTGTGTCCAAAACCCAGTAAGTAATTCCTGAGCAGTCAAGCTCGCCAGCGGAGAGGTCTTCGTCGAAGGAGCTGGAAGAGGAGACGGGGGCCACGTGTGCATGGCCGTCTCGAGAGCGAGGGGAGGGGCCGTTTGCCCAGATTCCCAGTGCCCACCCCTGGGTGGACATGGGCAGGTGGGGCGTAAAGGGTGAGGTGGGCAGTGGTACTCACCGGGGGTCCATCAGCGCCGGGCATTCCTGGGAGGCCTGGTTTACCCAGGGGGCCCTGGAACAAACCACAGACTCCATGAGCAGATGCCCCAGGGATCCCCTCAGCTGCCCAGCCTCTCTACAAGCCCCCAAAGTTACTTTTCAACATTTCTGCTCAAAGAGCATTTGTTTAAAAAGGTTGCTCACAGGCACCCGCTCCCACTGGCTACAAAGCTTCCAGCCGCGGGCAGCACCCAAAAGTAGTGGACCCTTTGCTGTTTCCAGAGCCTTCAGTTTTGCTACCGGAAAAAAATCACCCGCCAAGTGAAGTCAGGAGTTCCCCAACAGGGGCGGCCGGGGGCTATGAGGCACTGAGAACCGCCCCTTGGAGGTCACTCTGCCGGTGCCGCCCCAGGTGCTGAGTTCACTGGGCACCTGGGGCTGAGCCACAAGATGTGCAAGGACTCCGGCTCCGGTTCTGTCCCCAGCATGTGGACTCGGGGTGCCGAGGATATATTTAGGGTTGCCAAATTTAGCAAGAAGAAACAAAACAAAACAAACAACAAAACGAGATGCCCAGTTAAATCTGGAATTTCAGACAACACAGTTCAAATTTAACTGAGTGTCCCGTATCTGTTTTTCTTCTCAAATCTAGCAACCTTATACATAGCTAGAGAAAGGAGGGAGGGAGGGAGGGAGGGAAGGAAGGAGGGAAGGGAGGGAGGAAGGAGGGAAGGGAGGGAGGAAGGAAGGAAGGAAGGAAAGAAGGGAGGGGGAGGGGGGAGAGAGGGAGGGAGGGAAGGAAGGACGGAAGGACAAAGGTCCACACCACAAGCTGGTGACCAGTGCTCCTAATGCACCCCACAGGCAAGCACCCCTATGCCCAGCTCAGCCCACCTACCTTTTCTCCTGGAGGTCCAATTGCACCCTGGGGGCCTGGAAGACCCTGGGAGGGGAAAGGGTGAGCAGGAAAGGTCAGGGAACTTTTCGACTGACTCAGAACCCCTCCCTGCCATCTGTCCATCTTCCCCCGACGCGCTCCCTCATCTGGGTGCCGACCCCATCCTGGGTCACCTCCAGGCTGCGGGGCCCTTGGGGCTGCACTCAGCGGCCGCTCACGCCCCGGGCACTGCAGACCTGCACCTCCCGCTGCCCACAAGCCCACCCGGCTCACTCACCTGGGCGCCTGGATTACCCTGCTGTCCCGGGGGGCCGGGCTCTCCCTGGGGACCCTACAGGAAACACAAGTGAGGCGCTGAAGGGGGCTCTGGAGGGCGAGCAGGGGGTGCAATCTGCTGTCGTGCCCAGACGGGAAGGCAGGGGGCCAGATCCAGGCCCCCCCGGGCCGGAAGCACATGCCTGTGTCTGTGCAGGCACGGCAGACGGCTGGCCAGGAGGGGCAAGAGACAGGACCTACCAGAAAATATCCCACCCGGCTGAAAATTCCCAAATCCTCACGCCAGCTAAATTCTCCCGGGCCCTTAAAAGAGACGCATGAGACCCCTCTCTCTCTCAGTGGGCGCTGTCACAGCACCTGGCCACCACCAGCTTGCCATGCACAGCGAGAAAGAGGCTTCCCTCCACACCTGTGCTGACGCGGTCGGGCTCTGGATGGAGCAAAGCACCGACTCCGGGATCTCACAACGTGCTCTCCTGCTGGAGGCCTGCACCTCACGGGGCCGGGGCTCAGAGTCTGCGCCCTCCCCGTCACATCCTCATCTGGTTTTGGTGGCACGGATCCCCCTCCCCTGCCCCGAGCAGTTGGGAGTGAGCCCAGGGGTCACCTCCATGAGACCGGGGCACGGGACCCCCAGACTTACCACATTGCCTTTCGGGCCCGGTTGGCCATCCATTCCCGTCACACCCTGGATGAATGACATTGAAACAAAAGAGACTGAAAATTAACAAGGCTCCCCAGGAAAAGTCCACTCAACACAGCTTGGTCCCCGCCCGCAATGTCAGAGGACGCCACACCCTCTGAGGGAGGGGAAAGGCTTGATCCCGAATAAACCCCGAGCTTGGCTAGGGTTTAGCGGGGCTGCCAGGCCCCAGCATCACGTGGGGCAGCCCTGAGTTCTCGGACAGCTGGGCAGGGGGGCCAGCCCTGGGGAAGCCACCCCCTGGATGAGCCCCGCCAGAACCACGGGCTTCTGTCTCCCTCCAGGAGCTGCCAAGATGCTACTGGAAGTGTTTTCAAGGGCGGGAAATGGGCGTCCCGGTGACAGAGCGAACCCTGCACCTCCACCTGCAAGCCCACACCTGCCGGGGCTGCCCCCCACGGGTGAGCATCAGGGCCCCACGGACACCCAACGCGAACACTGGGCAGCGTGCACAGCCGTCAGTGCGGGCAGCTGCCGGCAGGCCCGAGTGGACCACAAGCTGGGGGCGGGATCTCGAGGGCAGGGATGGGACAGACACGCGAAGGACTTACAGGAGGTCCAGGAGGGCCTGGGGGCCCCTTCGGCCCCAGCAGACCACGAGGCCCCTGCGAGAGGAAAGAGTAAGGAAGGTTCAGACTCGGCCAGGAATCCCAGCCCCCTGCCCCGTCCCCAGCCTCCCTCAGCGACCCCTCTTCCCAGAGCCTCTGCTGCGGAGGTGGGTCTCCCAGGGAGTGTGGCCAACTCAACTCCCCCTTCTCCTCTGCTTCAACTCCTCACCGCACCCCAGCTCTCCACCCGGGCTCTCGGAACCAGAGGCAGGGCTGGCTAGAACTGATAGGGGCTCAGTACCCGCTCCCTGGCCGGGAGGGGCATGTGTGTGGGAACCGCCCCACGCACAGGGGCAGGGGCCACAGAGCGGCCACTACCTGCCAGGGAAGGACCCACATCCGGACGGCTCCCTCCCTCCCTGTCAGCTGGAGAGCTAGAGCCTTTCAAGGCACCGCGATTTCGAGTGCCTTTAATTTTGATAGGACCTTCTCAGATGCACTAGAAGAGAAACGCTTCCCACGTTCATTGCCACTTAAATGTTCCCTTCCTTCTTTTAATACCTAGTCACGTAAATGTTTTTCAGAAGTTGATAACCCAGAAGGCATCGCCTAGACCCGTGTTAAGGGGGGAGCTGTGTTGATGAACGCCCATTGTGGCTAACCAGACACCTAGGGTGTAATTTAGTCCCAAGCGGAGGTGCAAACGCCGACCCCGGGCGAGCTCTCCACGCAGCGCCTGCAATATTTCTCCTCAGTTAACGTCCCCGGATGTGTATGGCCACGTTGACGTGGGTAACAAAAATGAGATGTTTGAAAAGTAACAGTAAGTGAAAAGGAATTAATGTCCTTTTGTCACTGAGGAAATCGCTCTGGTCTTAAACAGAAGTCAGCTTAGGTAAAGAGCTTCTGGAGGCCCGGGTAGGGGCGCCCTCCTGGAGGACTCTTTATTTGGAAAATGTAGCCATCAGAAAGTGTGGCAGGTCAAGCGACTGCCCCTGGACACCTACCCTGATGGACCCTGGACACCCAACATGGTGGACCCTGGGCACCCACCATCATAGACACTGGACACCCACCATCATGGACCCTGGACACCCAACATGGTGGACCCTGGGCACCCACCATCATAGACACTGGACACCCACCATCATGGGTCCTGGACACCCACGATCATGGACCCAGGATACCCACCACGTCTGTACCTGGAGTCCCAACCACGACCCTCGGGGGCCGGGGCTTCCTCCCTGGCAAAGGCTCAGGCTGACTCCTTAACACTGTCCGCCCACCTCACCCGTTCCTTTCCCGGGAGATCCCCAGATTTGTGTGTCTCAAGGCTGAGCCCCTCTCGAATCTATGCTCTGAGTCGATCCCTGATTCTGGCCAGAGCATCAAGGAGGAGACACAGAAGCCCACCCAGTCAGTGGACTTACAGGCTCCCCGGGCAGCCCTCTAGGCCCGACTTCTCCATCGTCACCCTATGGGGGAGAAAAGAGGCAGGATTTTAGGGATAAGCCATAAAACCTGGACACGAGAGAGACAATTTTTCCTTCATCCGTGCAGGATTCTTTGGCCTGGGGCTGCTTCAGCATACGCCAGTTACTAGTCCCTGCGCCAGCAGGCAAAGCGCCGAGTGTCCCCACTCCCAAAGGCTGCCGGTAAAAGGCGGGGTTTGGGGCTCACAGCCCCGGTGAGGGGAAAGCTGGGCAGGAAAAATCAATGGTTACCTGACAGGTAAAGACACGGATGAAAACTAGAATGGCAGAAACTAGGCAGAGATAGATGGCAGACAGGTAGAAAGACAGCAAGATAGAGAGAGATGATGTATAGATAATAGATAAATAGGTAGAGGATCGATAAATAGTAGGTCGGTAGCTTGATGAACAGATAATAGATAGATCACAGGTAGATAGATGATAGAGATAAATAGATATAGATAGATGATAGATAGATGATGGAGATAAACAGATACAGATAGATGATAGATAGACAGGTGAAAGGTAGAGACATGAATGATAGAAACTGGTGTAGGGCAGGATCCTGAGAGAATCATCAGATGCCCTGGGCCAACCCCAAGGGGCCCTAACGTCTTAAACACAGACGGGGAGCAAACCAGGATGAGTCTTTCCTTCTGGCTCTACAAGGAAAGCTGCCTTAGCTTGCCTGGTTCACGACCAGGAGATGCTTGTTCACACCCCGCTTCTCTCCATCAAGGCACTGCCCCCTCCTCCTTCCTTCAGCGCACACATGCACACACCCTGTGCAGGCACGTGCACGCACACACACACCCACATGCACACAGACACACTGCAAATGCACGGACACATACCCACTCACAGTGCACATGCACACACACAGCCCTGCACACGCATGCACACACACACACGCGTGCACGCGCGTGCACCTGCATGCACCTCCTCATTCCAGAAGCACAGACATCTGGGGACCCCTCTCCCCTCTCTCATCTTACAGTGGACCGTGCAGGCTGAGGCCCCAACAGGAGACAGTGCCCTGATGATGCCACAGCCCAGGAGCTGTCAGGACACGCATGCCCCTCTTTCCCAGGTACTGGGGCTTCTAAACCTGTCCCCCAAATACCCCTAACGCCCGAAGAAACTGTCTAAGTGACTGGGGCGCATGGAGGGAGAGGGGCCGCAGGCTTCTCTGCCACAGGAGGGCTGTGCTTCCGTCTAAGGACATCGCTTGGTCTGCAGCCCCACCAAGACGCACCTGACAGAACCAGGACTCAGGGCAGAGCCCACCTGAGTGCCCGACCTAGCCCAGGCCCTGACCTTGGATGGCATCACCACCCCTCGCTCTGTCCACACGCTTCCCTCACCTTGCCCCCACCTCCAGGGCCAAGGAAGGTCATTTTCTGGACTCTCTGCACGTCACTCCTCACCCCAAATCCCAAGCTCTGCCACTCGCTGCCTCTGTCCGCCCCTCACTCAGACACGGAGCTTATCGGCTCCCCCAACATCAAGGTCTGAGATCTGCTTCTACAGGAAGGAAGTCCCGTGTGGCCGTCTGTCCACTCCCATCAACTCCCCTCCCCCCGATGCAGGTGCCGATCACTGCTGCCAGCATCTTGTGCAGTTTTCACCGAGGAGACGGGCAGCAGGTGTGGCCCCCACACAGCAGGATACGTACCCTTTCTCCGTCTTCCCCTGGAGGTCCCGGAGGGCCAGAAGGACCAGGGTCGCCCTGGGAAGCCAAGCAGGGTCAGCGTTAGGCCCGCGGGCAGACACGCACGGCTGTCTCAAGCCCCCCATGTCGTCTTTCTCTGCTTCTGAGACTGAAAGTCTCAGAAGGCACCGCCTCCCAAGACTTTCCCAGAGTCACAGAGGACCCCTTTGGAGACAGGGCCTCCTGGCGTGACGGGCTGCAAAGCTGGCTGGCAGGACTCTCAACCCGGGACTCGGTGTCCTGGAGGAGGGTCGGCTGGACCGGCACCCAGGGACCGGCGGGCACCCCAGGACACCTGGGTCTGAGCTGCACCCTACTGACCTCTCCGTGTGAAGCAGGGGCACACCCCAGCCCCGCACGCCCCCTGAAAGGGCCACCACTCTGCACTGTGAAGGTCAGCGCTGGTCCACCTGACACCCCTGCAGCTTCAGGCCTTGCACACCATCGGTGCTCAGTACGTGCTCCTCTGTCAGTCCCACGGACTGGCCCTTCCCCCCGGTCTCCCCATGAGTGTCGGAGAACGTGGGCGAAGAAGCTCTGGCTAAGGCACACGAGCCACTTCTCAGGGCGGCAGACGTGACGGGTGACCCTTATGACAGAATCAACAGCGTGCGTGCGTGTGTGTGTGTGTGTGTGTGTGTGTGCATGTGTGTTCACGTGCACACGTGCGTGTGCCTGCATGCCCAGGACATGCCAAAACATGAAAGAGGCATCATCTACATCAAAGAAAACAGGTTAAGGGCTGCAAAGAGCATCTCATGGGGACACGTGGGACCGGGCAAGGTAACAGGCGGGCCCCCGGCTGCAGCGTGCGCCCCGACCCCCCTCCACGGGGCGGCCACGTGGGACCAGCCCACCTCCTGGAGCCGCCCCTTAACGGTGAGAAGGGTCCTCGGGTCCCAAAAGGGCAGCCCCTGGGCTTCCTGAAGGTGTGGAGGGCCCCTTAACAGAGTGGGTTTCCCACGGGAGCTCCACATTCCCTGCCTCACCCACTCGAGGGGGCCACTGGCTCTTCCGCCATCAGCTGCGGCTGCGAAATCGGCTCTCCTTGGGCTGACCTTCCATCCCCAAGGATGTCATGCCCGCGTCTAAGTCCACTGCCCCAGCCTCATGAGGCTCACCAACGACCACTTTGGAATCGAGTGCCCAACCCCCCAGGAAGCCTAAGGCTGCCCAGAAGAGCCTCCCGACAGCACCTCCCCCAGCAGCTCCCAGAGAGGAAACACTCACCCGGTGGCCCTTCTCTCCCGGCAGCCCAGCCAGGCCATCGAAGCCGCGGTCACCCTGCGAGGAGGACAGAGGGCAGCTCAGCCCGTGCCACACGGCCGCTCCACCTGCCTCGGGCCACGGTCTATGCAGCACCTGTGCACCCGGGGCCCCAGGACCCCGCGGAGGGGCCCCTGGCTGCCGCCCCATCACACATTCCACAGCCTTGGGTCCATCATCCCAATGCTTTTCCCCAAAACACCAACAAAGGCTGCAAACAGAGAGATGACCTCTGTCCCAGAGCCACAGACAGCGGCCCAGAGGGTCCTGAGACCTCAGCGTTTGGGGTGATGGCTGCGAAGTCGGGGTGTGTGTGTGTGTGTGCACACGCGCACCTGCTGTCTGCCTGTGCCTCTTATCTCGACACCCTCGGGGCTCAGAGTGCCGCCCGCACACAGCAGGTGCGCCTACCCATCTGGCGGATGGCCCAGCTCCGCCCACCCTCGGGCACCCCAGCTCCCCGGCCAGCCCTCCTTCTGCCACCCAGGTGGCCTCCTGGAGTCCAGCTCCCCGCCTCATGGGTGTTGCAAGCCATGTGGGATTGAAGTCAGGAGAAGACTAGTTCAGGCTTGAATACTTTTGTTGGTGAAAGAAGGCCGTAAGCTACTGGGACAGATTCAGGAACCTTCTCCTCCTCCGTCACCGCACGTCCCTGAAAACCAGGGCCGCTCGTTCGCTCGGCGCTCACAGGAGCACCCGAGGGCCAATCCACGCCAGTTACCGGGGGAGCAGGTGCAGTGCCCCGTGGGGGGTTTGGGGACCCCTGAGAACAGCTGCTGTCCCCACTGCGGGCTCCTCGCTGGAGAAAGTCAGCACTTCCTCCAGCACCTTGTACGGGCTTTAGACGAACGCTTCCAGGGCCGAGAAGGAAGGGTCGACCAGGAACAGCGGGAGTTTCATCCCAGATTCGGGGACAGAGGGATGGGCACACCGAACCTCCGAACCCGGGAGGGGTGGGGCTTCCCCGGGCTCCCGCAGCTGCCCCCGGGGCACACGCACACGCCTCAACTCCACGGTCACCCACGCGCGGTCTGCTCACTCCCTGCAGCCGGGAGGGGTGGGGCTTCCCTGGGCTCCCGCGGCTGCCCCCGGGGCACACGCACACGCCTCAGCTCCACGGTCACCCACGCGCAGTCTACTGCAGACACCCCAAATCTCGGCAAGAGGACGTCCTGCCCCGTGGACTTGTGAGAGACCCATGAAATTCTCCCCACCAGCCCCTGTCTTCGTGCCAACGTGCCAGAGGAGCTGACCCAAACTGAACCTTCCAACCCCCGAGGTCCTACCCCCGGATGAGAGCAAATGTCCGAGTCATCACGTGTCATCACAACCACATCCGTCACATAGCACGTGCTGACGCCGTGGTGACGCTGACCGAGGAACGGGCACCAGGAGGCGGCGGGCGGCACCTACCTTGGGGCCAGTCTGTCCAGGCATGCCTCTTGCTCCGTCGCTGCCAGCTCGGCCCTGGAACGGAGCGGGGCAAACTGTCAGTACGCAGGAGTGGCCGGCTTACCGAGACCTCTGGGCGGAGGCTCCCCGTGACACCAAGCGGAGGTTTCCACAGCCCCGGGGGGCCGGCTGGCCCAGGGGACCCCGTCCGGAGTCCCGGCTGCCGTACGCAGGTTCTGGCCTTCCCGAGCCTCGCCATCCTGAACCTTGGAGCGGGGCTAACGTGCTTGCCCCCGTGTTGGTGAGGACGTGGTATGCACGAGACGGTGTGACGGGGGGCGACCCAGGGGCCGTGTGGGTCCGTGGGACCCGCTTCACAACCCAGGAGAGAGCCCGCCCCTGACATCGGCACATGTCCTGTCCACCAGCTGACATCAAGGGAAAGCCCAGAGAGCCACAGGGCGAGAGAAAGCACCTGGTTAGTGCGATGGAGGGGGAGGAAAGTGAGGCCCAGAGGGGTGGGCTGGCTCTCGAAGGCCATGCAGCCGCCCCCAGGCAGGGTCTGGACGGTGAGCTCGACCCTCCGTACCCGGGGGCCACTCCCATGGCCATTCCTTCCAGCCGGGGCAGCAGGCCCACGGTGCCCACCTGGGGCTGGAGGACAGGGCCCCGACCTACCAGGTCCCCGATAAAGGCCGCAGTCCCCCAGGAGAGCCTGCCAGGCGTGAGGCCACCTAGATGGGGGCGGGGACCACGGCAGACGTCCACTCGCCGATAAGGAACGTCAGGCAGCTGAGCGTACATCCCTGGCCTCGATCAACACCACGTCCTCTCCAGGCCACACGTGCCTGACCCATGAGGCCTCGCCAGGGCCACCGGGGCTGCGCTGACGGGCAGAAAGGCCTCACGGCACGACCAGGACGGGGGGGGCAGCACGAAAGCGGCGAGGGTCTGGGGGGACCACCAGGAGGCGGCCTGCGCACCCCAGGTGAAAGGTTACAAGGAACCGCCAGGGATGAAAAGTCATCTCGGAACGTGCACCCGAGCAACGCAGCTCCAGGCGGAACGCGGACATGACCCCGTGAACAGAGGGCCTGACCGGGAGCCTCTCCTCAAATTTCCAAACGCTTTCAGAAATCAAGAGAAATCTGTCAGAAGAGCTGACAGGATTTCACTGCAGGACATTGCGGGCAAACGGCCGGACGCTTCTCTCACGCTGACGGGCTCCGCACTGCACAAAGAACTAAAGGGACAGCCCGCCGTGCGGCCTTGAGCCCCTCCCGCCGTCCCCTCCTCTCCAGCCTCATTCTTCCAGCACATGCGTAACCACGGCCCTGATGCCGGTGGTCTCTGCCACGAGTCACCCTACAGACCATCGCTGGCATCCTCCCCTCTTCAGTTTTCACCTCTCCCTGACCGAGAAACCGTTTCCACTGAAACTTGACAATAAGTGTTTACAGAGATACAAAAGACCCTCAAAGAAATAAAATGCCTTTCAGAACCAGGTCCAAGATAAGCCACCGCACTGTCTACCAAGAACCCCAGAATTCCGGCATCAGCGGTCCTTCTAGAATCATCCGTGCACCCCTCTGCCTCGTGCCTGGGTCCCCTCCACGATCCGTGAAGCTGCAGCCTTGAGGGGCCGGCATGAGACAGCCGTGCCTGAATGCTGCTCACTCCATCCCCTGCCTTGTAACTACAATTAACTCCCAGGACAGAGGCCCTGTAACCGCTAAGGAATTATGCATTTTTGCCTTGTATACTCTGCAGCTAAAGCAAGAGCTGGCGGCTCAGTGGCGACCCACCATTCCTTGCAGGGGTTCATCTAGGTATAAATACAACACAAGAACGTGTAATTTTTTCATTCGGTAGAAAAGTTCACTTGATGAAAAGATCCACTAGTTAGAGCCTGACGTGGGTAAATGAGGATTTCCCGAGCTCAACTGGATGGTGTTCATCAATTTATATTAGGTTATAAGCGCGCGCTCTCTGTCAGTAGCCACGGTCTCGTGGAAGCAAAGCAGTTTCGTCCACTAAAATTACAACCCAAACAGAGAATCCAGGAGTCTAGGAGCACAGGTAAGGTGCGGGGGCCCGAGCAGCCGGCCGGCCATTTCCCCCAAACCAAAGCCATTTCTGGAGAAACGAGGCTGCCCCTGAAGAAAGGACCACTGATCATTTTGTCTTTTCCATACTTGCTCCCCAAGAGCCTGGGAAATTGCTTTAATTAAACACGTTTGTTAAACTACGTTCACATGCTCGGGACAGAGGCTGGGGGCAGGGGCGGGGCAGCTCGCTGCCCCCGCGGAACGGGACCCACCCAGCCTTGGACACAGACACGCCCTCTGAAGGGAGGGGAGCAGCTGGGCCAAGCCTAGCCGGCAAGATGCAGCGTGACCGGGGCAAACGCACCGCAGGCTCCCGCCCCATCCATGGCCCGGCCGCTGTCACTGAGAACTACTCACCCTTCTTCCAGGCTTTCCCGACGGGCCAGGTGGGCCCTGCAGACCCCGGGGACCCTGTCGCGAATCAGAGGACAAAGGTCAGTAGCGTGTCTGTTTCTCAGAGGGAAAAAGCAAAGCCTGGTCCCCGTGCTCGTCCACCTGGCCCGTGGCTACTGTCCCAGCTGCCAGCACGTGGGCAACAGCAGGACAGGGTGCGGGACCCACTGCCCTGAGGGCGGGGACCGAAAACAGCCAGCTCGGTCCCCTGCTGCTGACACCACTGCTGTCCTGCATCCAGCTTTGCATCAGGTGATGGCAACTCCCGCTACTTCCTTGACGAAATGCGGCATCGGGGGCACCGCCTTCCGGGGGGCGCCGCTTCAGACAGAGGAAGGTGAGGGGGGTACGTACCTGAGGCCCCATGTCTCCCGGCTCGCCCTTCAGACCTCCGCTCCCGGGAGGGCCCTGGGGAGACACGTCTGGTTAGGGGATGCCCGGCAGGTACAGGCTGTAGGGGTGACTGGGGAAGGGTCGGGAAGCAGAAGGGACACAGGACTGGCCTGTGGGCAGGGCTCCCACAGAGCCCGGCCGGCTGCCTTGGACAGAACCCGAGGGACAAGCAGTCACTTTTCCTCGTGTGCATCTCTTCCCAGGTTTGAGGGAAATCCTGGAGAGTGGCGCGCACGAGGGCCACGAGCTCAGAACACGCTCGCTTCTCTCCAGGATGGATCTGACCACGGTCTGTCACAGCCCGTAGCCCAGGGCCGTGTGTGGACATCCTCGCCCACTGCAGGGCAAGACCCCCAGATGCTGGGAGGGCACCGACACAGACCTGGGGCCAGGGGCCAAGCCCACCCCACACGGGGAATGGGGATGGGGGCACCGTGCGCTTCAATCCTCCGGCTCCTTGCAAGCTTCAAGGGCCATGCACACCCCCAGCGGCCCCCTTCACTGCCCCGAGTGTGTCTGGCTGCCCGAGGCTCGTGCAGCAGGGGCCGGGCAGGGGGCTAGAATCGGGGTCTGCCCCACACTGAGGTGGTCTCGACTATAAAGAGGGATGGCAGCCTCAAAAGAAAGAGGCTTGGAGCCCCCGGGGTCACGAGGTAAAGTCGTAGCCAGTGCAAGTGTGAGGGCTTCCCAGCCCCCAGGGCACCACAGGCCCCGGCCGCCCAGGCCCCTCCTGCCCCAAGGTCCCAGTGACGTAAAGTGTGCTCTGACCTGGATAAGCTGGGAGCCTGATGGGCTGGG
Source organism: Globicephala melas (assembly GCF_963455315.2). NCBI lineage: Eukaryota > Metazoa > Chordata > Mammalia > Artiodactyla > Delphinidae > Globicephala > Globicephala melas. The sequence continues at coordinate 3,487,746 of NC_083319.1, read as the reverse complement.
GGTGCAGCGGGAAGGGAAGGCACCCCATCCCCCAGGCTCCCCCAGGCTCCCCCATGACTACTTACCATGGGGCCGGGTCTCCCAGTAAGACCCATCGGGCCAGCCGGCCCCCTCAACGCCAGCTGAAAGGGAAAACGGGACACGCTGAGAAATGGCTGCTTTACCTGTACCGACAGGTGAGACGTGCCAGGTGGGAAGGGGGGCCGATATCAGAGGCCAAGGACAGGAGCCTCTGGGGGCGGAGGTCACATGGACCCCCAGACCCACTTTCTCCGATCCTCTGGGCTCCCGGCAACAACCACAAACGGAGCGGCAGAGGTGGGGTGGGAGCCAGGTGGGTGCCCACTCCCCGCTTTGGGGATGGGCGCTCCACCCACCTGGCTGCTCAGAGCCTCTTGCTGACTGCCTCCGTCTCCCCAGCTGGCCTCGCACGGGCAGGGCCTGCCCTCAGCCCTGCACCCCGCAGAGTAAGCGTGAGAAGGAGCCCCGCTTCCGGGCTGGATTAGGGTTCCACGAGAGGCACTTCCAGCGACCGGGGAGGTATCGGGGAGCCCTCGTAGGGTGAACTAAGTCATGCCCAGGAGAGGCAGCCAGGGAGCCTCAGCCACCCAGGGCCCCACCTAGACACCTGCCCAGGTGGCTCCACGCCTCCCAGCTGCACCACACAGCCCAGCCTGCTTTCTTAGAGCGCTTCCTCCACGCCACTCGGAGACTGTTTCCCCTGCATGATGCCATTTTAATTTTGGAAGATTTTGTGTTATAAAATCTTCTTGGGAGCCCATCGCCCACTTGACTTCAGTCAAAACACACACATATTCGAAGGCCAGCCAGGCCGGCCCGTCAGTAAATCCGGTGGCAGGTGATGGGGTTTGCTACCCGCTGATTGTATCACACGACAATGTGTTCCGTAGCAATGACTCAGTACCCGCCGCCCTGTAATTCATCATCCACACGTTCTGATCGTTAGCATCTATCTGCTGCGCCAGAGCTCCGTAAATGTTACCAAACAAGGGACTACTTAGCAGCTTGCTGCAATGCCCCATTACGGGCACTCCACTGTCACCCACCCCGCCGGGGGCATCTGCTCTTATCACAGGCAGTCAGCAACCTGGAGCCTCGTCAGTGAAAAACACGATTCGCTAATCAGCTCACCTACCAAGAGCAGAGCAGTAATGGGGCAAGTGCTCCTCGGGACCCCCAGACTGGGCCAGGGGCTCTGGGGCCCACGGGCTCTCTCCCCGGGGCGTCGGGCTCGGCCCAGCCCATCACAGGGAGCCCCTGCCAGGAGTACATGGCGGGGGTCCCTCCATCCCCAGAGCCCAGGGGAGGGCAGCGGACGGCTGAAGCTGGGCGCACGGGGTCAGGAGGTGCCAGAGGGGCTCAGCAGCCGTCCTCATCCAGGAACCTGGACCCTCGGTGTGGGCGAGGGACCCTAAGAAACCTCCCCCACCTTTCCTTGTGCTCACCCGGGTCCCCCAAATGCACAGGGATGACGATCCCCGCAGGCTCCTGACTCGGACAAGCACACCCAAGCTGGCCAGAGGCGCTTCCCCTCCAAGCTGGGCCCCGAGCCCCGTGGGGCCGGGCTCTGCCCCCCAGCCCCCCGGCCCCAGGCGCCACTCACCCGGGCCTGCTGGAGGATGGCTTGAGCTTGGGACTCCTGGGCCGACACCATGGGTCCTTTGGAGCCCGCATCGCCGCCCCCTCCGAACCGGAACTGTAGGTGTAAGACTGGGGTCACCAAGGGCACACCGACGTGGTGCCCACTCTGGACCCCAGGGCTGAGGCGGTGCCCGTCGGCCTCCCTGGCAACAGCAGAGCCTTGGAGAGTCCAGATGGGCAGCTTCCAGCCCCAGTCCCCGTCTCGGTCACGCCACCCGACTCTGCCGGCACAGAGCTGCTCCAGCCCCGCCGGCCAATTTCAGCCCTGGGGCCGCCCGGAGAGCCTCCCTGCAGCGGGAAGCCCCTTCTGGCACCTGCGGCATCTCACCTGAGACCCCACGGCCCCGATTTATTTAAAGGAAGAGCCCAGGGCCCAGTGCAAACCCCGCACTGGGGCCCAGCAGGGAGGCGACAGGTCCACGCAGGGTCTCTCGAGCTGCACCCAGTCTCCCGGGCACACGGGCTCACGGAGAAACTGACATGGGCTCCATCATGCTCGCCCTCCCGGCCTGGGCTCCCCGTGAGGACCCGCAAAGTCACGAGCAGGCCAAGTTCAAGGAGGGGCCGGCTGGCACGGGGGTCCGAGTGGAGAGGGCAGGTGTGTGGTGACAGAAGCAGACACCACACAGCTTCCCGCAGAGCTGGACTCCGTTCCCTTAGGAGGGGCCAGCCCTGGACGCCGGCAGAGGTGGAGCCCTTGACCCTGGTGTCCACCGTGCCGTGTCAGCAGAACAGCCCCAAGGGGTCTGTATCTACAAGACAGTCGGCCCAGGTTGGAGCTAGTCTTCGGCCCGGTGACCGACCCCCCTCGGAAACAGCCCAGGGCCCCACGCCCCCGCCGCACCTGGGGCCCCGAGCCCACCCACACAGCCGCCACCCCCCAGCCCTCACAAGGACACTCACAGGCAGCATGAGCATGGTTCCAGGAGGGCCGGGCAGCCCGTCAGCCCCAGGAAGGCCTGGGCGTCCAGGGGGACCCTGTGGACAGAAGGGCCAGGAGAGTGGGTCAGCACACAGGGTGGAGCTGGGCTGGGACGAGGTGACGGGCGGAGTCAGAAACGCAGGACCCCGGGAAAGGGATGTGCACACCCCAAGCCCAGAGGAGGGGGCTTCGCCGTGGACTGAGGACAGGATCCAGAGGAATGAGAGACACAAAGGCTGGAGCCTGCCGTGGGGGCGGGGCGTGGAGGGCAGAGGCCACACCGCGGGAGGTGCTGGGCCTTCCACGACCACAGGAGTAACGCCAGGAACGTCCCTGCCAGGTGTCCCACCTGGGGGGGCAGCCCAAGGACACCTGCGCTGGCTGCTCAGAGGGCAGCTTGAAACAATCGTCAGCCGAGCTTTGCCAAGCACTGAGGTCTGTAACTCAAAGACTTTGTCCCCTGAGCCAAAAGATGGGGCTGCATCACAGCCGCCTTCCCACCCTTCAGGACACTGAATGCAGGCAATGACGGGGCCCACTCTGTCCACGGCCTGTGAGACACGGGACATGCTCCAGCCACCAGGCCCAAGGCGAAGTAAGAAAAGTCTCCTGGCCTTTGTGTGTTCTCTGATCAGTGGCCTAAGTTGGTCAAACGGAAATGTTTTAAAGCACTGGCCACCGCAGGGCCGGTCACACGTAGACCAGGTAAAGAAACAAGGCTCCCCTTCCACGGTTAACAGAGGGTTTTCCTGAGGCCGTCCTGGCGTCACTCTGGCACGGAGAGGAGGGGACAGAGAGCTCAGACCCTCTGGAAGTGGCTGTAGGCCCAGGCCCCAGGCTGAACCCAGGAGCCCGGGGCTCAGGACCAGCTGCAAAGCCGAGCTGCTTCCCATAATAAAAGCAGCAGGGTCGGGGAGGAGCTGCAAAGACCAGGGGAGTCTTTATGCTGAGATATTTTTGCTTTTGCTCTTAGAAAGACCCAGAAAAGGAGAGGAACACGCACCAATCCTCAGGTCCTCAGTATCAGCGGTTTGCTTTTTTTTCAGGTCGGCTCCTGTGCAATTACAGCTTGGGAGAGGCCAGAGAAGTTCTCGGGGGTCAGCGCCTGCTCTGGATCTGAAACCCAGCTACACCTGCGGCCGGGGCCAGAGCCCTGGGGGAAGGGGGCACCATGCACGCTCCCACCCCACCAGGAGCCTCAGCTGGCCCTGCAGCAGGAGGGGGCCGGGAAGTCCCAGCGGAGCTCACTGAGGTCTTCTGAGCCCGGGAAGCCCGACAGGCCTGGAGGGAGGCGCTGAGGTGTTCCTATCGATACTTTCAGCCTTGTCCCAGCTCAAAAGGTACCCCCACCCAACATGCTCCCTAATATGAAAAAGGGTCTTTCTGGCTTCTAGGGGGTTCAAGAGGTTAACAAGACGACTCAGGCGGCCCTGGCTCAATCCTAGTGATGCCTCATTGACAGCACCGGAGGGGGGACGACCAGGCCACAGAGAGGACGTGGCCCCAACACACCCGGGGAGGCCCGTGTTACTGTGGCTTGCGGCCAGGACATCACAGAGATACCTGGCTGTGTGGAACAGGTGAGTAACCAGGTGTCCCAGGTTGGATGGCGCCACAAAAGATGTCCTGGGCACACAGGGGCACTGGAAGGCGGAGCCGCCTGTCCTGCCCCCAGAAGGCAGGAGATGGTCGGACAACCTTGCCTTGTGGGCATCATTGGTCACTCACCACGGCCTTTGCGAAGCCAGAAGCTTCCTATGGGCCTCAGTGGACTCTGCCTCTCAGCTAAGTTGCAGGGACCCAGCCTGTGACCATCCCCCTGGCCCTGAGGGTACATCCAGCCAGCCGCAGGGGGAGGCGGTGACACGGCTGGGCATCGTCCCAGCGGGCCCTGGGGATTAATGCAGGCACCTGTGAATCACGCTTTCCGTGGGTGTAATAATGGGGGTTCTTACAAGCCTTTTAAAGGACAGAAAAGACCCTCAAGCAAAATCCCGAAAGGATGTCCAACCCTTGAAACCTAAAGAGGTGGGAGGGAGGGGTTGAGGTCTCAACAACCGGGAGAAGGGGCTGGAGAAGCCGTGCCCATGGAAGCGTCATTAACGGGCTGTGTGGACATGATATAGAGTCATTGACCCTGCTGCTCCCTGGCCCCGAGGCTATCAAGTGCATCCCGATTCTGCAGGGAGGGAGGCACCCCCCGCAGGAAAGGGCCACTCAGACGAGTCTGCATAAACAGACCTTACTGAAACAAGCCTTATCTTCCATTAGTTTCCCACATGTATTTCGCAGTCACTTCTCCGTAGTTTATTGCTTTCTGTTAAAATGGTACATAAGTTCCCAAGTCTAACCACTTCTCTGGGTTTCTTCTTCTTTTTCATGAAGCCTCATGTAAAATTAAAAATATGAATAAACTCATTTGCCTCTTCTCCTGTTGATGTCTTTGGTCAGCTTAATTTGTAGGTTCCACTGACAAAACCTAAGAGGGTAAAGTTCTTTCCTCTCCTACACGGGAATTCCGAGGTCATGCTGCCAGCAAGTGGCACTGCAGGATCCTGACTCTGCATCCAATGTTCTTTCACAGCTAATCAGCAGACAAGCAGGAGATCTGGGCATTGCGAGGACGCTGGGCCGTGAGCAGGGACAGTTCCTGGACAAGCTGGTTAGGCGGGGCCCGGCGGGCGAGCAGTGCTCAGCTCCTGGCATCAGCCCCTCTCCCTGGGAAGAGCCCTGGTAAGGTCAATGGGCCGCAGGTTTCCCTCCAATTCCAGGGACAGCGGGCTCTAGAGCAGGTGATTCCTCTGCCTCCCTAACCCCAGTCCCTTTCTCCTGGACCCTAACTTGAACTTAAGAGAGACCAGCTCCAAAAGCACCGGGATTCCACCGTCAGGTGCCGTGGCTCTTCCAACTCTCAGGTCTCAGCACTCAAAGCACCGGCAGGGTCGCTGCCTCTGGCCCTGACCCAGGTTCAGTCCAGAGGCAGGGACCAAGCGGGGAGGAGTGTCCCTCTGGTTCGTGAGCATTTAGACCCTCAGTGCTAGACCAGTGCCCAGCACTGTGGACACTCAGTGAATATCTGTGCTGGACGGACAGACGGACAGACAGTTGGAGCAACACTGAGGCTGACGGGAGATGTCAGTCAGTATCTGTGGCCCCTGTGGACGGCGACCTTCCCTACGTCTAAGAGAGAAGACGTCTGTTACGGCAGGCCGCCTCTCTCACTGACGTCTGGACTCAGTCGCACCCCTGGGTCCATCTGAGGATGGCTCTGTGGGGGGACATGGCTGTCACCCCTCCATCCACTCCCAGACCTTTGGAGTGAGCTGGGTTAGAGACTGCAGCCCCTGGGGCAGAACTTGACTGGCGTGGGTTCAGGGGTGGGGAGAGGACAGGCCCCTCACCTGCTTGTCTGGAATTTCAACTGTGGCAGAGGCAGGAGCGGCATGGGAAGTATGGGAAGGCCAAGCAGGTCACAGGCCAGCCACGGAGCAAGGCCCACCTACTCCGCCCCCAAAGCCACTGGCCACAGGGAGGCAACATGGCGGAGAATCCTGTTTGTTGCCCAGTCTGACCCGGCTGCCCTCAGAGGTCATGCAGCCACCTGCTTTGTCTGTGGGCATTTCCTCACGTCACCCTGAGCATCACCCCAAAGCCCCCAGCACCTGACAGCCAAACGCCCCCTCGGAAGCAGACCCCAGCCGCCTTTCCTCAGGACCAGACCCAGGCACCGTCCACCCCAAAACCGTGAGGTCTTTGCTCTGGGCAGTGTGCCAGGCGCTGGGGATAAAGGTCTGTTAGGATGCACACACGCCCCCAGTGTCTCTCATCTACAACTACACCCAATTATAGCTCTCAGTCTGACTGTGCTCACATCGATATTCATTAGACCAGCAGGAAAAACAAAAAGAAAAAAACATCAAGCTGGTCGAGAACCCACAGGGCAGCAGTACCCCCAAATGCCCACTAGGAGGCGGAACGAAATTGCCGCGAACTGGGCTCAGCCTGCATCTCTCCGGCAGCCACCCAGGGCGACCCGGGGATGGTACCTTTGACCAGGGAGACCACAGGATGTGTCCCTTTGGTCAGGGTGACCCCAGGATGGTCCCTTTGGCTAGGGTGACCCCAAGATGGTCTCTCTGACCCAGAGCAAGTTTTCTGTGTCTGTTGCTAGATTTCCAACAAGGAAGCTGGAGCGAGGGGGTCTTAAGGCCAATGAAGTCCACGTACTGAGAGAGGATGATTCGGACCCTGTGGGATACCCAGGCAGCACCAGAGCTCTTTGGCCACTGCAGCTGTTGTTACTGCTACCCTAATGCAGGGCCGCCACTGTGAGCGGCCCCTGGAACCCGCCGGGGGACCCACAGCCCAGCTGAGGCTCACTCTTGCAGGGGTCTCCTGCCTCCAGCTCAGGGCCAGGCAACAGTCGGCCCCCTAAACATCTGAAGAGAGTGGACGCACTAAGCGGTGGCGTGAGATGCGAGGGGACGGGGCAATCTGGGGAAGGACGTCAGTGTACGGCGGTCACCCACACAGGTGAGGGCAAGGCTGCTCCCCGAGCAGGGAGGACGCCTGGACGAGGCCACAGAGCCCGTGATCCGAGGGGACTGAGCCGCCCTTACCCTTTCTCCAGGGTCACCCACTTGGCCAGTGGGACCCATCGTTCCTGGAGGTCCTGGGAGACCCTAGAATTAAAAGTAAAATCAGGCAGAGTTAAAGATGCAGCCACAGGGCGGTTCCCGCCTTGCCAGGAGAGGGTTTGAGAAAGTGCCGGTCCCACGGCGTTTACCCCTCTTTTCCATCTGGGAGCTTTAAGGGGTCTCCCTCCACCCCTGAGCGCCTCCCACAAGTCACGGGAAATAAAGTGGGACACTCACCGCGGGGCCTTCGGGGCCGGGTGGCCCCTCCAGGAGCATGCCCTGGAAGAGACAGGGGGAGCGTCTGAGACCCCAGGACCCCTTCCCTCCATCCCCAGACCCCGAGTGCGCCCGGCCCCTAGCAGACCCCGGTCCTGAGGAAGGCCTCCACGCTGGGTGGGCCAGAGGGCCACCGTCTCGGGCCTCTGGGTCTGCACCCTCCGTCCTGGGAGGGGTCCCAAGCAGCAGCCTCTGGAAGGGGGGCCACGGCGACCGTCCTCTGAGCGTTTCCAAGGCAGCCACAAGCCAGACAGCAACCAACAGGTTTCCCTCAAGAACCGCTTCCAGAGGAGAGAGGAGGAACCCGGACGCCCCGGCCACACCTCTGCCTTCCTGTGCCCAGGGGGCAGCGCCCAGGCAGGCCCCGGTGACGGCGGCCTGAGGGAGCAGTGGACCCCAGGGCCAGGGCCCAGGGAGGGTGGAGAGACGACCAGCCGGTGGCTTCCGGGAGGACAGGAGGATAGGGCACCACAGCTGAGGTCCCCGCCTAGAGAACCGTTAGGCCCAACCGCTAGAGCGGCCATGCTGGGGTCTCCAGCCCCCTCCTCCCTCCACCTGGGCACTCAGCTGCCCTCCTCCTCTAGCCCCTCACCCGGCTGAGCCGAGGTTCATGCTGCCTCAGGCCCCCGGGCCTCACTGTCTTTCCCCCCAAATAGGGACAAGGCCTCCTGCCCCCTGTCAGCCTGGGCCCTAGAGTCGGCACGGGCAGCGGAGGGGAGAGCAGGCTTCAGGTCTCTGCGGACACAGCTTCCGGCCCGGGGTCTCCTGCTCCCGGGCCTCGGCTTCAGCTACCTTCCCAGCACGGGCCTCCTCTCTACCCCTGTCCGGTCAACACCAAGGTGAGCGTCCTCTGTGTTCCATGCCCACCGCCCCAGCGTCCTCTGTGTTCCATGCCCACTTCAGGAGTCAGAGGCAACGCATGGCCTTCCAGGGAGGGAAGGACCTCTGGCCCCTGCGAGGGTCTGCATGCTGAGAACACCGTGGTGGATCGTTTCTGGGGGTCCTGGGGCCCGGTGGGTTCCGTCCGGCCCGGCTGGGCAGGCTTCAGACTCACGCGGGGCGCCTGGCTGCCGTGGACCCCTCCTCCCAATGAATTCCTGTGATGGCTGAGACAGCGGTGAGAGGGCTGGACATACTTGGCCCTCCGTGGCAGACCTGCCTCCTGTTTCCCAGGAACAAAGCAGGCTCGGGTCGCTTCTCTCTGGGGCTGATCAATGCTATTGTGCCCTGGGCTTTTCTTTGAAAGTGAACAGTTCTCTTGTGACACCTAGAATTGCCTCCTAGGAGTAAGAGGGTGTGCCCAGGACAGGCACCAGGTCAGCAAAGGTGTCAGACACCCCCCAGCGGGGGGCACCCAGGCCAGGGGCTGCAGGTCCCCTCCAAGCCCCTCATCCTCCCGACTAGGGCTCCCCAGTCGCTGGGAGGATGCACCCGGTGTTTACACAGATGTGCACTCAGAGAAACGTTTGTACACGAGATGTACACAGAGAGTTCATCCAAACGGCCTCATCAGTCCCACTCTCCTGTCTCCTCCTCTGACAAAGGCAGCTGAGGAAGCTCAGAACTGAGCTAGGCTTAAGAGAGAAATCCTTGGCTGCCACGGACCCTGCAGGACCGCAGCTGTCCTCCCGGACACACACCCGCTGTTCTCAGGGAGTGGGGGCCACGTGGGTGGGCTCTCACGGGAGGATCATCGCAGGTCGGCCCGGCAAGGGCCGGAGGCCGCTGGATGGACGAGCCCAGAAGAGGGGTGCCGGCGCTCTCCCAGGTACAGTGAAGGGATGGACCCCTGACCACCGGCCCGAAGAGAAGTGCTCCCAAGACACGGGAGGCCATGGCCTTCCTTCAATGGCCCCGCTCCACACCCCACCGGAGTGGAAGGTCTCAGCCTCAGCTGAGAACTCGAAACCATCCTTAGCGGGGGTCCATTCATCTGCTACACAGCACAGACCGAGGAAACCTCCCTTAAGCCCCAGTGGAAGGCAGACATGCCTGTTACGGGCCTTCGCCAGATGATACAGGACGTTGAATCTGGAGATGCTTGGCTCCCTGAGGTCCCAGGGCAGCCAGGAGCACCAGATCTGACTGGCCTGAATCCGCTCAGCTGAGGGACTCCTGTCCTGTCGAGGAGCCGCTGGTGTCGCTGACCCACGACACAGGGTACCAGGTCTGCCCCTGTGTACCCGGGATGGATGGATGCAAAGAGAAGGAGCTGGTTCCCAGAGCCCCATGGACAGTCAGCCACGCTCCCCAGAAGGAGGTCGCTGGGGCAGGCTGGGGAGAGGAAACGGCCACCCAACCTTCACGGGCCGTGACGCCTGCGCGGCCGAGGCAAGACCACGTCGGCCGTGGTCCAGGACTCGGCCATCTGTTTATAGGGAGCTAAGACTTTGAGGACATCTGGTGATGCTCTGGGTTGAGAAATTCCAACAGTTTCCATGATGTCTCCAGGGAGACCGGCCTCGGTCCCTCGGACACTCCGAACAGGCTGGGGGCTGGGCGGGAGCAAACGCTGGAGCCAGAGGGGAGGGCATCCTTCCCTAACTTTATCCAGATGACTCATTTCTCCCCGAACAAAGATGAAATGCATTTGCTGGAGACATGCTATCTGTGTTGGGCCGCTTCTATTTGCTCAGCCTGTTCCCCCGGCCCACCCTCGCCGGTGGAGCCTGGTGGATCCTGGCCACTGGACGCCCCGGCCCACCCTCGCCGGTGGAGCCTGGTAGAGCCTGGCCACTGGACGCCTCATCCACTCTCACCCGCCTCCACCTGGACCTGGGACGCTATGGCTCTCACACAGGGGCAGCCCGGTCTGAGGGACATGTGAAAAGGAAGCTTGTCCTGACCGAGGTGCCGGCCAGGCCTTCCCAGAGCCAGGACCAAACCCAGGACTCCACAGAGCCTGGCCCCCGCCTGCCCGAGGGTTCTCCTCTTCCCAGGCAAGATGCCCCTTTCACCAAAGCGATGGGGACACCACGGAAGGCACCCGAGTCGGCGGCAAGTCCACCGGGGACCAAAGCCATCTGGACCGTGGTCTGCACACAGCTGGACCACAGGGAAGTCACACTGGGTGTGGTCCACCTTCTGGCACAGCCCCTCAAGGGCTGGCGCGGGTCCCCGGCAGCCCGTGTCTTGAGGCGGCACCACTGGCCGCACTGCTCTTCCCTGAGGGTCGCCTTCCTCCGAGTCTGGACTTGGTGTGAGGGGTTTACATGTCGCCGAGCAAGGAGCCGCCTGGTGCTGGTGTCCCCCTTCGGCCCCTCTGCCCACTTCCTCTGCATCCCCATCTTCCGGCCCCAGACAAGCCCTGACTCCCTTGGACCCTTGGGGAGCACCGGGAAAGGAATGTTCTCAGCCCGAGAACAGGTGTGTGTGCCCAGCGGCCACAGCCCAGTGGGAGCGGAGGCGCCCATCCCTGGGACATGCCCTGGGGGGCGGGGCAGGAGGCACAGAGCAGGACAGTCATCTAGTCCCCCCGTCCTGATGCCCCAGCCACGGGCTTCAGGTGCCTCTAAGGGGGATGAGGTTCCAAAAGAACCTTCCCAGTCCCACGGGAGGATGGGGGTCACCTCAGTCCTCCGTCCCGGAAGTCCCACGGGAGGATGGGGGTCCCTCAGTCCTCCGTCCCCACAGGAGGATGGGGGTCACCTCAGTCCTCCGTCCTGGAAGTCCCACGGGAGGATAGGGGTCCCTCAGTCCTCCGTCCCGGAAGTCCCACGGGAGGATGGGGGTCCCTCAGTCCTCCGTCCCGGAAGTCCCACGGGAGGATGGGGGTCCCTCAGTCCTCCGTCCCGGAAGTCCCAAGATCGGAAGCGTCCTGGAGCCTCCACGTGGGGCAACCGAGTCCTGGCAGTAGAGGAAGCTGGAGCCTGGCCCCAGCCTCGTGAGCCGTCGAGTGCAGGACGCTGGCCTCCTCCCTCTGGCTCTTGGAGGACGTGGCAGGGGTGGACCTTGGCAGCCAGCCCCTCCCCACTCTTAGAGCTGCTTCCCAGCCCATGATGCCACACCCACCACGTGCAGCTGCAGGGCACCCCTCCCCCACCCGGCTGATCACCTGGCACCTCGCCCGCCCCGACTCAGCGCCTGGACCTCGGCAGCCCAAAGGCCACAGGGTGGACCCTGGTGCTCCCCGGCCAGGCACGGCTCCCTGAGGGCAGAGGACATGCCAACGCAGAGTGGGGCCCCTGCCGACACCCACCGCCCCACGAGGTGCACGTGGGACCCTCTTCCCTCTGATCCCAAGGTTAAGACGTTCTCAACAGTCATTTTGTTTAACTCGCCCCCAGCCCAGCACAGTGAAGTTTCACTCAGTGGGAGTTTCAGGGCAGAGCTGTTTTATTAAATCCCCTCGGCGTGGCTGACAGCCAGGCTTCCCTGTTCCACCAGCTGCAGCCACATGGCTGCACAGCCCGCGTGGAGAGCTGGGTCCGTGGCTAACTCTCCCTGCTCCAGACCGGCGGCCACACTCAGCCTGCTAACCCCCTCTGCCCTCCAGGGGAGCTCCCTCCTTCCCAGAAGCCGAGTCTTTTAACAAGGAGAAATTGACACACAGTGGTGTGCCCGGATCCCAAGCGTGCGGCACCAAGGGTCCTGACCCATTCGAATCCCAGGCAGCCGCCACCTCATTTGAGGTCCAGAACCTTACCCCCGCCCAGGCGCTTTTCCAAGCAGCGTGTGGCATCCACGAGGTCACGCAGCTCCTCGTGGTAGCCCCAGGCATAGAGGCGCAGGGGTCCCACAGGTCCAGCCACATCCTACTTAACCCACCACGTGCCCCCAGCTTCGACCCACCACCCCGCCGTTTCGGGGCGACAATAAGAAAGTGTCTTACTGGCTCGACGATGGCAGGTTCTCCCTTTTGACCTTTCTCGCCCCGTGGTCCGATCTGAGGTTTGTAAGATGCAGAGAGAGGAGAGGGAGAACAGAAAGAAGGTACAGATTACACCAAATCCATACGGCTGGTGAAGCAGGGGGTCCCCCGCAAGGGCCCGGGGAGGCACCCTCCCTAGCCACTCACCCCTTCGTAGATGGTGTCCTGGTTGGCGGGCATGCCCGGCCCGATCTCCGACGGGGAGATGGTGGGGTCGTAGTAAGGGTCGTAGTAGTTCTCGTCCAGGTTCCTGATGGTTTCTTCTGTGAACTCTCCCTCCAAGTCGTCCATCCCCTCCTCCGGAGGCGGATCCGGCTGAGAGGGAAGGCGGCAGGGTCACCCAGAGGAACGGACACGCACAGGCCCCCAGCCCCCGGACTCCAAGCACCGTGGCATTCCGAGGTCACAGAACACAGGTAGCCTGGGGTTTCACTTGTTGGGAGTCATCGTCTCCCTCTCACGACGGGGAGACTCACCCCAAAGCCCCCGAGACCCCGTGGCAAATCAGGGCTGCAGAAGGACGGGCACGTGGCCCCAGGCTGCACCGTGTACTTGGGGAACCTGGGGCCTCCAGGGGCTCCACCCAAGGCCCAGGGTCTCGGGGTAACAAGCTCCTAATCCCATGCCCGCTGCCAGAGGGGTCTGGACCCATCAGAACCCCGTGTGTCTGCTCTGTGGCCATCAAGAATTCAGCATCACATGATGGTTGTGTTTAAGCACTCCCTATGGACCATGGGCTGAGCTCAACTCCTCTCCAGTCTGAAGACGTGGCAACAGCCCCAAGAGGCAGGGAACACTGATGCCAGGTTGTAAATGAGATCACTGATTTTGAGAGAGGGGATATCACTTTCCAAGGCCACTGGCAGAGACTTCAAGTCAGGTCGGCCTGATGGGAAAGCCCATGGTCCTACCGGGCCTCATGTCTGGTCTGCTTGTCCAGACCCCCAGCTCATGTACCTGTCTGGCCTGCCCTCACCCGGGCCCCAGACAGGAACACTGTCTGTGAACACGCATGTCCTCATCCGTCACCGCCGAACCCCAAGAGACCCGGAGGGCGGGGCTCATTCCACCCATTTTGCTGATGAAAAACTGACAACACTGAGATGCACCAGCAAGGCAGTGACGGCAAACTCACCGGGCATCCTCGGCCATCACTTAGAACGGCCTGGCTGCAAAGGGCTGCAGGGCCAGTTGTGGTGGGCAGGGGGAGGGCAGCTGCCCCAGGACAGCGAAGTGAGGAGTAGAGAAGGAAGAGCCCGGGGTCCAGCCCCCTCCCCTGAACCAAGCCCACTCGCTGGGAAGGCAATTACGTTAGAGGCATTGGAGGTGAGGACCGTGCTGGTGGGAACTTCGGCCCGGGCGCCCTGGTCGGGGGACCGGTCGGGGCTCTCGTCGGGGCTCTCGATGCCTTCGCCGTAGCTGAAGTCCTCGTAAGGGGGTGGGGTGTAGTAGTCCTCGCTGGGCACGTACTCGTAGTCCCCGATGCCGGGGTCCTCCTCCTTCCCGGCCCCCTCGCTGGTGTCGGGCACCGGAGGGGCTTCCGTGGGGGGCTGGGTCAGCTCCTGGGAGCCGGGCAGAGACACGCAGCGTTAGGGGTGCGGCCGGCGCAGCGAGGACCGGGTCGGAGCTTTCCTCTGCGGCTTGAGAGGGAGGCTGGCCCATCAACCAACCGGCCCCTATGGATCGGGGCGCAGAGGTCCCCTCAGGCCAGGGGAGACAGACCAGCCCGCGGAAGTGCTGTGCACGGCTAAACCCCGCGGTCATGCACTTGGACAGGGTGAACTATATCTCAAATTTTTTTTAAGAAGTAAGAGAACAGAGAATTCCCTGGTGGTCCAGTGGTTAGGACTCTGCGTTCTCACTGCCGAGGGCCTGGGTTCAATCCCTGGTTGGGGAACTAAGATCCCGCAAGCCACACGGTGACCAAAGAAAAAAAAAGTAAGAGAACATTCCAGACTCTTAGAGCCTTATGGGCCAGTGTCCCGGCCACCCGTTGGGGAGGGGACTGGATTCCATCACATCCATGTCCCCTGGTGTCCCCCGCACCACGGAAGGCCCTCTGCCCTACACTCCCCGTGAGGAGAAAGCACATACGGTCCCTGGTCCCCCGTTTCCCTGCCAAGCTCCCGCCCACTGCCCCTGCTCTCCACGCATCTCCAAACGGCCCCCATGTTCGCCACGGCGCCCCCGGCCCCCCCGCCAACCACGGCCTCCAGGGACCAGCAGCCGCCCGGCCAGACCTCGGCCACCTCTGTGGTCTCTCGAGCTGCTTCCACTGGTGTCTTGGTGGGGGTGGGCTCCTTGCCCACGTCGTCCGTGTCCTCATAGTAGGGGTACTCGTAGTAATAGGTGTCTCCTTCACCCTCTCCTTCCGGGTACTGAGAGCAAATAGGGCCACGTGAGGAGGGTGCGGGCCCCCCACCCCGAGATACCAGCCCGCCATCTCCCTCCCTCGTGGGCTCAACTGGGAAGATCGGACCCCCAAAAGTCGTGCCCAGCTCCAGGCACCAACCCCGTGGGCCCTGAAAGGAGTCTTCCCCCTCCATCCCCTGGGGGAGCAGAGCCAGCCCCACGAGGAGTCCAGGGAAGGAAACGGGGACCCCCGGTGGCCCTCAAAGAGAGATGAGCCCTAAAAGGTCCAAACGTTCTGACCCTTTGGCACCCACCCGAACCGAGGGCCCCCCCGACCTTCACCGAAGGCCCAGGCCTCACGGGAGGGACTTCACAGCGACAGAGACGGTCTCACCCTCAGACCCATTTCTGTGTCGGGCATGGGGAGGGTGAGGCGTGGCCAGGAGGCCTCGGCTGCAGCAAGCCAGCTGGGGGCACTGCCAACCCTGTTCTCGGGGTGGGAAAGACATGCCTAGCCCAGGACTCCACAGCTTCATGGGGTCCCCCCCTCCTTCTCTTCCGACTGCTCGTGAAAGAAGGGAAGCTCACAGAAAAAATAGAGAGCAGGACTGAATTTTACTTAAAAGAAACAGGAGTCCACCCTGCGCAGGGGATGGGAGAGGATTCTCATTTGGAAACGGTACAAAGAACTGCAAATCCAACTAACGGAGGTGCTGCTGGGGCGTGAGGGCGGGTGGATGGGAAAGGCTGACCCACTGACACGCGGGTCACGGCCAGAGGACAGTGGTGTTGGACACGCTCCTGAAACTCTCGGGCCGAGGCTGCCCCTCAGAGTAGCTGCCGCCCTAGGGGTCAGAGGGGACCATCATCCGCTCCGACAGCCCTGAGCCCCTCCTGCCTGGCCAGCTCCAGACGGCCCACCGGGGGCACCTGTGGCGTTTCCGCTCACGGCACCCCACCCAGGTGTTGGTCCAGGGGGCGCATGGCTCTCTTCCCCTAGAAACTTGGGTGAAAGATTCTTTACCAACGTCCTTTTTGACTCCATTGCTTTGGGAGCACAGAACCCTTCGTAAAGTGAGTCAGGAGTCCACCTTGCCCCGGGGATCAATTATAGTCTCACCCAGTGCGTTTGCTTCAAACGGGAGTCCCACAGCTTCTGTGTCCCTCCACGCCCAGCACCCCGAGACGGTCTGCCCACGGCTCCCACCAAGACTCACATATTCATCGGGATTGGGGTCCTGAGACTGGGGCTTGTCGGGGACCGCAGTGTCACAGTCAGGGCTGTAGTGCTCGCAGTAGTCGTAAGCTGCCCGGTGGTCCGAGACGAAGAGCAGCTGCTGGATGTCTCCCTGGAAGAGGACGAAAAGCCTGAACAGGCAGCACAGAGGGCACCCACGTGGGGACCCAGGAGAACTGCCTGATGCCTGAGAGCTTGTCCTCGGGGCCAGGCCTCCTCTGGGGGAGCTGCTACCTCCAAGAGCCATCCAACCGACCCGGCCATCCAGGCATTACTGATCCATCCACCCACCCACCCATCCACCCAGGCACCCATCCATCCAGTCATCTACCCACCCATCCATCCACCTACCCACCCATCCACCTATCCACCCATCCATACACCTATCTACCCATCCATCTGCCCATGAATCCATCCATCCACCCACCCATCCATCCATCCACCCACCCATCCATCCACCCAGCCACCCATCCATCCAGTCATCTACCTACCCATCCATCCACCTACCCACCCACCCATCCATCCACCCATCCATCCACCCATCCATCCATCCACCCACCCATCCATCTACCCATCCATGCACCCATCCACCCACCCGCCCACCCACCCATCCATCCATCCATCCATCCACCTATCCATGCACCTATCCATGCACCTATCCACCGACCCACACATTCATCCACCCATCCCCCACCCATCCATCCATCCATCCACACATCCATCCATCCACCATCCACCACTCATCCATCCACCCGCCCATCTACCCACCCACCCATCCGTGCACGGACCATCCATCCTCTCCGTCCATCCATCCACTCATTCAATAGTCATTACTGAGCACCTACTAAGTGCGAGCTACTGCACCACACGTGGCGGATGCACGCACGGCCCAGAACCACTGCCTAGGGGTGCCCACACCCTGCCTAACACCTTGGGCTTGCCCTGTGCCCCACGGGTAAGACCCCATCACACCCGGACCGCGTATTCATCAGATTTCCATCGATTCCTGCACAGTCCCACTGCCCCCTTCTGACCAGAAGCCTGAGGCTGCCCCTGCTGCTGAGCCTCTGCTCTGCCAGGATCCAGCCAAAGGCTCGCAGCACTCCTGAAGGGCGGGGCCACGGGCGGAGCAAGAACGCGGTGCCCATCCGCACATGTCAGAACCACAGGCCCAGGCAAGGAAGCCGCACCCTCCCTGCCGGTCATTTGGAGAAGGTGCGCGAGGTCCTTCTCTGTGCCAGACTCCAGGAGGAGAGAGAGGCGGGCCCCCAGGCAGGGGCCAGATGTGGCCTCTCATCGCTGGACCATGGCAGGGCGGGGGTGATGTGTCACCCAAAGTCACTAAGCGTGGGTCCACGGATGGCCTCTGGGATCTGTGAAGCAAGGTGCCGGCCGTGTGCACAGGTCTGGGGACAGGACCCTCGCCCTCCGTGGCTTCCCAAAGGCTCTATGGGTAACCCGACCTAGAGACGGGGTGACAGTCCTGGAGTCCAGCAAAGGCCCATTCCTACCCGATCCCTGAGGCACAGTTCCAAATACGCGGCCCCCCAACCCGGGTTTGAAACCGCCCCCTGACGAGCGAGGACTCAGAACTACCCCCAGCAGCCCGTCTCCACGCAGGGGGCTCGGAGGGGTGGAGCGTGGCCCCCCTACCCCGACGTCCAGCACTGTCTCCGGAACACAGACGGACCCTCACCGTCAGTGTCACCGACCACAGCCTGGCCGCAGGCCGCCGGGGCTCCGTCTGCAGCCCCTCTGCCTTCCTGCCAGTGGGAGGAGTGGGCATGCAGGGTGAGCACCCTGTGGGGCTGTCACGGGGGCAGAGCAGGAGAGGGGCGCCCCCCGCCCGGCGCCCACCCCCTCGCTCAGCCACCCCTTCTCTCTCCCTTTGGATGTCAGAGGCTCCCGGCCCACGTTTTAAACTCTCCAGCACACAGGAACCATACGACAGGCCCAGTGAATCGAAACCACACGTTTTTATTGAACAACATGACTTCTAGTTCAAATTTCATCCAATTCAAATAAAGTATTTCTCCCTACGGACTGGCAGCTTGACATCTGAATATACGCTCTCCAAATGCGGTTACTGGAAAAAAGAACAGGCTCGGGGCATTTGGGGGGCAGCTGTGACCCCGGGCAGGGGGTGCGGCCCTCGAAGGAGCCGCCAGCACACTCATCACAGTGGCCCGGCGGAGGGCCTGCCTCCCTGGAAAGCCCAGGTCCCCGGGTGGCGGCCGCGGCCGGTGCATCTCTGTGTCCCTGTATCACAAGGTGTCCGGCCCAGTGCCAGGCCTCGCAGGCCCCGCACGGGGCGACGAGCAAAGCCAAGGGCGCGGCATCCACTCCCACAAACAGGCCCAGCCGGAGCGGAGGTGCTTCCCAGCACTCAGCCCAGGCTCCGGAATGTGCCTGCCGACCCGGCCCTCAGCCAGGCCTGCTTCCCCGCCTGCCCACCCGTGCCCCAGGCTGCAGCAGTGACCACGTGGTCCGTCGAGGGCCCTGCCGGCAGAAGGCCCCCTTCGTCTCCAGCACCCACCCTCCCCTGCAAGTGCCCACACGTGTTGAAAATCATTCTTCCCGCCAAATCCTCAAGTGGGTTTTCACACCAAAAAAACATGCCTGTTTGTTCTGTGGGCGTGTCCCTCAGAGGGCAGGGGTCTACCGTCCCCCACCCACTATGGAGAAGGGGAAACTGAGGCATGGCTGCGAAGCCCCCCAGAAGCTCTGCACCCGGATCCTCACCCAGAGCTCCCTCCCCCGACCTCTTCCCGCACACAGGGAGGGGCTCACATCCCCGGGCACCCCATCGGGGCCAGGAGCTTTGGGGCAGGACCCTGGGGTGACAGATGTGGCACTGGCTCTGCCTCTAGGCTCCCAGACGGAGCAGGTGGCTCCCCTGCTCCCAAACCACCCAGGGGCGTCACCTCCCGAGGGCAGGGCAGGGTGGGGAGGGGGCTTCAGGACGCTGCCCCCAGCCCCCAGCAGCAGACCCCACTGAGGGCTGGGAGGCAAAGCTGCGGCTCAGGGAACAGCGGTCAAACCCACCTTGCACGAGCCAAGGAGACACCTCCCCGGCCTCACGGGAAACACCAGGGCTGCGTGAAGCGAGGGAGGACCTCGGCCTCCCTCGGGAGTTCTGACCAGAGGCAGGATGGTTCCTGGACCCCAAAGCACTGATGGGGTACTGGGGGCACAGGGGGACGCTGGGCGGCCCTGGATGAGGTGTCCTGGGGCCCTGAAAGCCATGACCTTGACACCTCATGAATACCCTGAGGCCTCCAGGGCAGAGGGAAGTCCTGTCTCCCCCCGCCCCACACCAGCGGGGGCTCCCGAGGAACCCGGGCCCCTCAGACACTGCCCTAAAGGGCTCGGGGGCAGGGCCTGGGATCGGGGATCCCTAAGGCTCTGGTCATGGTGGGGGCAGCCAGGTCCTAGAGCGGCCCCTTACGTCTTCAGACAAGCTCTGATCTTACATTTGGGTCAAAGGCAGCCGCTGCTCTGCACCCCGAGAGTACCCCTCCTTCCGTCCCCCGTGAGGCCTCAGGAACTCCTCTGCCCCTTCTGCGGCATCCGATCAGAGCCAACCAATTTCTCTCTGCAGCAAGGGGGCATGTGGGCGACTGTCCTGGTGGCCGGCGACCCCAGACAGGACGCAGCCCCTGGGCTCCCCATTTAGCCAAAGGAAACCTGGGGCTCCCCTGCTCTCCTCCACCCTCGGGTGGTCCAGGAGAAGGGCTCTGCCAGAAGTTTGGAAAATCAAAATAGAGCCTCTGCCGTCGAGGGAGGCTGGGAGCCAGAACTGGAATTATTCGAGTCTGCGCTTCAGGCTGGGGACATGGAACACCTCGCGTGCCCCTCCCAGAGACCCCGTCTCCCGCTGTGCTTTGTCTCAGAATCCTTCTCAACACAGGGCTTCCGGCAGCGCCACCCGGCGACTTGGAGACGTCGTGCCCCCCGGCTGCCCTAAGGGGTGCATGTCGCCCTTCAGACGTGCAATGAGTGATCACAGCTTTATGACTGCGTCTTGAGAGCATTTTCACGATGCCTCGGGGGATGGGAAACCAAGCTCCAAACTCCAGACCCGGAGGCCCGTCACGGAGCCCCTGCCCTGGTGCGGCCTTCACAGCGGCTGCTGGTGGGAGATGCCGGAGCCCAGCTGCAGCCCCTCGGAGCCCAGGGAGCACCAGCGGGAAGGTCCCCACTCGCCGAGCCGCCCCGCCCTCGCTGACCTCCCGGGACGTCCTGCCTCCCGCCTCCGGCCCCTCGCAGGTCCCTCGGGACGTGGGGACCTGGAGCTTGGCCTGGCCAGGGCTTCTCAAAAAGGGTTCCGTGGAGGGGCCTGGGTCCTAGCAGGTTGTACACATCAGGCCGCCCCAGAGGGATGTTAGTTAGGAAAGGGTTTACGGGCTTCCTCAGAAAGTCAAAATCCTTCATATAGTAAAACCGTCTCATTTTACAGATGGAACCTGAGCTCAGCAGGGGTGGGTCCTGCCAGCCTCAACAGCAGCTCAGCCCCAAGGGCTCCGAGTCCGGGGAACTGTGACGCCGTGACGGGGGTCCAAAGTCTGCCTGGCCACTGCTGGGTGCCCCCCACAAATCCCTCCTGAGCCTCACTGCAACCGCCACTTTACAGATGGGGAAACGGAGGCCGTGGGGTGGAAGAACTTTCCAGAACCAGGAAGGTCCCACTGTGTATCTCCTTACCCCACAGCATCCGTGCTGTCTTACACTTGACCAGGGCCTTGGTCCCCTCATCCATGATGCAGCGAGTGCTCACCGAGGGTCCCCACTGTGCTATCTCTGCTCCCCGAAATCCCCACCGTGATACGGGTGAGGCCGTGACCCCCCTGCATGGTCGCCGGCCCAGGCGCACTTCTCCCCACCGCTTTCGCCCCACCCTGCCCGGAGCCTTGCCCTCTGAGCCCCGCAGAGCCTGGAGCAGTGGGTGTGCACCCTGCATGGGGAGCTGCTGACTGACTGCCACCCACCCTGCCCCTCCCACAGCCTACAAGCCCCCCGACAGCAGCATTTCTCGCTGCGACCTGCAGGGGCACGTACCCCGCTCCAGCCCCTGACGGCGGGCCTCCTGGCTCCCACGGGCGACAGGACCCACGAGTCACATACGGCCCAGCCCAGAGCGGGCAGCAGAACTACGGAGGGTGCCGGGGGGGGCACCAGGCGGCTGGGGCTCCGTCTCCTCCTTCAGCAGCAGCCCAGGGCCCGGGGCTGCACGCGCCCACCCCGCCCCACCTGCCACCCGACGGGATGGCTTTCCGGGCACCCACTGCCCGCCGCAAGCCTCTGCCTTTCCCCATTCCAGCCCACCACCCCCCGGCCCCTCCAAGAGGAAGCTGGACCTCGTTTCCTCCCTCTCATCCCCATGTCACAGATGCACCCATTAGGCTCGGCGGGGGGGGTCACTCTCGCGAGGGCACGGAATGGGGGCTCCCTGGAGCCGACTTCTATGTCCCGCACACACATCTACCAGAGCTTCCAGCTCCCATAAACGACACCGTCACCTCGTCCAGGCAGCCCTCTGTGGGGCACGTCCCCGCCCCACCCGCCCCCCCCGCCCCGTGGGTGCTCCTGACACCAGACTCCACATCTCCAACGCAGGCCACGCCCTGCAATCGCTCAGGTTACCTCTAAAAGCCGAGCCCCAGACTCGGCGCCCCGCGCAGCCTGCCCCGCGGTGGCCCACGTCACCTGCCCAGAAGCAGGCGCACTGCTTTCACTGCAACCCTCGCTCCCACGATGCCCAGGGCGTTCTCGATTGACGTGCCTTATCTCTGCCTCCACCAGGTCAGTAAAGCTCTACAGACCCCCTAGAAGCTTCTGCACCAGCCCGGGGTCACCACGGCCATCCCACTCCCCACACAGCCCCGACGCCCGGGTGGCCAGCGGCTGTCCCTCTTCCTGCAGAGGACAGGCCGGGCGGCCCGCGAGGCGCCAGCCATCGGGACACACAGGACACAGGTGTCCCTGGCTGAGCCGGGCCTTCTGCTGAGGGAACCAGTCCTGCCTTTTCCCATAATGAGATTTTACCCAAGCTGCGCTCCTGCTGAGGAAACTGCAAAGTGTTCGTTGGAGAGCTTTGCAACCCTAAGGGCTGTGGACTCAGAAAACACCTTTGCCCAGATGAGGGAGGCCCTCGCCCCTGCTTCCCGGCCTGGAGCGTCTGTGCCGCTGCTCTCTCCAGTGACGCGCCCGGCTTTTCATTTCCTCTCTCCAGTGCTATTTAATCTTGCATCCCTCCTTCCAACAAACAGCCATGGGTCCCCCGGGGAAGCCAGCCCTGCAGGGACTGCCCCGCACCACGGGCCCCTCCCTGTCCAACCCGAACCGGCCCCGAGGGGCTCCCACTGCGCACTTGGCTCTTCCCGTGGTTTTAGCCAGAGCGCTTCACCCTCATAAATGGAGACACACGGTCTTTTGAGAGGAGGGACGGACGGATACTTCTTGTCCCAGGCTGGGGTAGGAGCGCGCAGTCTACGGAGCAAAAACAAGAAGGAAGCATCGACCTTCAGCTGCCAGGGGTCTGGTCACAAATCTGCCCCCGGTGAGGACAGCCCAGTCTGAGTCCACTTGCCAGCAAGTGACACAGAGCAGGCACACGTGTGCACAGAGCACCAGGGACACGCAGGCACACATGGTCACTTGTCCACCCTGCAAAGCTTCCCTTCCCCGGGGGAGCCTGGTGGGTCTGACACTGGGACCAGCCTGGCGGACACAGGGCAGGGGGCTTCCATGAGGCACCTTCCTGATGTCCCAGGAGACTTCGCACATGAAAGCCCTCCCGAGTCCCCCTTCCTGTTCAAGCTCTCACGGCCCAAACAGGTCACACTTTACGTCTTGTGACATTTTTCATCAAAAGTCACACAATGGGGCTTCCCTGGTGGCGCAGGGGTTGAGAGTCCGCCTGCCGATGCAGGGGATGCAGGTTCGTGCCCCGGTCTGGGAAGATCCCACGTGCCGCGGAGCGGCTGGGCCCGTGAGCCATGGCCGCTGAGCCTGCGCATCCGGAGCCTGTGCTCCGCAACGGGAGAGGCCACAACAGTGAGAGGCCTGCGTACCGCAAAAAAAAAAAAAAAAAAAAAAAAAAAAAAAAAAGTCACACAATGGAAAGGGAAGGACCCAAGCCAGGGGGGTCTAAGTCACTTTTTCTATGATTTTCGCAGCACCCACAGCGTGAGAAAGAGTCAAGCACCATTCAGGTGAGTGAGTGAGTGAGTGAGCGAGCGTTAAAGAAAGATCTCCACGCGGCTGGAAGCCACTTCCTGCTGCCCCCCAGGTCCCGCCTCCATGGTCCATGTCTGTGGCCTTCCCCCCACTATGTGGCCACCACTGGTCCCAGCCCAATTCTCACCTGCGCCACCCACCCCTGGTGTCTCCTCACACCTGCACTGGTGCAGGCGGTGTGCACCACACCTGAGTCTCCACCAAGGGGCCAGGGGCAGGGATGGTGGGGGGATGGTCAAGTCCCAGCCTCATCAGACCTGAAACTAGCCACAGTGACGAAAGGGTCACCTTAGTGAACTCAGAGAGTGGACACCTCATCCCCAGACCAAGGGATAGGGCAGCAGAGCCAGCGGCAGGGACCAGGCTGGCTCACGGGCCCACCGGACTCCATAAAGGGCATGGGTCTCACATCCTTTCCCCACTGGCTACGCGGCCCTAGATATTTCACTCCAGACATTTAGGTGAGCAGCCCAGCCTAGGCAGCACGTGAGTGAAGCTGTCCCGTCCTTCCCCCACCCCAGACTTTCAGAGCAGCAAGCCTGTAGGCACTGGACTGACCACGCAGCACAGGGACACATCTGTCGTGATAAGCTCCACAGAGGAAGGAGCACGACTCTGGGCACCAGCGCAGGGAGGGGTGAGGCAGTGACACAGGTGGCCTGGGTGCAGGATTCCGCCCCTTGCAGGCTGTGGGGCCTTAAGCACATCACTGAAGCTTCCCAGGCCTCTGAGTGTGCATTTGCAAAGGAGAACGAGATCTACCTCACTAAGGACTAAGCGTGACGGTACACACAGCATGCCCGGTGGGCCTGGCACCCGGTGAGGCCCAGACAAAGTGGAAACTGCCATCCCTGCCATCACCACCACCATCACCACCACCATCACCATCATCATAATCACCATCACCACCTTCACCACCTTCACCATCAACATCATCATAATCACCACCACCACCACCTTCACCACCAACATCATCATAATCACCACCATCACCATCATCATCACCATCATCACCACCACCACCACCACCATCACCACCACCACCATCACCAACACCATCATCACCATCACCACCACCATCACCATCATCACCATCATTACTATTATCATCACCATCACCACGAGGACCACCACTGACCACCATCACCATCACCAACACTAACATCACCAACATTATCATCACCACCACCACCATAACCACCATTACCATTCCCACTCCCATCCCCATCGTTAACATCACTACCTTCAGCACCACTACCATTGCTGTCATCATCACCAACAACATCACCATCATCATTACCATCACCACCAACACCACCACCTCCACCACGACCACCATGACCGCCATCACCACCATCACCATCAGTCCTGGATCCCTGACAAAGGCTCACTACCCTCTCCCTCTGAAGGCAGTCAGCTCTGATTATTCATCCTTTCACCCTTTCAACCAGCATTTTTAGCACCCCTATGATAAGCTTATTGACACCAAGACAAATAAATCAGTGCCCTTGACTGCAAGTCTCAAGCTCTCACTGATTCCTCAGGAGGCGCCCAGGTGACCTCCTCTGCCTGGCAAGGTCAAGGAAGGCATCCTGAGGCAGTGGCCTCAGAGCTGGGCCCTGGTGGAGGAGGTGGATGCTGCAGGTTCATACGTGTGAACGCCCTGTTCCGTGGTCCTCACTTGGCCACTGCCTCACCCCACACCCCTGGACGAGACGCTCTACCTCAGGCACCAGCGCCGTCTCCATCCTGCCGCCCCGCTCTAGGCGCAGACCTCAGGTCTTATTCAGCCTCCGCTGCGCACGTCCAGCCCCTCGATCATCCCACCCTCCGTTCCGAACGCATCACACCCATGGTCGCTAATGGGCTTGCCACGCACAGACCCCTGCGCCTCCTCCACGGGAGTGTCCTACACCCGCATCTCCCCATCCCGCACCTGTCAGCTGCTTGTTTTGAACCCAAGTGCAGAAATTCACAGTCACCTTCACTGAATTTCACTTCCTTGGTTCTAGAACACGGTCCCAACCTGAAAGACCTTTCTGCGGCATCTTATTCTGTCAACCAACGAGAGAAACTTGGCATTGTTTGTGACAGACCCCACGCAGGTGTTTCTGCAGGTCCACAGCCGTGAGAAGGACTCACACTGCATGCAGAACACGCACTTCCCTGCAGGGGGCCAGGCAGGGGAGTGGTGGGGAGGAGTTGATTTTAGAGGCCCAGGCTGCCCCACACGCTCCAGGCCAGCACCCCCGCTCTGAGCAGACTCTGTGCCGTAATCCAGCCTCACTTCAAGCACTGAGGCCATGCGGCACAACGCCGGCCAAGGTCCCAGGCTCTGCCCCAGACCCGGCAACCTCGACTGCAAACACACACTGCTGGACGTGGGAAGGATGGGGTGACACAGTGTGGCTGACTCATGGGGACAATCTCACGACCCAACCCCTGAGAAGTAGCCTCAAACACAGCCTCCCGGGAGCATTAACTGCAAGCAGTGGGGCTGGGCTCTGGAGAAGGTGGTGTGTGCTCAGGAAAATTAACTTGTAGAATTATTTATATTAATCGATCTGTAGAATTCCAGGCCTCCACGAGGGTCAAGAGTCACTGCAGTGCCCTCAAGTACCGGCTGCCACCTGGTCACTCCCTGGACCTTTTGGAAAGACCTGCTTGTGGACAGACTCTGGACCGGCCGCAGCTGGATAGACATCGCCTGGAGGGGCCTGGAAAATGCAGCTCAGACTAGAGAAAACGGCGATTACCGGTTGAAAGTGAGCAGGGCCAGGCCTGGGGGGGAGGGGGCTCACTTTGAGTGGAGACACGCATAGTCCTTGGAGCTCAGGAAGGACTGAGAACCAGGGGCCGGCTGGAGGGTCACCCCCGAGAGGGGAGTGAGCAAACAGGGGCTCCATCAGGCTCGAGGGTGAGACCCCCGAAGGGACAGGGACAGAAGTCTGACACTGGGGACCCAGCAGCCCCCATCTGACCCAGGGAATGCTCCAGACCTGGGCCCCAAATCCAGCCCTGCACTTCCCTGCTGTGTGACCTGGAGCAGGTGGCTTTACGTCTCTGGGCTCCAGGTTCCCCACGGGTGCTACGGAGCCAACAGAATGCACGACCCCTGGGCTCTGAGAAGACTCATCAGGTGAAGGAGACCAAAGAGCACAGCCCGCACACACACCTGAGCTTCCCGGAGCTGAGAGCTTCCGGGAAAATCCACGGCGGCAGAGTCAGAAACGAGCTGAGATGGATTTTCCGTGTCCTCGGAGATCGAGACCATCAAAGACCTCTGACGAATGCTCTGCACAACTGTTATCGGGTCCCCCCGCCACCGGCCGCCTCCAACCCCAGAGCACCCTCGAGAAGGGGGCACCCAGCAACCTCGTGCGCTGACCCCCATCTCGGAGGCTCTTTTCCTGGAGGCGGTGGAAGGGGTCACAAGGGTTCCAGGCCTGGAGGCACGGCGCTGGGGGCCAGCCCCTCCGCGCCTTCCCCTCTGCCCCTCAGGAGGGTCTCACTGCACCCCCAGAGCCGCCCAGCTATGGCCCACGCCCAAGGTTTGCAGGTGAGGATCGAATCCCCCCTGCTCTCCCAGCAGCTGAGCCTGCAGACCGTCAGGCCCCCCTCCCGTCTCGGAATCCGCCCGCCTATAGCACAGCGCGCTAACAACAGCAATGACAACCCATGTTATCACGAGAACCATCTTGAGAAGAAAACTCCCTCCCCGAGAATTCACGCGACGCCTGTGTCCCCCCCGCCCGCCAGGGGCCCTCCACCAGCATCACCGACAGCAGCGGGACGCCCAGTGCTGGCTGGCGGGCTGAGGACTTGGTCAGGCACTGTGGCCGTCCATCGTCACCGCAAGCACGGCAGTCCCACCTTCAGGGTGAGCGGGCTGAGTCCCGGGATTGCCCAAGGCCCTGCGGACGGTAAGTGAGGCCGGGGCTGCCCTCAGCGGCTGGCTGCGGTAAAGAAGGAGGCCACGCACCGGCAGGACCCCCTCACCCTGCAGCCGTCCACAACGGCAGCTCCCTGGCTCGAGTGGGTGGGCTCCCCTCGGCCACTCCCCTCACCTCCCCATCCCACCCACTGCCACTGCCGGCGAGACCGCGGGACTCAGCACCCACAAGCTTCGGCAGCAACGCCTGACCCTCGTCCGGCACGACCCGGTCCGTCCCCAGCGTCCTCCTCTAGAGCCGCTGCGGCCTGCGGCTCACCGGGCACCACCCTCCCTGGGGACCCACAGATCAGAGAGTCCACTGTAAGCTGCGTGACGCCACAGGGCCGGCCTCCAGCACCGCGTCAGCCTGTCGGGTTGGGACGTGGGCCTGTTGCTCACAGTTTCCATGGAACAAACCTGCAGCCCTCTCGGGCCAGGCAGCAGAAGGAGCCAGGTCCCGAAGCACGTGGGCCAAGCAGGGCCTGCCTGATGCTCTGGGGTCTCTCTGGAACCCTCCTTGCCGGGCCCAGGTAGAGAGGTCCCCCACCCACTGCTGGGCTCAACGCAGATCACGAACACCCGGCACGACCCAGGAGAGCACCCCAGCCCCTGAAAATCACTGCCCACCCGAGGAGCAATTCCAGGCGAAAGCCCTTGGCGGAGACCTGAACGTGAGATCATGCTATTCCTTCACTGTCACCCTGCTCCCACCAGCCTCTGCTAAGGGGTCACACCCTCCCCAGCCCACAGGCTGCCAGCCACCTGCCCCAGGAGGAGTCCTGGCCCCGGCTTGCCCACAGCTCAGCCTCTCCTGCACCCGAACTGGAGACAAAAACGCACTTCAAACTCCCTGCCCACTGCCTTCACTGGTCAGTCAGCTGCCCATTCAAGCCGGGAGCCGTGCACAGGGCTGGCCCCCTAGCCCCTCCAGCCGGCAAGAGCTTACCCCCCAGCCTCCTTGCGCAGACACAACTCAGCAGCCCGAGACAAACCTCGATTTGAAAACAAGCAAATATGCATGCCCAGAGGCCCGCTTTTAATTCCCCACACGTGCCCCGCAGGCATTACTGGGGAGCAGTCCCTCCCCACGCTGGCCTGGGCAGTGGCTGGGTACGGACCCCCACCCCAGGGCCAAATCCTCACCCCTGGAACCTGGGAATGTGGCCTTACTCGGAAACAGGGTCTTCACAGGTGTAGGTAAGTGACGGGTCTCAAGAAGAGAATCAGCCTGGATTAAGACAGACCCCGAACCCAATGACTTGTGTCCTTGCAAGAGGCAGACAGAACAGAGACGCAGGGAGGAGAGGAGAGGCCAGGTGAGCACAGAGCAGGGACGGGAGTGATGCGGCCACAGCCAGGGACACCTGGGCTTGTGCTTCCCCAGGAGCACCTCCCTGCCCTGCCAGGCCACCCGAGGCAGCACCGCTCCAGATCACTCCACCTGCTGCTGGGCCTGGCCACGCCCACTGCCCTCCAAGCCGGAAGAGGGGGGAAGGACCCTCCCCTGGAGCCCCTGCTGGGAGCTCTGCCCCACCCATTTCAGGCTGCAGAGTTCCAGCTTCCAGAACCAGGAAGTAATAAACTCCCGTC
The DNA here is from genome assembly GCF_963455315.2 of Globicephala melas. NCBI lineage: Eukaryota > Metazoa > Chordata > Mammalia > Artiodactyla > Delphinidae > Globicephala > Globicephala melas. Next base: position 3,459,027 of record NC_083319.1, on the reverse strand, counting down.
TTTTCAAGAGACCGAAGTGGAGACGTGTGTTTCTGGGGTCCCAGGAAACACATGGAGACTGCAACACCTCTGTTCTTGCCAGGAGTCGGGGAAGGTCCCTGTGAAGTGGGCAGAGCTGAAGCAGAGGGGCCTCTGACCTTGACTCACTCACGCCCCTCTGCTTCCCTGGGATCTGCCTCGCTGGGCGCAGGGCTGCCGCCTCACGTGGCCTGACGCAGCAGGACAGGGCTCCCGGGCGATGCACAGATGGACGCGAAGGAGAGGGCCGGGACCGGGGTGGACACGGTCCTCAGCCAGGCCCTGCCCAGGACGTGCGGTCTGCGGTAGGAAAGGCTGGGTCTGAGCTGCCCCCTCAGGGACTTGGACCCAAGACTTAGCCCTGGGAGCTTCCACACCACCGACTAAGGTCCGAGTGCACGGCCTCGACTGTGAGAGCTGCCGTGCAGACACTGGGCCCTCCACGGTGGCTCTGCATGCCAGGGCAGAGCATTCATTAGGGGTCTTTGATGGTTCGCTCTGAATCTTGATCTCTGAGAACATGGGGGGCTGTGTGCGCAGCAGGCCGACCTCAGCATCAATCTCGAACGCACTGGCCCGTTTTCCAGATGGAGCCGCGCTTCCCACCCGGTCTGGCTCCAGAGCCCAGCTCCTCCTATGCCCAGCACCGGTCTACCCAGCAACGCCAACTGGGAAAACACCCGTGGACCCAGGGAGGGGCACCTGGCCTGTGAACTGTCAACCAGTGGGGATGGAAGCGCAGAGACACCCCCAGACAAGCCCGCAGAGCTGCTCACTGCCCGCAGATGCCCTCTGGCCATATCCCCATCGTACCCACCTGTGTCTGAATGGACACGAAAGTGAACCCAGAGTGGCCCCACTGGCCCTGCAAATGCACCACCTTCCAAGGAAGGGAAAAGCGCACTCTGGAAGTGTCTGCAGCCCCTCTCCAGAGAGACGCTGGGGTCAAACTGACAAAGCCGCGGGAAGGCAGACAGAAAGGGAGCAAAGTGCAAATGAGGGTCACGCTCCGACACAGCCAGCTCCAGGCTCATCGCCACCGGCAGGACGAGCGCTTCCTCCAGCCGCGTCCCCGGGTGGGACAGGACACAGGACGCCTCGTGCTACCCAGTCCTGCAGCTCGCCCGTCACCACCCCCGTCGCCCAGGTGCACGCCTGTCTGCTCTGTGGCCTCTAGACCAACCAGTGTCCTGCACCCCAGGGGGCTCTGGGCAAGTGATCAGTGACGGGATGTTCCCAGAGTCAAGGGTCACAGGTCACAGCCTTGGCCTCTGACACCAACTCACTGCTCCCTCTCCTTCGAGACCCTGACGCCAGCACCCCTCACATCAAGGAGGGTGAGTCTGTGCTCGACAGGCATCCCGGGCCGGCTCCGTGGATCGCTGGGAAAGCGCCTCCCCCGCCGTGGCCCCGTTCCCGCCCCGGGAAAGCTAAATTCCAAGGAAGACCATGTCAGTGGAAAAGACAGGCCCCTGGAAAAAGGGAATCAGGGATTAAGTAAACCACTGGGTCTCTCCAAACGGCCGAGGAGAGCAGACAGACGGCAGGACCGTGACTTGAACGCAGTGCCGTTCTCTCCCTGCCAGCGCCGGGGATCCCGCGGAGAAAAGCTGCAGTTTGCAGTTTGCTTGGTCTTGCTGCTCCTTGAAACATTCAACAGCTTAAAAGCAGACTTGGCTCCTGGCCCAGAACTCGCCGGCTCCCCGTCCCCCAGGGCAGGTCTCCTCTTCCATGATCCCCTCCATTCGAGGACCCAAGAGGAGGGCCCTTCCCCTGCAGAACCCAGAGCAGATGCTCTGGCTTGCCCCCCAGTCCCACCCTCCGGACCCCTCCATCTGGAACACCGGCCGGCTCCAGGACCGCAGGTGAGCCCAGGGCGGGTGCGGGGCCCACCAGTTCAGTCCCACGTTTGAGAGCCTGGCCCGGGGGAGGGTGCCGTGCACCAGTCACGCAGGGGAGGATATAGCTCTGGCAGCCACCGCCCCTGCTAGCAGCTCGTGCTGGCTCTTCCTGGAAGGGTCCAGGGCTTCAGACCCCACAGGCCAGGGGACTCCGGTGTCCCCGGGGCCTGTGCAGGACGATGGGAACCGAGCAGCCTGGAGCAAGGCCAGGCACCCACCGGTACGTCGGGACCACCAGGGATGCGCCTGGTTTCCTTGGTCAGGTGGATAGAGAGATGCAGGGGCTGCCGTGACTGTCACACCCGCCACGACATCAGGACAGGCCATCGGCTCTCAGCAACAACAGACCAACCCCGCTGCGCTGCAGTTTTGCTGGGTGACCTTCGGTAGGTTACTCAACGTCTCTGGTGCGGGGAGGGCAGAGCACACAGGCGGCGTGTTGTCACAGGGCCCTGTTGGTGGCCCTGCCTGGCTTCCCACCCAGGTTTGCCACTGAAGAAATATAGCCACTTCCCCCTCCTGCCAGACACACTCGCTCTCCTGGCAGTCTTGTCTGTTTCCGAAAACACAAAGCTTGTCCTAAGCCCGGGGTGAAAACAACACTTTCTCCTGAACAGGGAGGCCCGCAGGACCCCACTTCACAGGGGTCCGAAGAATACCCTCCACTTCCCCCGACGGCGGGCCCTTGGGGGGTGGGACGAAGCCCCGGGACCCCCAGCTGCTCACTGGTCCCAGGGCACGGGTACACCCCAGGAGAAGGGACAGGACACAGGACACACAGCTCCCCAGGAACATCACTGCGGACGCCCCCCGCAGGCAGGTCCTCAGGCAGCCCTGTAGTGCACACGCTCCACCTGGAAGCAGGCGGGCAAGGACGGGGGCTTGGCCCGGTCAGCGAGGTGGGCGGCAAAGCCGTGACCAGGGAGCCAGCTCGAGCCCCTTCCACAGCACACCACGGCGCCCTGAGGGACAGTCCCCGCCTGGGGGCCCTGGCCGGGAGCATGCACCCTGGCCAGGGCAGCACGACCCACAGCCAGTCCCTTCCCCTTTGGGTTTCTGGGCACAGGAATGGGGGGCCCCCGTGAGCCCAGGCGGCTCCACCCCGTGCACGGCTCAGGGCCCTCATCTCTAAGGCGGAGGTCCAGCACCTAACTCGCATGGTGAGATAAGGGACAGCTCGTGACCCTGTGCCACCACAGAGGGAGCGGACCTTGGTCACAGCCGCCGCCACGGTTGACAGGTAAATGCAGGGGGATGCTGACGGTGGGCCGCCCGCTCTGACTGCCAGGGGTCTGGTCGGTGTGGTTCGCGATGGTCCTCACAGGTGCAGGCATCTTACAGAGATTCCCTCGGGCCACCCCACGACCCCTAGCACTGGCCCCGTCGCACCCATTTTACAGATGAGGACGTTGGGTTCGGACAGGTTCAGTGTGGGCTCCAGGCCATCAGCCGGAGAGGAAGAGCATGAGAGCCTGGGGGCCCTTGCTATGCACTCCACTTCCTCCCTGGCCCGCGCACACCCCAGGAAAAACCCCAGTGGTCCCAACAGACTCTCTAGAGTTCAGCAAACCCCTGTTTGGAAACAGCACACATCACAAAACCCAGCGTGTGCCAGCAACGACTTGGCCCTCCACCAAAGTACCCAGAATCCTTCCGGCTCCCCCAGAGCCTCCAAGAGCTTCGGCGCAAATTGGCTTTTAATGAGGGGAAGTCATCCTTCCCGGGGAAGAACGTGGCTGCCGGGGAATCGGTTTCAATGGTGCTGGCCCCTCCTTTTAAAGACACTTCTCCAGAAACCAAAGCGGTGACAAATGCCAAGTGTCGTTATCTGGAGTCTTCTGGAAAGCCACGAGTTAAATCACTTTTATTTATAAAAATTCTGTTTCACTCGCCACGAGACAAAGCGGGGCTGGGGATACGGGGCCAACCCACCCAACTTTATCCTTGCTCTCTGAATAAAACAGCAAAAAATGATGCTCTGGGGCCCCCGAGGGCATCACCACCTCTAGCTCGCTGCTCTTCATTAGGAAAGACAGGTCGCATTTTCCGACGTGGACACATCCAACAGCCGGGGAAGTCCAAGGCTACGGAATCACCTCCTTCAGAACGCGAACGGCTTGTGGTCAACAGGAATCTCTGGTGCCTGGCGGACACGCTCCCTCAAATCGAAAGCCACGACCAGGAAGAAGGGCTCCCCAGAACGCTGTACATATTTTTGAGCTATGGATTCCATCAAAATGGAATGAGAGCCTGCATGCTCTCAGCCGCACAGCAAGACCTACCCAGCTTGCTGCGAGGCTAAACAGAGGCGGAAACCAGTTATCCGATTTGAGATCCGTTTCTTCTTTTTAATTTTTGATTTGGATTTTATTTTATTTATTATTTTTATACAGCAGGTTCTTATTACTTATCTATTTTATACACATTAGCGTATACACGTCAATCCCAATCTCCCAATTCATCCCGCCACCCCCCACCCCACGTTCCCCCCCCCGGTGTCCATACGTCTGTTCTCTACATCTGTGTCTCTATTTCTGCCCTGCAAACCGGTTCATCTGTACCGTTTTTCTAGATTCCACGTATATGGTTAATATACGATATTTGTTCTTCTCTTCTATTTCTTTTCGAGAATTATAAATTGTTTTCTTTCTCTAATCATAAACGTGGGTAACAGCTACGGAACGCTGGCCGTGGGCCACGCGTATGGCTCGGTGGTCCTTAAACACACCTCACCCACACAAGCATTTCAGAGAGGCGAGGCAGTCACCCAGGATCTCACAGCATGTAGACAGTGCAGCTGGGGCTTGAACCCAGCCCTGACGTCCCTAGTGCTTTCCCTACAGCACCGGAGTCTTAGCAGACGTGTGCTCATGGGAAAACTGGTTCAGAAAATCAAGGAAGCAGGATTCAGTTTAGGATCCTTATCTTTTTAAAAGACAGATAAAGCTTCTTCCTGAGTCGTTACGATAAAAGACACACCATCGGCGCACAAAAGGCACTAGAAATCGGGAAGATGTGGCAACAGCGCGGAAAAGCTACCACGCGGTACATGAATTCAAACCCCAGCCTCGGCACACGGACCCACCTCCGCATTCAGACCTCGAGCAAGGGTGGCGGCGGCGACCCAGGCTCCCGGGCGCTTCTCGGATGAGCCCAGGTGAGCCCCCGGCACCTCTCGAGGCAACGCTACCAGTACCCACGTTTTACAAGTAAGTCCTGAAGCTCACCAAAGCCACCTGCTTCACCTGGACCCTCCCACCAGCAAGAGGTCTACGCCGGCAAAAACTTAATCCCAGTCGGGGCGACCCCCAAGCCTTTGACAGTAGCTCCCCGGGAGGACCCCGAAGCCGCTCAGGCCGCCTGCAGCTCATTCCGGGTCTCTGGGCAACTGTGGCCGGAGTCGTGCTCGGAGGGGGTGTCGCCATAACTCGCAAAATTCGGCAGTGCCTGCAGAATCCAGGCGCCCAGCCCACCCTGCTGCCCACAGGCTGCGGCCGTCCTGGACTCCTGCTGGGCTGAGGGGCTGCCGACTTCGGTAGGATCCACGGACCCACCTTCACACGCTGGTTCGCCCACCCCCCAACCCCCGCCTCCACGGAGACGTGGCTGTTCCGATGTTTCCTTGCTCAGCCACATCTGACCAACTGGGCTCTGTCCACCTTTCCACCTGCCCCGACGCGGGGTTGCTATCAAGGCTGACACACGTCAAGCGCTTGCTATGAGGAGGCCGTGGTGCTTTACGCATTCAGCCCCACGTAATTCTTGCCACGTTCTGTGAAGGAGCTGCATGCGTGATCCCATTTTACAGATGGAGAGACTGAGGCTCAGAAACGTCAGCGCAACCTGCCCAAGGCCCGGAATCAGCAAACGAGACAGTGGAGAGTCCGGCCCCGCGGGCCTGCACCGAGGCCAGCTCCCCCGCCCCCGAATCTCTCATAGTTACGCACGTGGCCCCAGTAGGACCCCCGAGAGAGGTGAGACCCAAACCTCATCCTCCCCACCGGCGCAAAGCCCAAGGGCCCGTTCGAACGCCCGCTCGTCTCCACCGGCAGACATCACTCCTGCCGTTAACAGAAGCAGGACAATCAGTAGGTGTTCCCTCCCCCCCACCCACGCCCCCAGCAGAGCGCCAGGATCCAGGCAACACGGCGTCGGCTTGGCTGGCCCCAGGCCCCCGGCCCCCTGCTTACCTCAAACACCTCCTCATCCAGAATTCGGGTGCCAAACACGATGATGCCGTTAACGTCTATCACGGGGTGATTGCTGCGGTCCAGGGATGTCGTCACCTTCTTCTTACAGTCCAGGATCAAGGTGACATTCTTCCTGTGGATGCTAAGAGCAATTCTGTGCCACCTGCAAAGAAACAGACAGCCAGGCAGGTGAAGGGGGGCCGGTGTCACGAAGTAACCGCAAGTCCCTGGGGACCCAGGAGAGCATCTCTCTCCTGCAGTGTCACGGGGCTGAGCAGTTCAGAGCCGAGCCTCTGTGGGCAGACAGGCGTGGGCACAGGTCCACACTGCGTGCCACGTGAGACCCACTGGACTCAAAGATCAGGTGTCTCATCTCTGGGATGAGAGCAGCTGTGCAGCCCGGAGCACAGCCCTGAACCCTGGAGTGGGCTGGTCAGTGGGTCAAGGGCGGGGAGACCTGACAGTACTTCCCTGTGTACCATCTCAACCCCCAACAGCACATGCAGGCTGCTGGAGAAACCGAGTCTGACAGGAAATGGTGGGACTGATGGATCTATGTGAAACTCTCAATTAGAAATGCAGAAATCATGGCCTGAGGTCTTCAAGGATCACAGCGCGTGGCCTCAGACGTGTCAGTCAATTAATTTCAAACGACCGGGGTTTAGGGATGCATCCAACAGAGAATTCTGGAAAGACCTGACTCCTTTTTCTTTTTTTTTTAAAAATCATTCACTCTCACATCTGTGTCTGTATCCTTGAGGATGCCTTAAATCCTTTCTGGAAGAAGCTGGGTATAACTACACAGTCTCCCGCGTCCCTTCGGACACTAAGAGGCTAGCATTTGATACAGCTCAGTGCATTTTACAAAGGGGACGCGGAGGCCCAGGGAGAAGAAGGCCTCCCCAGAGCCACAGAGGATGCGCCCAGACCAAGACCCAGCTCCCAGGACTCCAAGCCCGGTGCTCCCTTCGACCTGCGGGCGTGCCGGCACCATCCTGCTATATAAAGCACATTCTGCTATAAGGTCCCCGGTTCGGCCGGGGGCCCCGATCCTCCAGCAGGAGAAGGAGTGGGTTGCTGAGTGGTGCCACTTACTTGCCATCTGACAGGTTGATGCCTCTGAAGAGGGGGTAGTCCTCCGGCCCCGGTTTCCCTGTGTGGTCCTCATAGAGGAAGACCGGAGAGCGGCCCATCTCCAGGCCGATCTGCTGGATGCCCTGCTCATTGTAGATGGAGACCAGGAAGGCCTGGCTGCCCTTCTTGGCTTTCACAGTGGTTAGAATGGAGAAGTCCTCGGGAAATGCAGATGCTGGAACAGAGGACAGAGACAAGGCAGTCGGGAAGCCCCCAACCGTGCCCAGCCACAGCTCTCTGCAAACAGACCAGCTCAGGGACCTGGCAACATTTGCTGGATATGGTGGTGCATTTGCTGCACATCTGCCCCTTGATCAAACTGTTCCTGCAGCCTTTCCCTAACACCACATGGTCAAACCTAGCCCCTCCGAGGCTCAGTCCAAATGCAAACCTCATTGGTCCTTCCAACTGTGAGCCTTCACTGCTATCTTTTTCAGTTCCCACACCTCAATATATCTATGTATAAATCCTTCTTAGTACTTTCTAGAATGTGAGCTTCCTCTGGGCAGGCGCTGTTTCAGACGCGTCTTTTACCCTCTGCAGTGCCTAGAGCTGTGCCTGGCAGAGTGTGTCTCATTTTGCGCCCTCTGGAGGGAGGGAGGAGAGAGAGAAGAGGGGAAGGAAGGCAAGAGGCAGGGAATCATGACGAGAATTGCACTTCTTGACATTTCCTGGTTGACATGCAAATCAGAGAAAAAGTAAAATAAATCAGAAGACTTCAAATTTAAAAGGGAAACCCAAACCGTGGTATGTTGGCGGGAGGGAGGGTTCCTTACGACACAGGCCGGAAACAATTTGAGGCCATTAAAAGCCAGACCCGCGCTGGCCCTGCCGAGGGCACAAGGCTGCTCCAGAATCCTCCACACGCACGCCCTCCACGCCCTGCCTCACGGATGGGAGAGGAAATCGCAGCCCCCTCCTTCCATCCATCCTGGTTCTCTCTGTGTGCAATTTGCAATTCCCCCGAGAGCGAGGGCCCGGGGCTGACAAGGGAGCTGGGCTATCGATGCACAGCCAGGAAGGCTCAACCCAAGTCAGTGTGCTTCTCAGAACCAGGCCGAAGAAGCGAGCCCGAGGGGTGTCAACGGGGACACCCGACAGAGGAAGGACGAGGCCCTGCGGCTGAGGCTGCCTCGCTGCAGAGCGCTGAAGCCCAGTCCACGGTCCTTGTCAAGGACAGAGCCCATCATCAGACCCACCCCTTCTTTAGAACTGTAACAAGGTCAACCAGATGGCCCGCGTGGCAGAGCGGGTGTCAGGGCAGCTTTCAGTGAGGATGCTGTCCTTGGGCGCCCTCTGCTGGCGGAACTGCTGCACGGCGGGGCAGCTGGGCTCTGCTTCTGGTCCCTGTGAGCGCTGCTGATGCCCTGCTGAGGGGAGGGGGGATGCCACGAAAAGAACTGCCCCTGCAGCCCCTGGAGGACCCAGGGTAGACACACGGTCTCTCTAGCGTGAGGACAAGAGGGGCCACGGCAGCTTCAGGCAGAGAACCCAAACCCCAAAAGCCAACAGAGTTGTGTGAGTTTTCAAGGCCATGAGGGAGAGCAGGTGGAGAAATCCATCCCACGGCCCCCAAAGCTCTAGCTAAGGTGCGGATCTGGAAAGGTCCAAGGCTCACAGCCCGGGAAGAATCTGGTCCCATGTTAAGGAGCTAGAAGTTGGGGTCTGTTTGCTGTGCTCAGCACCGTGGCCCAGCCCATCCCCCGGGGCAGGAACCAGCTGGATGCCTCCGCTCCCGGAGAGGGGGTAGGTTTGGCCATGTGCTGTTAGGGAAAGGCTGCAGGAACAGTCTGATCAAGGGGCAGATGTGCAGCAAATGTCTGAGCGCCACCATATCCAGCAAAGTTTGCCAGGTCAAGGTGGAGGGTGAGGAGGTCAGTGTGGTCATCTGTCTGAGGAAAGGCTGGCTTCATTGAGGGACCAACTCAGGCTGCCCTTCCACGGACAGGAAGCCATTTGGAAAGAGGCCCGTGGAGGCCACTACCGTCACAGCTGTCCCTCCACGCCGCCCTCTAATCGTGGGATGTGAGAGGGAATCAGAGATCCCGGCCTGAGTGAACGGCCGTGGTAGGGGAGGGGGTTTGCGTGCAGGCCCCAGGGGGAGACCCCAGCCAGGCCAGTGGCAGGACCTCGGTGGTGGCCCTTTGGTCCCTGGGGGTGAGCGGGCACTAAGGGGCCCAGGGTGGTGTCTGACTCCAAGCATCTCAGAGGTCCCTGCTCACGTCCAGGATAGACTTCAATCACCATGTGAGTCCGTGAGCCCCTCACTCTCATCTCAAAGGGTCGCCTGCCTCCCGTCCCCACCCCGTGATGACTCCACGCCTCTTACAGTCACCCCCCTGCCTCAGATAACAAGAAGAGCGGACATGGGAGTGCCCCTCCCCCTCCCTGCAGCGTGACGCGCCACCCAGGCCCACGAACGCCCCTGCTCCCGACTCATTCAGACGCTGCCTCCCAATTTTTAAATCGCTACAGTAACACACGCTCTCAGCTCAGAGAAGCTGAAAGGAGAAATTACGTGTAATATTCATCTCCCTCCTGGCAAAATAACAAAGGATTTGCTGTCACTGTAGAGACCGTTCATTCTCGTCTGGACATGAGCCGGACGCTGACACGCTTTATAATCTACACTGTCTGGGAGAAACTCGTCTGCTATCCAACGCTTCGTGTTTTGTTTCTCAGAGAGACGTCAAAACTGAGGGGTAAGCTGAGCAAGAGGCCCAGTTACTTCCTTAGACCGTTTCCTTTCCACCCGGCTGAAGCCCAAAGACACGGAGCAGTTTAGGTGTACAGTGGGCGTTTAATAAGTGCATCTGCTACTAAACTGAACCCTACTAAGCCAACAGTTACAGGTTCTGCTGGACGGAGGCTGATTCCGGAGGTCCCGCCCCACGGTGCAGGGCAGGCCTGGAGCGAAGGCGGAAGAGTGAGCGGGGGGCATAGCTATGCCCAGGCCCCGTCTCAGATCCTGAGCAGGAAGGGAGTCTCAGCGGCCCCGAAGTGACCAGAGGGAGTGCGAAATGGGGAGAGGACCCCAATCCTAGGCACGGGAGCAGAGGAGGGGGCCGCGTGACCACGGGGAGGCTGGCTTGCCTGGATGTCTTCGGAGGGGATGGCTGGACCTCGGTGATGGCCGCAGGCCCGTGGTGCCAGGGCAGCCTCATGGGACACGCCTGCCTCCTGCATTCAGGGAGGGCCCAGGACGGCTTCTTCTAGGGTCTCAGGCCAGCCTTACGCTGACGTGCTGCCCCCCACGCCCGCAGGCAGAGGCCCAGGAAACGCCCCGCTCCAGGCAAGCTGTGCAACCCTCTCTGGTTTGTTTGTCACCGTCCCGGGTTCCGCTTTAGCCCTTACGGCCTGGTCTACCCAGTGTCAAGACCACCCAGCGCCAACCGTCAAGGTCTGTAACCTGGAGTTGCACTCCTGGCCCTGGTGATTCAGAACCCGGATTACAGCCTCTAAGCAAGACTAGAAAATCCCCTTAGGATCGGGCAGGAACAGTAGGCCCCGTCTTGCCGGCAAGTGCAGAGAACACCAGACTGCTTCTCTTCACCTGCTGGGAATGGGGCGAGTCCTCTGAAGAACCCCAGCCCAAGGAACCTTGATTTCCCCGAAAGAAACAGCCTGGATCGCAGGCGATCTGTACAAAGTGGGAGAATCAATGACTGGGTGAGGCCGGCGTCTGGGCTGGGGAAGGGGGACAGGTCCTGCAAAGGCTCCCAGATCCCTGCTCAGTTTTGGCCCCCAAGCCCGCATCCACGACCCAGACCCACCCGGCCTGCACAGGGGCGCCTGCATCCCCAGAGAATCCAGGTGGCCTCTCGGGAGAACGATGGGGGTTTTCTCGTTACGGAGAGGTCACGCGGACCCGGACCTCCTTTGCACTGAGACGTTTAAAACGTCTATGCTCAACTCAGGCCACCACGGCCTCGGCCCGGCTGGGGCCACCTGACCACACCACCCCTTCCCTCTGCAGCTGTCCAGCAGACACAGCATCTAAAACGCAGCCAAACGCCACGGCTCCCAGGAGGCCAAGCAAAAAGCAAGACAGGTGGGTGCCCCTTCCGAGGTTTCCAAGAGAGGAAAGGCCAGAGACACTGTGTGGTTTCATCAACCCTGGGGCCTGCAGAAAAGACCCCCCAGAAGTTCCCACTTAAATCATCCCCAAAGACCTCCAGTTCTATTTGGCATTAATGAGACAATCATTATATATGGACCCATTGTACCCCATAAGCTAATGATGGCTAGAAGGCCCTGTAACAGCCTTTTAAACTCTTTGAGGATCTAATCAATATCCTAATTTGACAGGTTAGGAAAAATGTGGGCTTAAAAAAAAAGATCCCTGGGCTTCCCTGGTGGCGCAGCGGTTGAGAGTCCGCCTGCCGATGCAGGGGACGCGGGTTCGTGCCCCGGTCTGGGAGGATCCCACATGCCGCGGAGCGGCTGGGCCCGTGAGCCATGGCCGCTGAGCCTGCGCGTCCAGAGCCTGTGCTCCGCAGCGGGAGAGGCCACAACGGTGAGAGGCCTGCGTACCGCAAAAAAAAAAAAAAAAAATAGATCCCTGTCTGCTGTTGAGGAATTCATACCAGATCTCCAAAAACTGGCCTGTATTCTGAGACCCTCTGACATTTCTCGCCCCAAGATAACCGGGGTCCGGGGGGTGGGCAGGGATACTAACTCCGATGAATTGGTTGTGACCCTGAACTGGGTGGCAGGGATCAGATTTAACTAATTTTCAGCAAAGCAACTACAGATGACCTCGAGGCAGGACACCTAATTCCACAGGACGGCCTTGGAAGGTGACCACGTCACACACACGTCAGGCAGTGGGTGTCTGTCCCAAAGTGCAGTCACCACTGTCTGGGGCCGTCAGCTCTCACAAGCCTCCCCTGCCCCTCGGTCCCCCTAGGACGGGAATTCTAAACTGGGGACTCGGGGCAGGCGAGCAGACAACTTCTGGGTGATTCCAAAAGATACGCTGGCCCCAAGCAAGGATACGAAACACTCCTCTGGCCGTGAGGGAAAGTGAAATCCCCGCGGTTCTTTGTGGCGAGTGACCCAGGAGCCCTGGCAGTGACCCCTGTCTTCAAGGATGGTCGAATGCTCTGGAAGGGGGGTGTCTGGCTCCCGAAGGCGGTAAAGCGGGGGCGCTCTTTAAGATAGTGATGGGGCTCAGGGCCCCGGACAGATCTCACCGACCCCAAATGACATTCCTGGAAAGAGCAGACCCAGCCCCTCTCGCAGAGACAAACCCTTAAAAGTCGCCACTGGATTTAAAGGAAAGCTGAGAAAACAGCTGGGGTGAAGCAGAGTTATGAGTGAAAGGGTTAGAGGGAGCCCAATGCAGCCCCTGAGGGAGTGTGTCCTTCCGGGCCCCGGGGGGGACGTGACGAAACAGAGACGCCATTACTTGTCAAAAGGTTGCCCGATACAGGGCTCAACGTCCAGGGTGCATAACGCAGTCACCAAAACGATGTCGTATGTCTTCTAATGACTGCAAGACACCTCCTGAGGTGAGTCCATCTGCCCAAGGTCCCCTGGGCCCTTTCTGATGTGAGTCAGGAAGAAGAAGTCCTTTGAGGTGGAGGGAGAGGTAATCAAACCTGGGCCTAGTCAGCCGGTCCAGGCCCCGAGGGTGTGAGGGGGGCAGTCAGGGACCACCTGGATGCTGCATCCGACCAGCAAACGTCACTTCCCGCTCTGGGTACGTAACTAAGAGCAGCGACGTGACACGGGGCAATGGATTCTCATTAAGAGCCTGCACTCTCTTGCTGGGAGCCGTGACGTCTGATTCACGTGTCTCTTAACGTCCTCGCCCCCAGTTAAGCTTCTGTCTGGAAGCGTTTCCTTCCCCGTGACCCCAGGGTTTCTCTTAACCCCGTCACCCGGGAACCATCCATCTCCTTTTTGCCTTTGGAGTCCTGACAGCCTGTCCACAGCTGGAGAGACACCTGCTTGGAGAAGCAGTGTCAACAGATGTGGCCCCGCTGTCCCTTTGGTGGTGGACGGTGAGGGGTGCCGGGCGGTGTTTTCACTATCCTGACATCAAACCAGGCTCATTTGCGGAAAACCAGGCACGTTTCTCCACCCCACCGGCTCCCGGCTCTGCTCCCTGGCTGGGGGCGGGAGATGGAGCCGCACCCCACCAGGCACACACGCCGCCTCTTACCAGGGTACAGCTGCTTGGTGGGCGCGCTGAGTTGGGCATCTTTTGTGACCCTGTAAGCGACATCCGGGCCTTTGGAAGATCGCCGCGCTGCACAAAAGCCCGTGGTCTTGGTTATTCCGTCAGGCAGGTTGTGAAAATCTAGAACCTTCAGGAGATCTGCTGGCTGAGCTGAAAGGACAAAGAGGAGGTGTAGGTTAGCCACGGGCAGGCAGGGAGTGCCTACGGGGCAGGCCCACCCTCGGGTGAGCCCCCGGAGGGTTTAGATGAGCTGGAAACCAACCTTCACCACCTCCCGTCACCCACACCTCAATCTCTGACGCTCAGGAGATGGATACCAAGGGATCAGCTCAGAAACCAGGTGCTCCTGGGGGCAGGACACCCCACTTTGTAGAAATGCCCACGGCCAGAAATTTTCCCGACCTGGTCCCTGCAAGCAGCCACCCCCCAGGAGCAACGCCTCCCTGATTTTGCACTCACGTTGCTCTGTTTCCCCAAGTGCCGAACAAGCCCCGGGCTCCCGGACACCTCTCCTCATTCATGCCACAGAAGACCCACCCCAAACACAAGCTGAAAGGCGGTGTTAGATCCCACAGCTGATGGAAGCAGCTCTATAAAGGCTGGTCCCACGCAACGGGAGTGACTGACAGCTCACGAAATCTGTTATGTAACTGCTGGAGCGCGTGCCCCTCCTGGGTGCCACTGAGAACAGCGGGCATGCCCCCGGCACATTTTATCCCCCATCCTCATCCAATTAAAACGTAATTTCCCCATAACAGTTTACACAAATAGTCAGACTCTATCTGCCCCCAGAAGACCGGCGCATACAGGGCAAGACAGTGCAGAACCAAGAGCAAGAGAGGGGCGGGTCCCTGCATCGCTTCTGGAAAGTTCCTGACCTCCCTCCAGGGCCCCGCAGAGAACGGAGCAGCCCCTGATGGCAAGGGAGAAGCTGGCATTCTGGTGAGCTCAACCGGCCCCCACAAATGCAAAACATAGCCTCCATGTGCCTGCACATGCCCCAACCACGTCAGAAAGACCCCAGACCTCCAGGCTGTGAGGACCGCAAGCTTGCGATCCACACGCCCCCCTGCCCTAAACAAAGCCAGTTTCGTATGCAAAGTTCAGCTCACACTACTACAAACAAGAGTCCTGGGAGTCCAGGCAGAGAAAGTAAACTTGAACTTGGAGTCAGCGTGACAGGACATCTGTGCAGCTGGGCTTTTGGGGAACCCAGTGGCCAGCACCCGCCTATCCATGTGGGTGTGGGTGAGGCTGCCACACCCCCTCCACTGGAGCATGTGGGCCTCTCTGGCCAACCAGAGCACAGCACCACCCTGTCCCTGGGGCTTGGTCCAGGGCTGGGCATGTGACTGGACCAGGCCCAGGAAGCTCCATCCTGGGGCTCTTTCCTCTCTGCTCTGCTGCCTTCACTCACGGATGATGACCCTGCAGCTGCAGGTGGCTGTCTTCTGGGGGTTGGGGGAGCGCCTGTCTGAGGATGTGGACAGACAGACTCCCGCCACACAGCTTGGGCTCCTGGATCAAGCCATGCCTGAAGAAAACTCATCTACACAAACCAACAGGTTGTCATCATGCGTCTGCCAATTCGGGTTAGACGCTGATACTTGCTACTACAAGTCCACATGCACTGCTGGATGCAACAGCGGGCTGACGCAAGCTCGCCCCGGGGTCTCCGGGCTCCGTAACCATTCAGTTCCCCGGCCCACTGGCCTTCCTCCCCAGAGGGCCGTTACGTGCCTGGGACTCGCTCAAGAGGAAAGTTCCACCTTCTTAACAAGGGTGATAGCTTTGGAGGTGAGAAAGGACCACCAGGGCCGCTTCCCCCTGGCCGGGTTCTGAGCAATCCTGCAGCCAAGCTGCTGCACGTGGAACCCAGCACAGCCGTCGGGGGTGGGTGGCCATGCAGCCCCGCTGCGTGTCCAGGTAAGTCCTTAGCAAGAGAATCACCCAGATGGAAGCCTGGAAGGGGAGCAGGTGCCGGGCGGGGCATTTAGGGCAGGCATGGTGGACGGTGCCAGAGGAAGGGGGGGACGGTGCCCTGTAGGCCATTCCCACCATGAGGAGCTGGGCATGAGGGGAGGACGGCAGGTTGGGTCAGGCTCTGAGGGGGACCAGGGTGGAAGCGAATTGAAGCTGCTCTCCATCACCCTTGGTCCAGGCTGGCGTCCACCACGAATAGAGTTGCTGCTTCTCAGAGCCTCTCTGATTCTCCTGGGGGGCTTCAAGCTCCTGCCCAGAGCCCTCCCCCCACACAGGGGGGTCAGCCCCTTGCGCGTGGGTGGCACCTCCGAAGCGCTTGGCACCAGTGACCCCTCCCACCCCGCGCCCCCACCCCCCCACCAGAAGCTTGTCCACTTGACATCAGAAGCAGAGCCAGACGCAGGTGCCTGGCACAGCCCAGGGTCTCGACTTGGCCTATGGGGAGAGATGGCCATGCCAGCCGCTGGCTCACCTGCCCCGTGACACAGCCAAGCTCTGGCTCATCTCTGAGATGGTCGGCTCCAAGGTCGGCTGTGGCCAGGAGAGGCATCAAAGATCCGGGCTGGGCGTCTGGGACTCACATCCCAACAGACGTGATGCTCTTCCCAGATGCGCAGGCTTGCGGACCTGCTTCTTCCATGGCCAGCAGAGAGAGCTGTTTCCCAGAAGCTCTCCAGGCCATGTTTATGGACCTCTGTTGCAACAAGCTGAAAAGGCCGCCGACATTTCCAGGCCCAATGCCACCCCTCCTGCTTGTGCCGGAGCTAAAACAGTATTTTTTTTATTTTATAAAAAGTGTGGTAACGGCTTCCATGGTCTCTCCTCCCTGGGGACGCCAGAGGAGCCTTGGTTCCTCTATCAGCGCAAGAATTCCGCTGGGAGACAGCACCAGCTTTGGGGACAAGTGGGCGGGGGCTTGAGCCCAGCATCACCCCCCCAGGGAGAACATCTCAGGGCCACTTCCTCTGGGAAACAGCCCAGCACAGTTCCTGGGACACCAGAGCCTTCTCCTGGCTCCTCCCTCCGAGCAGAGAACGTCCCGGGGCTCCCTGGGAATCACCGTGGTCCACTGGTTCAGGGAAGACAGAAAAGGAACTGACCGTGCAGCCCGTGCACCCTACCGGGGCCCCTCCCCACCTGAGAACCACAGGTGACGTGAGCAAGGCAGCTCCAAGGGCTTCGTGGAAACAGCCTGGTGGCTTCCACGTAACCCTGGTCGTGACGGGGATCGCCCCCGCGCTGGGAGCCCCCAGGAGCGGCGGGCGCCAGGCCTGGGCTCACTCAGGCTCTTCCAGTGTCTTCCTGTTCCGCGGAGCCTGGGCGGATGAAAACTACATTTCCCAGACTCCTCTGCGGGGAGGGCTCGGGATGAAAATTATGTTCCACACTCAGAGGGGAGCTGGAACGGGAGAGAAAGAAACCCTCTCCTTGCAGGGTCTGGGACCAGGTCACGGGGTCCATTGACATTTGCAGACTTCTCGAAGTCTGGGTGCCCTCCCACTCTGGTGGTGTGACCATGAGTGGGGGGGGTCTGGTGACCCCACCACTCCTGCTCTGCCAGTGGCTGTGTACGCCCCCGATCCCTGCGCTGTCTCCTTCCCCTACAGTAGCCTGCTGCTCCCTTCCTGCTTGTGCACTGAGCCTGCCTGAGGCCGCGTGGATGTAACCGGGCATTACACCCCCAGACCCATAGAGGGATGGACGCCGGAGAGGTCAGAGGCAGAAAGGGGGCAGCTGAGACGGGATTTGGAAACGCAGAGTTGAGTTCCAGTTGCCCTATGCCAGAAGGGCAGCATGAAGGCCCTGAAAAGCAATGGCACAAAGGAGGGGCTCAAATATAGAAGTGTACGCTGTACACCTGAAACTAACACAGCATTGTAAAACAACTAGACTTCAATAAAGATATATATATAGAAGTGCAGGATTGATGGATGGACGGACAGATGGATGGATAGACAAACAGATGGAGAGACGGACGGATGGATGGATGGATGGAAAAATGGATGGACAGATGGATGGATGGATGGACGGGTGAATGGACGGGTGGATCGATGGATGGATGGAAGGGTGAATGGACAGATGGATAGACGGATGGATGGATGAAAGGAGAGATGGACGGATGGATGGACAGACAGATGGATAGACAGATGGACGGACGGAAGGAAGGATGGATAGATGGATGGATGGAAAGATGGATGGATAGATGGACAGATAGATGGAAAGACGGACAGATGGACAGGTGGATGGATGGATAGATGGATGGATGGAAAGATGGATGGACAGATGGACAGACAGATGGAAAGACGGACGGATGGACAGATGGATGGACGGATGGATAGATAGATGGATGGATGGATGGATGGATGGATGGATGGATGGATGGGCAGATGGATGGAAGGACGGATGAACAAGCAATACACATATGAATGGTGCAGATCAGGAGGTAGATGTCCCAGAGACAAATTTTACAACTGGCCTGCTAAGCAGTCAAACATTTCAACTGCCAATGGCAGCGTCTCCACCAACCACACAAAGATGACCTCTCTGCCTCCCCCAAAAGGCACTTCCACAATCATCCCTACAAGTCAGCTGCCCTGTGCTCCTCTGGACACAGCATAACGGAATAAGGGAGCTCCATGTCACCCAGGGTCCTGCCGGCCCTCAGTTCACAGCTGCAGGACACAAGATGCCAAAGCAGCCGTGCAGAATGACTGCAGCACGCTGCACGCCCAGGACACCCATGACCTGGACCACCAGTGGGTCACTCCGGCCGGGCATGTGGAACCAGCGATGGCAGGACCAAAACCACACTGGTGAGGCTGGAGGACACGGCACACACCCCCGCCAAGAAGAGTCAAGCTCCAGTGGCCAGCTGGCTGGTGACACAGCCGGGCACGCATCACTGCGCCTGCCCAACGCTCCGCTCCCCTGCCCAGAACTAGCGGAGCTGCCGGGGGGTTGGCGAGGGCATCCAGCACCTAGGAGAGCAGACGGAATCAGGTGACTGCTTTTAGCAGGAATTTAAATTGGTTTCTGGCAGTCAGCTGGCTTCTGGACACCCCTCCACTGTGCTCAGAGCAAGGAAGGGGCCACTGAGGCCAGGGCGCCAGCCTGCCCAGGCTTGAGGGTCCATCTCAGGCTCAGCAGCTCCTCTTTTGCGAGGGGAGCCCCTCATGGAAGAATGTTTCTCTGCCAACAATGCCAAGTCACAGCCCGCTTTCAGGAACGGGCGGAGGAGGGAAAGTAGGGAGAGGACTTAGGGTCACCACCCTGAGCTACAAAGGACGCGCCCTCAGAGTGGTATCAGAATGTTCCAGCCGGGCGCTGCCGACCAGTGCCACCTGTCTTCTGCCAGCCCCAGGGCACAAGAACACCGGGGTTGGGGGCTCCTCACCAAGTGCTGACATCAGCACCTCATCCCCCCAAGCCTTCCTCAGCCCTCAGAGCTTGATGTGGGAGGTGGGGTTCAGAACAAAAGTGACTCAGCCAGAAAGACCCACCTGAGCCCAGAGGCCCAGGGAGAGGGAGCCATTTCCACGGTTTAATGATTCACCCAATTTAATGTCCCCAGGTGTCAGCGGGGACACCAGTGCGGATGGAGCTTAGTCACCAGCCATGCAGAAGCTGCTGCACACACCGGGCACTCAGCCACGTTTGTTGAATGACTAAGTGAGCAAACCCACAGCTCTTACATATGACAGGCAGAGAGGGGGGACGTGACAACTTGAACACTGCCGCTACCTCACCGTGCCGCGCTGTCACCGTATCACGTTGGACTTAACTCTCGGAGTGACACTGAGCTGCAAGCAGGGGACACACTACCGTTCCACGTGCTGGGAAGGAGCTGGGCCGAGGTCCTGAGAGTCAGGCCTCCTGAACGAGGCTTGCCAGGGTCTGCACTGGCTCGAACTCCACTCCTGTTTCTGCTTTTCCCCCAATAAGCTATGAATATTCTTCAGCACATGCTGTCGGTAAAGACTGCCTTTGAAGCCCATGCCAGACAGTGTGTTCGGTCACCATCCCCCTCCATCCTAGAGGCTCAGGCAGGAGCCTGTGACGCATCAGAACTGCTTGCGGTGCGCCTTGAGATTCCACCAGGTAACCCATGACCGAGTCCCATGCGGAGGCAACCTCGTCCTCAGCCCCCCGTGTCCCGCTCACCGTCTGCACAGCCCCCATCCCATACCTGCCTTCGCTGGTCTGGGAAGGCCACGGCCCTGGTGACGCATGCACAGGACACTCCAGACCCCGGCTCCCAGGCAGGGCTGCTGGGTAAAGTGAAGCCAGCTTGAGTCCCCGGCACCCCAGGGGGCGTGATGCTGTTCCAGCCTCTCCGGCCCTGGAGCTCCGTGGCCTGTCCTCCCAAGCACACAGCCCGACACCTGCCACGCCGAGCCCTCGACCCCGAGCCTGAGGCCCGGTCCTGCCAGCGTCTGGGGGCCGCTGGAGAAGAGCAAGCCGGACGTGCATGACGGGGGTGCCGGCAGAGGGGTGGGGGTGAAGGGGCTTTTGCTCACTCCAAGGTCAACGCCATCCCGTCTTCAAAATTCTCTGAACTGTCTAATTTCAGAGCTAGAAGGGGTCATAAATAACACCCAGGCTGATGACCTTTCTTCTGAAAGAGGAGCTATGTGGAGAAGGGGTGTGGCCATCTCGAGTTCACACAGCAGGCAGGTACAGAGCCGCCCGCAGCTTCTGATCCACCCTAGTCCTGAACTCCCTTCCACACGGCACCAGCAGATGAAAGACGGAGCTGGTGACGGGCCCCGAAACCGCAGCCCCACTGCCCTCACTGCCCTCGCCGCCCCGGTGTGTCTCTCGTTCCCTAAGTATAAATACACCTAACTCCCTGCGTGAGGTGGGTCTGCCTTCCTGGGCTGCGAGCCTCAGGAGGGCGGGGGCCCGGCCTGGCGTGTCCCTGCTGAAGCCCTGTCACCCGGCCGGCTCTCACGGTACCTGCCACCGAAGGCAGCATCTGTTCTGCATTTGCGGGGCGCCCAGCAGGCTCACCCGCGAACACACCTGCCCTTCCCGCTGTCCCTGCTAGATCCCATCTTACGCTTCCCGGAAGCAAGAAAGAGTCATGGCTCTTACAGGACCGAGGGACGGCCAGTGAGTGGGGTGGGGAGAGCCAAGGGCCCCCTCACCCCGGGCCAGGGCCCCTCCCCACCAGCCCTCCCCGCGGGCCCCGGCACAAAGCACGTGGCCCTGTCGGGAAGGTCAGCCCGGCAGGTTGGAAAACAAACAGGCTGCCTTGGAGGCTCCGAACGAAATTCTTCTTCAATGACCCCACTGCGGGAACGAAGCGAAGGGGAGGGCCGGGGGCAGGTGAGGCAGGACACTGGGTGGCCATCCCCTGCTGGACCTTCCCCAGCTGCCACTCACCCAGGGATGTCACAGGGGCAGAGACCTGAGCCCAGCGCAGGGGAACTCGGGCCGTGGCCACAGGTTGACAGGCTCCTGCGCTGACAAAGACCACCGCCCTCAGCTCTCCTCGGCGGGTCCCCTAGAACCTCCCTCTCCTCCACCCGGCCTCGAGGGCGCTCAGCCCTCTGACCCCAGCCCTTCCCAGGGGCCCACACTCCTCACCCAGGCCACACGTTACACGGTGCCCATGAGCGGCATCCCGGGGGGTGCAGTGCCCAGCGCCCGCCCTGCTCAGGCGGGGGGGCCGCCTGAGGGCCTCTGAGGCTCGGCAGAGCAGAGAGTGGCGGATTGGAGGACGGAAGGGCCAGGCTCGAGCCCAGCTCTGCCCGCCCTGTGCCAGGGTGCCCAGCGGGAATGGACGTCAGGGGCCTGCCCGCCGGGCAGGGGAGCCCCTCCATCCCCTGCTTAAACCCCGCCTGCCTCACACCAGCTCTGACCTCCTGTCCATCTCTGTCACTTCCTGGGGACAAGGAACGGCCGCCAATGAGCCCAGCTCGGGCCCACGGGGGCCGGTGACAGTGCGCTTGCCCCTTGCCTCTGGTCCATTTTGAGGACCCACCAGCAGGGCTTCTGGGAGGATTTTTACCGAAGGAGACAGCGCCATTGTGTGTCATCATCCCTGCAGATCCGCCTGACTTGGCCTCCCCCGCACCCCCAGGGGTGACACAGAACACCCGGGTTAGGGTGCAGTGGACGTGACGCTGACCCAACCCCCTTGTGGGCCACGTGGCCCTGGTGACAGGGAGGGGTCACTTGGCAAGGAGGCAGCACCAGGACAATGGCTGCAGGGGTCTGGGGCAGGGCTGATGGGCGGTGGCACCCAGCCTGGGGGAGGGGCAGCTGGGCCCTGAGCTCTCCGCTCCCTTAGTCATCAAGACAGCTCACCAAGTAGGCACCTGCCTCTGCAGATGAGGAATCTCAGGCTGGGAGACGTCAGGTGAGTCATCCCAGGTCCTACTGGGATGCAAACAGCTGTCTGGCGGCAAAGTCTCCCGTCTCCCCCGACACTTCGGGGAGGAGAGAGGGCAGGTGCTCCCGTGACACCTCCAGAGAAACCACTGCCGAGCTCACTCTCCTTCCAGGGAGGGAACAGCAGACAGCACGGCAGCAGTGACGGGGTGGAGCAAGGTCGCTCCAAGGCAGCGAGAACCTGCTCCTTCTAGAGGTTCAGGACCCTGGGAAAGCCTGGGATGGAGAGAAGATCCTCAACCTCCCCCATCAAGGGATGGCGGAGAAGCTCAAAACCCCGGGCTAAGAGAAGAATGACAGGTCAGAGGATGCCTCTCCTGTTTTACTTTCTACCTCATCAAAATACTGGTCGGAACATCAACTGAGAAAGCATCTCAGAGACACGGTCCTCTCCTTTGTCTCTTCAAAGTGCCACATGGGATGCTCAGTAAACCCTCACTGAAGGATGGACACATGGGCACAGGGATGAAGTGAATGGAAGGATGGAGGATGGATGCATGGAAGGATGGAAGGATGGATGGAAGGATGATGGATGGATGGAAGGATGGAAGGATGGATGATGGATGGAAGGATGGAAGGATGGATGGAAGGATGGATGATGGATGGATGGAAGGATGGACACATGGGCACAGGGATGAAGTGAATGGAAGGATGGAGGATGGATGGATGGAAGGATGGATGGATGGAAGGATGGATGGATGGAAGGATGGATGGAAGGATGGATGGAAGGATGGAAGGATGGATGGATGGAAGGATGGAAGGATGGATGGATGGATGGATGGATGGATGGAAGGATGGATGGATGGAAGGATGGATGGAAGAATGGATGGAAGGATGGAGGATGGATGATGGATGGAAGGATGGATGGATGATGGATGGAAGGAAGGATGGATGGAAGGATGGAGGGATGGATGGATGGATGATGGATGGATGGACGGACAGATGGAAGAAAGGATAGAAGGACAGATGATTAATGGAAAGATGACAAAAAGGAAGGATGGATGAAGCATGACTTCACAGATGACTGAGCAGACGGATGGATGCATGGATAAATGGATGGATGAGTGAGTGAATGAAGGAAGGAATGCCGTCATCTTGAAGATTCAGCTGATAAACTTTCACTTCTCAAAGATTTTAGCTACCAGCCATTCACCTGGCCACTCCCTGCCCTAGTGGCCTCACTCTCCCTCTGGGCCGGAGGTGAAGTCCCGTGTTATGTGGGTATCTTATTCCGTGGCAACCTCCTCCCCGAGCAGAGGCAAAGGCTGCACCCTGGCTCAGCACCCTTGAGAAGGGCCTGCCTGGGGGTAACGTGTGGTATGTGCTCAGGGCTCTAGGTCCTCCAGGGAGTGAGGCAGTGCAGAACGGACCACAGAGGGGACTTGCCGCCCAGCCCCCATCACCAGCAGGGCCTGGCGTAAGGTGCCAGACCTGGCAATTGGAGCACGTTGTTGATCACCCAGCTCCTGGCCCTCTCCCAGCTCCACGGCTCTCCTCTCCTGGCCAGAAACTCAAGAGCTCTGAGAAGCTTTTGACAGGTGGTTGGGAGACTTTATGGTGAAATGTCAGCTGGCGAGGGCATCGCCCTGCTTATAAACACAATGTCACCAGGGGGCGGCCACGGTGGGGAGGCAACCCCCCATCCCCGCGTTCAGAGACGGGGCGCGTCTGAACCTTGCTTCCCCCGGGGTGTGATGGCCGCCCTCCACTTCTCGTGGAGGCTGACCCGAGTGTCTGGACACCTGGCACCTCCACATCATCCCACACTAAGCCCAGATGCTGGCGGTGCCTCTGCAGGTTTCTAAAGGATGCAGGTGCCACCACCCAGCCTGAGGGCACCCACAGTCCAGCCTGGCCACCCCTCAGCATACACGCGGCTACTCAGAAGTCAGTCATGTTGCCCACGAGGACTCACTCGAGCGCCAGGTGACCTGCAGAGCCCTCGGGAAGGAGTCCTGCAGCAGGAGGAGAGAGGAAGACCGGGCTGCCGGGAGCCGGCAGGGGCCTCTCGGCTAGTCTGGGGCCACGCAAGGAATGTTCCAGGCTCAGATGCTCCCTCACCCAGCAGGGCAGCATGGGGACATCCAGGCAGGATGGAGCCGGGCCACACAGAGCAGGCTCGTTCCCACCATCCTGACGGCTGCGGGTGCTGCAACCAGACTTAGACCCCACTGCGAACTGGGAGGAAACGTCACAGCCGAGGGGCAGGAGCCCTGAGAAGTACGGGCATGTGCAGCTTCTCCCTGCGTTTACTCCGCACCTCTTCCTCTCATCGGTCATCCCTGCTTTTCACCTGCCTTTTTAAAAACGTGTGAGCATATACGTCCCTCTCCCCTGTCAACCCTCAAAGGCTATGAACAGAACAGACACGGCCACGGACATCAATCCTGCATCTGATTGCCAACGATGGTGCAAGGCAGCGAGGGCCGGCGCTGCCAGCAGGGGCTGGTCCAGGAGCGGAGCCCACAGGCGTGATGCAGAAGCAGACGATTAATCTCCGTTTCCTCAGAGGTAATTTATCTCCTTGTTCTGGAGGAAAGGGGTGCAGATGGCGCCCAGCGCCAGATTCCACACGCTGGGGTTGGCCGGGTTTGCTCGGGCAGGCTCTGCACAGCCCCACCCGCTTCCAGGAGGCCCAGAGGGAGGGCTGGCTGCCATCGGGCCAGCTGGGGTCACACTGGCAGAGGCCCCTCTGCATCCAGGGCCTCGCCCAGGCGGGGCACCCGGGGAGCCGTGCTAAGGAGGGACACGGGTACGGGCCAATTACAGAACCGCACCAGCTGTGGACCAGACCACCCCACCCCAGACAGCATCTTGAAAGGGACCAGCAGGACCTGTCCCTGAGGCTGGCCTGAGCTGCCACGCGGGCTTCGTTCACTCAGCGATGCTCTATGAGCATCTGCGCTTTGGCATGTAGGGAAGGTCCAGGCCGTTTCTGGACTCACCCTCCCATCACTGCAGAGGCCAGGCCGGGCCCTGGCTGTGCTGACCTGTGCATTTGCTGCCAGTGGGTCCCCAGGAGGAGACTGGGCTTCCTGCACGTGTTAGTGGAGTCCTCAGGACCCGGGACTAGAGGCAGTGACACCCACGATGGAACAAGTGCGAGCACACCCCAACCAACAGCGGCTCCATCACCCCCCCGGGCCTCCTGCCTCTCTTGGGAAGCCGTGAAAGGCCGCTGGAATTAACAGCACCGGAAACGCTGGACCTCCAGACTCCTTCCCTCCCTCGAGAGTTACAATGACAAGTCAAAGTGGTGGCCACAGGAGACCCCTTTGCTTCATGAAGACCCAGGAGAACAAGAGGCCACCGTACACCGGGGCGGGCCTCTGCCTCCTCCGTGTCACCCCAGCTCCCCACCACAGTCTGCCCTGGACGGCAGTAGGTGTTCCTGCAGCCCTGCCACTTCCCCACCTGTGAGCTCCCTGAGAGAAGCGACAGTAGTATCCTTCATCACAGCGGAGGAGAGAACTTAGCCTGGGGCAGACACTCAGCATACTGAATGAAGGAACGCCCAACCAACCCGCCATTATGAAACCAACCAACGTCCAAAGGTGCCTTCTGGGGACCCAAGATAAACGCCAGTGAGAGAGAAACCTTTTGGGCGGGGTGGCAATTATGCAGCATTCCAATTAGGCTGTACACATAGATGGACCTGGTATCCCCCGCTTTGAGGGGAAATCCTGCACAAAGGCCTGTATACATGCAAGGACATCCAAGGCGGTGTCGTCTGTCATAGAACTGGAAACAAGGTAACTGCCCATCAGTCAGGAGGTTCATCTGTGAAATACTCTGCCGAGGCCGCAGGAGGGGGGTGATCTAGATGGCCCGACACAGAGAGACAGCCGAGACGTGTCATTACGGGAAAAGAGCGCGTCACCGGACCCTCCCAGAGCACCACATCCCTCGGATGTTAAAATAAGAGGCGTCTGTTGTAACCTGAAAACACACCAGGTAAACGCACACACGAAAATGCCCAGAACGGTACCAGCCAAACAGTGAAGGGCGTACACCTGGGAAGGGGCTGAGAACGGGTAGAACGGGGAATGGGAGGGTCCTCTCTGTGTGCCTCTCCTCCCGAAAAATGTTGTAAGTCTACATCCACCTAAAATGTGCACCATTCTATTAACAACAACAAAAAAAACCGCTAAAGCATATGTTTTAAGTGTGGCAGTTTAAAAATGGCCACAACGTCTTCAGCACAAGTGCCCGTGAAGAGGTGGTATCTGTGCCGCCCCCCTTTAACGAAGGTGGGCTCCGTGACTATGGGACCCACAGGATGTGGTGGAAGTGATGCGTGCTTGCTAGCGTATGGACCGAGGCTTTAAGAAACTGACACTCTCTACTTCCTGTGTCTGGAATACTCTTCTTTAGAACCAGACACCATGCTGTGAGGAAGCCCAAGCAGCCCCTTGGAGGCTCCCATAGGAAGAGAAACCCAGGCCCCCAGACAACAGCCCCAGCCAAGCTCCCAGCCAACAACCAGGGCCGACTCGCCAGCCGTGTGGGAAAATCATCTTAGAAATGGACCATCCGGCCCCAGCCCAGCCCCTCTACCTGACGTCATGGGAGCAGACAAACCGTCTCTGCCAGGTTCTGCCCCAGGTGCAGACTCACAAGCAAACTAAGATTGCTGTCGACTTTAGACACTACATTTTGGGGTGGCTGTTATGCAGGAACAGGCAACCACAACAACGGCAAGCAACAAAGAAGAGGAGATACTTGTAACAGAAATACAATTTATGTATGTATGAAACTCCTGTGGCTAAAAGAAAGACGGGGCAAACAAATAAATAATATTCAATGTCACTAGAAGTTAAATAAATCTAAATCAATCAAGACTCCTCTGTCTCCCATCCAACTAGCCAGGGGGTGGGGAGCGGAACATGGGAGACTTTTCGAGGTAAGGGAAATGTTCTGCGTCCCGACTACGCTGGTGGCTACCGGACTATACATTTGTCAAAACTTACGTCCTTCTTTTCACCCGCTGGCCACTGGCAACCACCAATTTTTTTCTGTTTCTATAGTTTTGCCTTTCTCCAGTGTCATATAAATAGTATCATGTCCTATACAGTCTTCTGTGCCTGCTTCTTTGACTTGACATAATGCTTCTGTATCCGTATTGTTTCATGCATTCATTTTTCTTACAGCCCAGTAGTATTCCATTGTATGGATGTGTCACAATTTGTTTATCCATCTACCAGTGGACGGACACATGGGTAATCCCCAGTTTGGGGTGATAAATGGCATATGAACATTCACATACATGTCTTTGTATGGACATATGTTTTCACTTCTCTTGGGTAAATACCTAGGAGTGGAATTGCTGGGTCCCTCTGGCAGGTGTACCACTAACTTTATAAAAACCTGCTAGAGGGCTTCCCTGGTGGCGCAGTGGTTGGGAGTCCGCCTGCCGATGCAGGGGACATGGGTTTGTGCCCAGGGCCGGGTAGATCCCACATGCTGCGGAGCGGCTGGGCCCGTGAGCCACGGCCACTGAGCCTGCGTGTCCGGAGCCTGTGCTCCGCAACGGGAGAGGCCACAACAGTGAGAGGCCCGCGTACTGCAAAAAAAAAAAAAAAAAAAAACCTGCCAGACTGTTTCCCAAAGGGGCTGTACCAGTTTGTATTCCCACCAATAATGTATGAAAGTTTCTAAAATCACATAGCATGAGTCCCCAGTATTCGTCTTTTTCAAAACTGTTTTGGTTATTTTAGGTCCTTTGCATTTCCATATAAATTTCAGAATCATCTTGTCAATATCCATTTTAAAAATGCTTGCTGGGATTTTAATTGGCATTACACTGACTCTGTGGATCAATTGCAGGGGAAAATGATACCTTGACAATATTAAGTGTTTTTGTCCATAAGAATGGTATATCTACCCAATGCTTCAGATCTCGTTTAGTATCTCTAAGTGATGTTTTATAATTTTCAGGTATTTTATCATATATATCTCTAAGTATTTCATATTTTTGATGCCACTGTTTAAGTTTCTATTTCTAAGTGTCCGTTTCTACTATCTAGACACAGGACTGCTTTGGGTATACTGATTTTGATTCCTGTGACCATGCTAAACTTACTCATTAACCGTAGAGGCTTTTGAGTAAATTCCGTAGAATTTTTAACACAGACAATCATGTGGTCTTCAAATAAAGACAGTTTTAGTTCTTCCTTTACAATCTACATGCCTTTTATTTCCTTTTCTTGCCTTATTGCACTGGCTAGGATTGCCATATAATATTGAATAGGTGTGCTGAGAGCAGACATCCTTGCTTCTTTCCTGATCTTAGTGGGGAAAGCATTCAGTATGTGGATTTTACATGAATATCCTTTATCAGATGGAAGAAGCTCCCTTTTACTCCCCATTCACACAGACCTACTCATCATATTTTTCATTTAAAACTATTACAAAGGAGTATGTACTCCCAGTTTTGTAAAAGCGGGTGTAGAAAAAATACTGGAAAATAAATACATCAAAATGTTCAATTAGTAATTTATTTGGCTGCACTTAACAGAAACCACCATGGCGTCAGCATCATGAGCACCACGGTTTAAACAAGTAAGGGATGATGAGGATGGATTTTTATCTTAATTCTATGATGGACGTGTATTGGTATAACAAATTAATGGCATCCTAAATGCCAGTCGACGTCCAGCAGGAAATGGCATTAGATGATTAAATAACTGTCCTCTCTCCATGTCTACCTAAAAATGCAAGACAGTCACAGATCTCTTGTTCTTTGCCTTGATAATGGACAACGTCTGGTCTTTATAAGACAGAACCGCGTTTGCACTTCTCTGGACTGTCTATGCTTCCCAGAGTCTGACATTTGAAGTGGGCCACCCCACACCAGGAGTCCTCACAGGGCCCCCTTCGTCAGGCCTGGCCAGCTCGCCCCTGCCCTCTTGCACTGACGTGTGGACAAGAGGCAAGCGCGTCTGTTGGGCTCCTTCACTCTCCTTCACTGGCATCAGCTGGGCTTTGCCTTGAAATTCTCATTGGAAAAGCCAGCTTTGGAAATAGAAGATGGTCTAACAGCTATTAAATGTAGCAATATTTCCTGCTCCAGATTGAAGGCACTGTCTGGACCATCAATGCCTTCACACACTCATCCAAATGTGCGGTTCCTCACACAGCCCCAGACAGAGCTGCTTTCAGAGCACACGCTGCAGAACCATCCTGGTGTCTAGGCGGTTCTATGTATTCAGCGCTGAAATGACTTTATTCAATTACGCGATTCAAGGAAAAGAACATTGCACTGGGTCACTCTGACCTTTAGAGAAATATGTCACAGTGCTTCCCCCGGGACCAGAAGGCATCTTTCAATCACTAGAGCTACGAAAGCCTTCAAAACACTCTAACTAGGCCTCAAAACCAGCCACGTGGACACAAAATGAACTGCGCATGGACTCCATCAACTCCCCTGGGAGGCACCACATACAGGGAGCGGGACCGAGCCCTGACTTCCACAGTCACTACCCACGAGTCCGTACCACCAGTCCCGGCTGAATTTCCTGGGCCCCACACTCAGTGGGGTGACGAAGCCAGATTTCAGGGTCCCCCCCTCCCCTCCACCGGGTGGACAGCTGCAGGCTCTCCAGGAGTCACGGTCACCGTCTCAGAGAGCTCCATCCACCTTCCGGAAGTGGGTGAAGGGCACGAGTGCTGAGCTACACGGAGCCCATTTCCACTCCTGGAAGATCCACGGACAGGAACACATCCTCTGCCCCAGACCAGGTGAGGAGACGCTGCCCTTTCCTCCACACCTGCCCCACCCCAGCCCAGGCCAGCCCAATCTTGCACCCATCTCTGTAGCACCCCCAGATGCGAGCCCCACCCTAGCCCACTCTTCCCTCGTCCTCCAGTGTAGACGCCAAGCACACTCATTCGATGTGACCTCCTTGGTGGGGAGAAGATCCTACCAAGCTGGACCCCGATATCACTGTTCACTCAACCAGCCACAGCAGGCACTCAGCAGATGCACAGAGGGCCCAAGAGAGGGAGAGAAGGGGAGGGGAGACAATTAGCATCTATTGACTATCTAGTAGGTTCTAGAAGATGCCCTTAGGTTTTCTGACTACATGAGAGGAGGTGCCTAAAGCTAGGCACGTACATGAATTATAACTGTTATTAATCGTCCAACTTCTACCAACGACCCCGTAGAGTAGGAAGTGCTACTCCATTCTCCAGACGAGGAAACCGTAGTGCCTGGAGGCCCAAGCGACCTGGATGAGCCACAGGCCCAGCAACGGTCACACCAGGCCCCAGGCATTAAACGACAGCTTCCTGCTGCTTCCCAGGAGGAGAAACGGGGGACTGACTGGCTTACGTGGGGGTGGGTAACCCCAGTTCTATCACATGGGGTCCACCTGGGTTCAGCACCTGAGGATTGACAGTGCTCAGGGCACAGTAGCTGGGGCAGTAACTGCCCACCCTTGGCTGGAATGTAATTCTGCAATAAAAGGGCTTTACAACATTCTTGTGCTCAGATGCAGTGAGTCAATGTCTAGGAATCCCCCCTAAGGAAATAATCAGAGAGGATTCACCAGAAGATGTTCATCCAAGTGTTATTTATAACACAAACAACAAACGACCCAAATCCAACATGAGAGGCACAGTTAAGTGAACTCCAAGGCAAGCCTCTGATGGAATGTCAGAAGCCACGAAGATACTTACAAAGAGTCTGTAATGAATGACACGGGAAGCGTCCACGAGGAAGGCACACGCAACACTGTTTCCGTACATGAGCTCAGCCATGAAAAGGGGAAAATGTGAGGAAAGTCTGTGTCCCCCCCAAAATCCAGAGAGTGAAATCCTGACCCCCAAAGACGACGGCTCCAGAGAACTCCCTTGCCCCTTCCACCATGGGAGGACACAGCGAGGAGGCACCAGCTATGAACCAGGAAGAGGGTCCTCCCCCCGACCATGCTGGCATCTTGATCTTGGACTTCCCACCCTCCAGGGCTATGAGAAATCAATTTCTGTTGTTCATAAGCCACCCAGGTGGCGGTACTTTATTATAGCAGCCCAAACAGACTAAGAAAGGAAAGAAAAAGGCATTTTTATAGTTTCCTATTTCCCAAATTTGCTAATAAGTGTGCTTTATTTTTATAGTCAAGAAAAGTTAACAGAGGTGTTTTGGAGAATTAGTAGAATCTCTGAATGGACAACCAAATATCCTGAAACGTGAACACTCCACCTCCGGGTTCCCAGGACGGAGTTTATCTTACGTTACTGCCAACTGGAAGGCTTCCCGTGCTGCTCTCCACCTGTCCACGCCCCACCTCTGCTGAGAGCTCCAGGTCACCTCCCACATCCCCAGCTGCTCCAGAGCCACAGGCTTCCCTTCTCTCCTAAACTCCTAAAAAGCTGCCAGCACCTCACTGCTAGCCTGACTGCACTGCCCTCTGCTGCTGCAACTGTACTTATCCTGTCTCTGAGTTCAGGCCAACAAACGTGAGGAGAATCTCGTGGTGCCTGGTACTACGCTCGGCACTGCAGAAGCTGAAGGGAGTCAGCCATTCCTGGCCCTCAAGGAGCCCTAGGTGGAGGGTGGGAGTCTGGGGTGGGCATATACACCCTGATGCAAAAAGGAAAAGTGGTTTGGTGGAGGGGGCAACCCAGAAGTGTGATGGAAGAATGGACGGATCAGTGGGTGGGCAGATTTGATCTGGATCAGTGGGTGGGTTTAAGGTCTGGGTCATGGGTGGGTGGGTGAATGGATGGATGGATCAGTGAACGGATGCTTGGTTGGATGGATGGATGGATGGATGGGTGGATGGATGGGTGGATGGATAGATGGATGGGTGGATGGATGGGTGGATGGATGGATGGGTGGATGGGTGGATGGATGGATGGGTGGATGGATGGGTGGATGGATGGATGGGTGGATGGATGGGTGGGTAGATGGATGGATGGGTGGATGGATGGATGGGTGGGTGGATGGATGGGTGGATGGATGGATGGACGGATGGATGGATGGACGGATGGATGGACAGATGGATGGATGGATGGTTGGATGGATGTACGAAGACAGCAATACACCTTCACCAGTTTAAACTGAATTTAGGGACCCAAAGCCTCATCTCTTATAAAGCCCCACCCTCCGCCACCATCCTACTCACGCTATGCTCTAGTCAAGCGAAAGCCTGCATTCAAAGACCAGGATCACAGAGTGTCAAGGCCCTTGCACATTTCACTCCCAGCACTTGGAATCCTGTTCCCCTGCCCTCTACGCCTGGTGAATCCTTTCACCTTGAAGGCCTCAGCTCAGGCATTACTGCCTCCGGGAAGGACTTCCCCGAGCCCCCCTGCTGGATCAGTGGTCGTCCTCAGTGCCCGCCCTCATGGAATGAGATTGAACCATGTAAGGTGACCACTTGACTATTTCAGCCCTTAAAATGGCAACTCCACGTGATTCAACCAGACACACCCATCACCAGGCTAAGGCTGTCCATCCCACCAGAACGTGAGAGTCGAGGGCAGGGAGCCTGTCCATCCTTTAGTTACCAGCACGGGTGTCATGATCAACCCAACGCACCTGGCACACCCATGGCCCCATCAGATGAACGGGTGAACCAAGGGCTCTCAGCCCCTCCCCCACCCCCACAGCTCTGTGTTCCAACAGGACAGAGCAGCACCCTGGTGGGAATAATAGTGACTGAAACTGGGGGAGAGCTCAGGGAAAGACGACATGGAGGGCCCTGGGAAACAAGTGGGGACTTCAGTCTCCATCGTCCCATGACCCCACAAAGCCCCCTCCCCTGAGGGTCAACACCTAAGGTCCTCCAGGTGCGGGACCCCCAAGGCCTCTCGTCTGTGCTGGCTTTCCAGGAGGCAGGGCACCTCTCAGCTGGCAAGAGAGGCTGGAAGGATCCTGTGCCTCGCAACCGTGGAAAGGGACAAGCCTCATGACAGCTGGTGAGGGAGTGCAGGGCCATGATGCAGGGTCATGAGTGACCACAGAGCCAGGGTGGTGCTCACAGGGTCAGAGGTCACAGGGCCACACCCACCACCCGCTACCACATGCTGAGCTGAGCCCCAGCCTCCCGGCACAGAACCTGTCCCACGAAAAGCTGTCATGTCTACGACCCTCTCAGGCTTTGCCACTGACACCCCGAGGGCCCCGGCTGCAAACGTTTCTGTGGCCCCTGGTCCTGGGAGTGCCTGGTACCTGAGAGGCTGTTACCTGAGCAGAAGGTACAGTGCGTGAGTGTTCAGTCCACAGGTGGACGCCAGGTACCGGGCAGGGTGCCGCCCTCAGAGTGTGCAGTGCTGGGGAAATCATGCAGCCTGGGCTGAACCTGAGACCCACTCCCTGCCCTGCGGTTCTGGGCGACATCCTTCATGTCCCTTTTTATAAAGTGAACACATTATCAGAACCTACTTCTGAGGGTTAAAACAGACGAAGTCTGCAGGCCTCTGCCCCCTGTCTGCTACGCGACACCAGGTGATGTGCGTACCAGCCTCAGTCTCCCACCTATAGAAGGCGTGGACGGGGGGTGACAAGGACCAATTCAGTTCTGCAAATTGACAGGTGCACGTTCCTATTTTCAAAGGATCACTGCATGACGCGTGCTCAATCAGTCCAGTCCGTCCCTTCCTGAATTGGTCTATTGGTCTTATTTCTTTTCTTTACTTGTTTTTTGACCATAAACTTTTTTAACTGACCAAGTCATTCCAGCCAAGCGCATCTGCCTGTCAGCAGGAAAGGCACGCAGCTCCCAAGGCAGCCAGCCCACACTCCCCTGTCTCGTGTCTCTGTTACCTACACACCTGCCCACCTTCCAACCAGCCCACCCGTTTTTAACAACACATTCACCCAATTCAAAAGACACCGAGACTTTGTGACCGCCTGGAGGGGTGGGATAGGGAGGGTGGGAGGCAGGGAGACGCAAGAGGGAAGAGATATGGGAACATATGTATATGGATAACTGATTCACTTTGTTATAAAGCAGAAACTAACACACCATTGTAAAGCGATTATACGCCAATAAAGATGTTAAAAAAACAAAGACGCCGAGAGAACTGCACCCCTATGCACCCAGATGTCCCCTCTAGAGAAAACCATGGGTCCCAATTTTTGTGTGTCCTTCCTTGACATCTACGCATATGCAAGCCTAGATATCTGTGGGGATTTTTACTAGAGACGGATTCATACCAAGAGGAGCATTCTTTACCTCGCTTTTCTTTACTTACATA
Source organism: Globicephala melas (assembly GCF_963455315.2). Taxonomy (NCBI): domain Eukaryota; kingdom Metazoa; phylum Chordata; class Mammalia; order Artiodactyla; family Delphinidae; genus Globicephala; species Globicephala melas. Next base: position 3,425,014 of record NC_083319.1, on the reverse strand, counting down.
CCTTGGAGACTGATCCACTTCAGGAAATGTAGAAGCATGTAGACCCCACTCCCGCAGCTGCTTCACTGACTCCCCCACAACTGCTCAGTGACTTATCTGAACTGGTTGTTTCGACCCTCTGCTCTTGCAGATAGCGCTTCATGCCTGTTGTCATCACAGGCGTCTATACACACGTGCGCACGTATCCACAGGAGACATTCCAAGAAGCAGAGTCATCAGCTCCAAGAGTATGTGCATTTTAATACTTCGACAGATGTCACAAAAGCCTTTCCTGGGAGAACGATCTGTGAGCACACCCACTTCCCTCGCCGGAGCCAACAGTGCCTGTTCTCAGGGTTCTTTGTCTACCTGGCCAGGTGAGAAGCTGTGTCTCCCTGGGGTTCACCTGCATTCCCTTCTTGTAAGGTCAAACATCTTCCCACCCGTGTAAAAGCTACCGGTGTTTTCTTTTCTAAGAATTATTCATGTCTTTTGTCCATTTTTTTTGGTTTGATTCTTGGCCCTTTCTTATTGATTAGTAGGAGTTCTTTGAATATTACAGCATATCAATCCCTTTTTATTAGACTATAGTTGCTTTACAATATTGTGTTAGTTTCTGCTGTACAGCAAAATGAATCAGCAATACGCAGACACGTATCCCCTCTTTTTTGGATTTCCTTCCCATTTAGGTCACCACAGAACACTGAGTAGAGTTCCCTGTGCTACACAGCAGGTTCTCATTAGTTATCTATTTTATACACAACATCTATTAGTTACCTATTTCATGTACAATAGTGTATATATGTCAGTCCCAATCTCCCCATTCATCCCACCCCCCTTCCCCCCTTGGTATCCATACATTTGTTCTCTACGTCTGTGTCTCTATTTCTGCTTTGTAAATAAGATCGTCTGGACCAGTTTCTTCAGATTCCACATCTATGCGTTAATATGCGATATTTGTTTTTCTCTTTCTGACTTACTTCACTCTGTGTGACAGTCTCTAGGTCCATCCATGTCTCTACAAATGACCCAATTTTGTTCCTTTTTATGGCTAATATTCCACTGTATGTATGTACCACATCTTCTTTATCCATTCCTCTGTTGATGGACACTTAGGTTGCTTCCACGTCCTGGCTACTGTAAATAGTGCTGCAGTGAACATTGGGGTGTATGTGTCTTTTTGAATGAGGGTTTTCTCTGCGTATATGCCCAGTAGTGGGATTGCTGGGTCCTATGGTAGTTCTATTTTTAGTTTTTAAGGAACCTCCATACTGTTCTCCACAGTGGCTGTATCAATTTACATTCCCACCAACAGTGCAAGAGGGTTCCCTTTTCTCCACACCCCCTCCAGCATTTACTGTTTGTAGATATTGTTGATGATGGCCATTCTGACCCATGTGAGGTGACACCTCACTGTAGTTTTGACTTGCATTTCTCTAATGATTAGTGATGCTGAGCGTCTTTTCATGTGTTTGTTGGGAATCTGTATGCTTTCTTTGGAGAAATGTCTACTTAGGTCTTCCACCCGTTTTTTGACTGGGTTGTTTGTTTTTTTGATATCGAGCTGCGTGAGCTGTTTGTATATTTTGGAGATCAATCCTTTGTCAGTTGCTTCATTTGCAAATATTTTCTCCCACTCTGAGGGTTGTCTTTTCGTCTTGTTTATGGTTTCCTAAGCTGTGCAAATGCTTTTAAGTTTAATTAGGTCCCATTTGTTTATTTTTGTTTTTATTAAAGGAAGAGGACTCAAATCAATAAAATTAGAAATGAAAAAGAAGTTACAACTGACACCACAGAAACACAAAGGATCATAAGAGACTACTACAAACAACTCTATGCCAATAAAATGGACAACCTGGAAGAAATGGACAAATTCTTAGAAAAGTACAACCTTCCAAGACTGAACCAGGAAGAAACAGAAAATATGAACAGACCAATCACAAGTGATGAAATCGAAACTGTGATTAAAAATCTTCCAACAGGGCTTCCCTGGCGGCGCAGTGGTTGAGAGTCCTCCTGCCGATGCAGGGGACACGGGTTCGTGCCCCAGTCCAGAAGAAAACAAAAAAAAAATCTTCCAACAAACAAAAGTCCAGGACCAGATGGCTTCACAGGCAAATTCTATCAAACATTTAGAGAAGAGCTAACACCCATCCTTCTCAAACTCTTCCCAAAAAATTGCAGAGGGAGGAACACTCCCAAACTCATTCTACGAGGCCACCGTCACCCTGATACCAAAACCAGGCAAAGATATCACAAAAGAAGAAAATTACAGGCCAATATCACTGATGAACATAGACACAAAAATCCTCAACAAAATACTAGCAAACCGAATCCAACAACACATTATAAAGGTCAATCCCTTTTCTGTGATACACGTATTTTCATATTCTTTTTCTATAGTGATGGGCTGTCTGGGGGGTTTGTTTTGGCCAGCGAGAAAATCTTGACTTTTATGGGGTCAATTTTTTTTCTTTCATAACTTCTAGGATTTCTCTGTCATACAGAGAAAGGCCTTCTCATCCCAAGATCATAAAACCCAGTCTCCCGTATTTTCTTCTAGTAGTTTTATGGTTTCGTTTTTCAAGTTCACATCACTGGTCCATCTGGAATGCATTTTGGGGCAGGACTGAGGCAGGATCCAAGTTCTTTTTCCCAGATGGCTTCTTCCCTAACCCAGCCCATTTCAATGACTAATCAATCCTTCCTTTCCCAGCCAACTTGAAAGGCTGCCTTTATCAAACCCTAAATTCCTGCGGGTGCCAGGCCTTAAAAGCCACAGAGCGATGCCTACGCACCCCCTTCATGCCCCACATGGAGGGGAGGTTCTGCTCCTCAGCCAGACCCCCCCCCCCAAGGATGCTCTCCTCCCCCAAGTGCTGCCCAAGAGGGTAAGCGTGAGCCTCCACAGCGGATGCGGCTCAGGGCAAATCCAAGTCAGCATGCTTCACTGACACACAGATACTGACAATGTCCAAAAAGTGGGAAACAGCCCAACACCCAACACAAGGAGACTCTTCAAGTAAATTAGGCTTTTTACAGGCCGTCATGGATGTGAACAGAACGCCTTCCTTTCCAAGTGAAATGAGAACGTCCAAGCCAACTGTGCTGGGGTCGGAGGCCTTCCCCTTCGGGGGGGATGCCCCGTGGGGGACAAGGCCCCTGAGTAGGGCCGCCCCCCACCCGCGCCAAGAATTTCCAGACCAGCCACCATGAGGTATTTCCTTCCGTTCCTTACTGTTTGTACTCAGACCCAGTGGAGTTTGAGCCTGGGGGTTATGGGTGATTTTTATTTTCTTCTTTATGCTTTTTCTTATTTTCCAAAATGCCTATAATGAACATGTATCGTTTTTAATTTTAAAAAAACATATATAACTAAAGAGGGAAGAGAAGTAGGGGGAAAACACTCCAGGAGAGGGACACAGCTGGACAGTCAGGGGCCGGCCTTGCCCTGGCTCCACCCACGCCATCAGCACGTGTCTTCAACTGACCTCTGACCCCCAGGGTCCAGAAATGCTCTTCCTCCTTCGGGGTACTGTTGTAAGAACGGGGCAGCACAAGGAAAGTGACACTTGCTTGGACCGGGAAAAGCCAGGGGCCCTGATTCCAGGACGGGGAGCCCCAGTTTCCAAGGCCTCAGGGTCAGCCCATGTCGGGCAGGGGCTTCCCCCTGCACCCCCCAGGGCCCGGCTGTGAGCCCCTCACACAGGGCTGCATCCGGCTGCCCTGGCACAGCAGTGTGCAGACTGTAGGTGCCCCTTAAATGCTGAACTGCATTTCAGGAAAGCGGTCTCTTCAACCAGCCCCTTGGCACAGCCACGCACGCCTCCCACGCTGTGGGCGCCCACAAAGACACTGGGCAGGTTTAATCCAGAAGCAGTGTTTCTAGAGAGCTTCCCACCATGCGCCTAACTGGCAGCAGGGCACAGGGAGATGTGCAGACACAGGTTCCCCAGACAACGATTCCTCCCATTGCCAACAGCTCCGGAGTTTCGGGTTACAGGCTTGGGCCCAGACACGATGAACACCAGACCCAGGGCACCGTTTCCCAGGCCAAGAGAGCGCCCCAGCCAGGCCGCCCTGCCCCACGCTCCGTCAGGGAGGCTGGGACAGCCGCGACAGAAAGCGCTGCACACCTGGCCAGCATCAGGCCGGATCTGGCCCCTTGGCACCGGCTGGGTGACAACACCAGCACGGAGCTTCCCAGGGCACTGGGAAGTCAAAGTGGAAGGAAGAATCTGGGCTGCGAGAGGAGAGAAAGCAGTGAGTCGTCAGAGAAAAATGCGCCAAGCGTGCAGCTGACGAACCCCAGAGATGGGTGGGTGCTCAGAACAGCACAGATGTCAGGGCTTCTCCTGGGGGCAGATTTTCATGGCTGCTTCCACTACGACAGACATCAGACCAGAAAACACTTTAATAAGTGACTAGAAAGAGACCAGACTACCCCTCTTCAGAGGAGTTTTTTGTTTTTTTTTTTGTCCAAGATATTGACCAGGCATCAAAGTTTATGGGGAAAGGCACATGCCTGGAGCCCAGCGCTTTTATTGGGGCTTAAATTCAGCACAGGAGGGCAGATCATGGAAACCCAGAGGCAGCCCAGGCTTGGCAAGAGCAGCCGTCCCGGGGAGGGCAGCTTTGAGCACGTCATGCTCGGAATCCATGCTGGGGGGGCGGGGCGCAGGAGGCGGCGTCCTGGGACAACGTGAGCGACCCCGCCACCTGCCCAGAAGTCCTGGAGGACAGAAGCAGGTCAGGGTCAGGGCTCGGAAGCGAAGAAGGGCAGGCAGAAGCTGACCGTATTTAAAGAATTCCAAATCACAGCCGAAAGGGTTTCTGGACATTATTTATAGGGTAAGATCATTGATTCTGGAACGAAAGGGGCCTGAGGCGGAAGGGCCTGGACGGATTAAAGACAAGAAGCAGGGCGACAGCTGGGGAAATGAGCCAGAAGACGGAGGAGTGGGTCTTCGCAGAGGAGGTAGCCTGGGGTCCCGCAGGAACCGCGTTCTAATCCCCGGTCTCTTCCCTGTTGGCTGACCCGCCCGGACAAATCCTCACACGACTGACCTCACGGGTTTGCTGGGTGGAGTAAGAAATCGTGAGTTTAGTAAGGCACCAGGACACAGCGCATCCGTGCTCACGGGGCAGGGGACACCGGGAGGACGGTGCTCACGCCTGCTTAGGTGCACATGACGTGCACGAGCGCAGGCACACACACACACCACACACACTCACACACACACACCCTGCTGCAAACGGGCCATTTGCTTGGGGATCCCGTGAAAGACCTGGGGTGGCTCAGATGGCTCTGTGAAGCGTGCTGGGCACTGTCAGTGTGTGACAATCCAGCACAGCCCTGAGCCCACAGATTCCATCCTGCACACTCCCTGGGCTGTTCTCCCACAGTCGCCTGACTGAACTCCAGAGGGACCCTGGCAGACCTCCTGCTTCCTCTCTCCTCTGGCCTCTCCAGGGGCATCAGGCCCAGAGTACCCGCCTCTGCCAGACGGTGAGGGGCCTCCACCCTCCGCCCGGAACAGCCCAGGCCCCCTCACGTCCGCCCACCCCGCTTTGGAGAGCCTGCTCAAAGCACGTCGGCCGACACCCTCCAGGCTCCCCAAGCATCTTCAGCTCCACCCCACAGCTCCTGCAGACACGGTGGGATGTGACACACCCAGAGACCCTGTGTGTGTGGAGATCCAAACTGCGCCTCCTTAAACTCTCTACGAGGAAGACATCCCCAGCTCTATTTTGCACGTGAAGGAACAAGAGACATGGAGGAGACATGACGTTTCTGAGGTCACAGCTCAAGAGCGAGGCAGCCCCAGCCCCCCAGCCTCGCCCGGGTTTCCACGGCAGGTAGAGCTGGGCTGCAGTACCTCCCTTGGCCTCTAGGTGACCACGCCCACACCTGGTCTTGAGGCTTGGATGTCATGACGGTGAACTGGGGACTCGCTTCCCCCACTGTCTACCGTGACTTCTGCCCAATGACATGACCTTCATCTAGAAACGCCTGGGGCCACAAGTGCAGGATAAGTGTATTCCCGTGGTTTCAAATAAGCTGCAACTCCCTAACTTTTCCCAGTAGAACCTGCCTGGCCCAGTCAGTGGGGTAGGTGGGCCACCCAAGGAGCAAAATTTCGGAGGGCTCTGACAATTCTCTAGGACTCATGATCCATCCTCAGGGAAAACCAAGAGCAGATTTCTTTTTTTTTTTTTTTTGTGGTACGCGGGCCTCTCACTGTTGTGGCCTTTTCCGTTGCAGAGCACAGGCTCAGCGGCCATGGCTCACGGGCCCAGCCACTCCGCAGCCTGTGGGATCTTCCCGGACCGGGGCACGAACCCGCGTCCCCTGCATCGGCAGGCGGACTCTCAACCACTGCGCCACCAGGGAAGCCCCAAGAGCAGAATTCTTGAGCCCAGTCCTTGGCAAGCCTGTTGACTCTCCTAAGATAAAGGGCGGGCTCAGAAATCAGACCTCTGGGCATTGCTTCTCTCAGGGTTTTTTACTTTTCTTTTCTGAAATGCTGATGGTTTAAAGATGTAGAGTCTGCCCTGACCCAGCAGCGGTGACGGCTTAGCTGCACCAGCTTCACTCCTGGAACATCTCATGGGTGGCTCAGTCCCCACCTCGCCTTCAGAGGGGCAGCGGCTTGAAGCGTGCCCTACCCTCATCCTGTGCACCATGTGGCTTGTGGGCACCGAGCCCCACGTGTCTCTCTCAGCGTGTGTGAACCGATATTAAACAGGCAGGACCTCCCTGGCTATAATCCTCTCCTATCACTCCTTCCTCCCCACTAAAATGGAAAAAATGACTCATCCAGGGCAGCTCACCCCTGTATACAAACACAGCTGAACGCTGGGCTCAAGATCTAATCCTGCAGATCTGAACCAAGAAGCATGAGGAGGACCCAGAGCAGCCCAGGACTCAAGGGGGCTTTGGAAAGTGGGTGCTGCATACAGCACTGCTTCCTCCTGACACCAGGCAGGCGCCCACCCCCAGCCTGGGCCCCGGAGACAGGGGGAGGGCAGCCACCAGGTTTCACCCACCTCCCCCTCTCTGCCGGGATGAAGACCCCAGAGAAAAAGATGGGGCTGAAACCCCACCTCACAGTGATATCTGCTCTCGGAAGGCCCTGTTCCCAGGAGGCTGGACGAAACCCAATTTCCACAACTCAAAGGCTATTTTAAAGGTTCCAAAAAAAAAAAAAAAAAAGGCTCCAAATCTGCCACTTACTGGCTGTGGAGCTCCTGTGAGCCTCAGTTTTCTTGCCTGTAAAATGGGGATACCTCTTACCTAGGAAACATGTCACCAGGACATCTTTCCTGATGACAGGAAACAACGTGTGAAAGCACTTAGGATAAGAAAGGAAGGGAGGGACGGAGGGAGAGAGAAGGAGGGAGGGAGAGAGAAGGAGGGAGGGAGAGAGAAGGAGGGAGGGAGGGAGAGATCTCTCTGACTCTTCACCTTCCGAGAAAATTCTCAAGCAGACACTCCTCTTTCTTGTATCATATGCTCTTTGAACATAATTCACATTTCAGTTGCTGGGTTAAGGAAAGGCCCTGAAGGGGCGGTGACTCCAGGGCCAGATGGGACCAGCTGTTCCTCATCCTCCAGTCCCAGAGGCTGACCAGCCCTCAGCTGATCCCCACTGGCTCACAGAGGGGTGGGAGGCAGCTCTCTAAGGAGCGGACCCCCTCCCGTGCCTCCCAGCCCTCGACAACAGCCCTGCCCCGGGTTCGTAAGTCCTGCTTGCGGGCCAGGCAGCTGTTTGTAATCGGACAGGCCCTGGCCAGGAAGGGGAGGTGGGAGCCTGTCCACACCGAGGGGCCCAAGGCGCTGCAGGGTGTGTGAGGACAGGCTGCCTCCTGGCGGGAATACCACAGCGGGGAAGGCGTGAAATGAAAGAAGAGTGAGCGTCTGCACTTGGGAGCAGCTTTTGTTTTAGTTCTGCGAGCAAGGAAGCTTCAAGAGGCTCACAAGCCCCAGGTCTGGTGACATAAAGGTTGAAACCATGGGCTCTGGAGGCCAGGCTCAGGCACATTCCGTCTGGGTACCATCTGCCTGCACGGGGTGAGCTCCCCGACGGGGATGCCTGGCAAACAACCGTCATCAGGTCTGCCCTAGACAGAAGGGACCCTGGGACTGGACGCCTGAGTTCCCTTGCAGCCTCGGAATCTCAGAACAAGTCTTCGAGGCTCAGACACCGTTCCCTGATGGCAGAGCTCCGAGACCACCGGGTTCCCCCAGCCTCGGGAGCTGAGCACAGCCCCCCAGTGGGTGACGGAGCCAGACGCTGGGGCCTGCTCCCCCTGCCGCCCTGCTTTCAGCAGCCTGTGACCCTGGAGACCCCCAAGTCCTCTAGGTCTGAGTTTATTCGTCTGCAAAACGACCCCAAGGCCAGAGGCCGGATCACTGACTCTGTGAGCCCTCCCGGTAAAACAGCCAACTCCTTCCCAGGGGGGCTGGGCCTGTGCACCATCAGAGCCCCACACTCCTGGCAAAGGAAACGAGCCGGAGGTAGCTCCCACATTAAATGCAGTGGAAGGGACTTCCCTGGTGGTGTAGTGGTTAAGAATCCCCCTGCCAATGCAGGGGACACAGGTTCGAGCCCTGGTCCGGGAAGATCCCATATGCCACGGAGCAACTGAGCCCGCGAGCCACAACTACTGAGCGCACGTGCCACAACTACTGAAGCCTGGGCGTCTACAGCCCGTGCTCTGCAACAAGAGAAGCCACCGCAATGAGAAGCCCACGCACCACAACCAAGAGTAGCCCCCGCTCACCGCAACTAAAGAAAGCCCGCGCGCAGCAACGAAGACCCAACGCAGCCAAAAATAAATAAATAAATAAGTAAATAAATTTACAAAAATAAGTAAATAAATAAACGCAGCGGAAGGTTCCACAGAGCCCCCACCCCAAGTATTAACTGCAAACTGCACCCCCTGCCCCACCTGGACTCACTCCCCGCCCGGGGCCCTAACTGGGCCCTTTGCACTGACAGTTCAGCCTCCTCTGAGGCCCAGCTGTAGCCCCAAACCTGTGAGTGGCAGCTTTATTCCTACTTTGAAGCACTTTATAGAAACTTTATACAATTACTGCCTCTGTGAGCTCCACTAGTCATAATAACAATACAAAATAACAACGATATAGAATAATTAACAAAGGCAGTTACTGTTATCAGTATGATCTAGCATTTGCTGTCCTGCATTGAAAACGGGATGCAGGACACCCCAGGAAGGGCCCTATGTCCACACGCAGGTCACCTCCTTCCAGGTGGTGCCAGTACCTCTGGTTTGGAGATGAGCTAACTTGGATCAGAGAGGTTAAGCATTCGAGGTCACACAGCCGGGGGTCCTATTCTCCGTGCACTGATGCATCTCTGCTTCCCAGCCTCATCTCCTGAACTTTCCTTTCGAAAGTCAGAGGAGAGGCTGACTGTCAGCTGGCCACAGGGGCTGGACCCACACAGGGAGAGGGAGGGCCAGGAGGAGGCTCAGACCTTCCCATCTGGCACACTCCACATTTCCCAAAGTGCCCTCGACTGGTCACTGGCATCAGAACTCGAGCGGCAGGCCCCAGGCTCCACCCCAGACCCTTGGAGCCCGGAGCTGTGAGGCGGGGCCCCATGGCTGCGGAAGCTCTGGTCTCACCGGACCCCTTGCTGAAGCCCGTCAAAGCCCACCTCGCAGGAAACTGGACCTCCTCACCAGCCTCCTGTGCTCCCAGGCAACCCCAAGCCGGCGCCCCACGCCCAGAGGACTCCACCCTCTGCAAAATACCAGCGAAGCTGCTGTCTGGGGCCCAGGCCTCCGGCTGGAACATTCCTGGGGGTTCCGAATGCTGACGTCGTGGCTTTAACACGTGGCAACATAATGACAAGAGCCTTTAGCCCTCCCAGCAGGCCTCTGAGACAGGTACTAGTTTATGCCCATTTCACAGATGGGGTACTGAGGCTCAGAGAGGCTTTCCCAGGTGCCGCAGCTCCTGTGCTGAGCCCAGGCACACCGGGACAGGCAGGAAGCAAGGGGCCTGCCCGCTCAGCTCACCAGGGAGCTGAGAGCCCGGGGGTCGGCGGCTCCCACCCTCCCACTTAGGGCACTGCACCTGGCTGAGCTCCTTCTCTGTGTCCCTCGGGTGGGGATGCCCACCGTCCCTCACCCACTGAGACAGAAGTACTCACTCTTGATGTGCGGTGAACACAGAGGAATAGTTGCGCGAGACCTGACGTCAGGGATTGGCTTCAAAGTAACTGGGTAGACGGGAGTGGGTGGCGGCTGGACCACGAGAGTGTCCTGGGGCTGATCATCGAGCCCAGGAGGATCTCGATCTGCTGTGCTGTGTTTGAAACCTCCCCGAACAACAACGACGGCAATAATAATGACAACACTCTCAGAGCTGAGCCCGAGTAAACCTTCCCACTTGAGGCTCCGTACTGCGCTCTTGCAGAATAAGAGTCTTTCCTTAGGAGAAGAGCAAGCTTGCCCCCAGGCAGGGAAGGAGAGCAAAGCATCACTGCTCCTTCCAGAAAGTGGGGCCACCGTGAAGAAAGCGGGGAGGACACGGGGGGTGGGGAGCATCTGCCTCCTCCTCTCTTCCTTCCTGGCACGCCTCCCCTCGGAGGTGCCCACCCCCATCATGTATGCTGACACCTGCAGTCCCCCTGTTTCAGGTGAGGGAGGAGGTCCTGAGAGACCACTGGCCGCCCACCCATGCCCCCTCCTCTCGGTCGGCTCCAACTCCTCCCCCGGAGATCCTGGCATCGCTGGGCAGAGCCGCCCCATCGCCCTGCCCGGGTGTGAGCCCTGCATCCCCACCCCAGGCCCTCCCGAGCGCCAGAGTCATCACACCGAGGACCCCAGGGTGCTCCCCGGGATACCAGAGTTAAGTGACACGTAGCCATCGCCCAAGCAGTGCTTTCTGAGCTAAACGGCCACAATTGAAACTATGCACCTAAATAACATTAGTAATAATTCCCTGGAAAAGAATTACATTCAGAAGCCCTGTTCGCTGCACTTCTATCCAAGAATGAGCTATTTGCCCTGCCTTCTCGATGTGAGCATTTTCTGGTCTAAAATGCACGGAAGGTGCAGCGCCCCTTCCTCCCCCACTGCTCAAAACCAGCCGGGACCGCCTCTCCCTAGAAGAGCAAGGTCTACACAGGACACTGACGCCAGAGGCTGTCTACTCCACCTGCATCCCAGGGGAACACAGAACTGCCTCGAAGGAGGAAGCCAGAGCTGCCCGTCAGCATTTCAGATTCTCCCCAAAGAAAAAAAGCACAAAAGAAGAGAAGTAACGGTAAGGCGGGTCCCAGAGACTTCACCCCAGCGGACATGAGGACACTATCTCCCCAGGCAGGGCCCTTGCAAACTAAACCTGGGGGCCCAGGGCCAGAAATGGCCCATCTTTCCTTCTCAGCTGCACCCTCCCCTGTGCAGGGCTCTGGGCCCCGGCCAGCTCTCCCCTCACCTGCCACCCAACAGGGTCCCCTAACGGACCCCCGTGAGCCAGGGCCCCAGGTCCCACTGGTGCACAGCTGCCCACTATCCCCCCAAAGAAGAAGACCTTGACATTTAGCAAGACAGGACTGTACGCACACCCAGTTTTATGCATCAGAAATGAAGGAGGAATTGAGGCCGAGGTGCAGAGGCTACTCACAGTTGGTGGAGGCCGTGGACCTCTTCCGGAAGCACAAGGACCCGGCCACCAAGGGACCGTCCCACGGCAAAGAAGAGCTGGAAGCTGCTGGAGCCCCCCTCACCTGGCACCTAGTATCAGTTTATATGCCGGTAATGACCTACACCAAGGCGGGGTGTGATTTTCACTGGGATACAGAGGGCAACCATCACTCCTTTGTGCCAGCTGGGCCCACAGGGCCTCCCCTTGCACATCTGCAGGATGGGGCCAACCCCACCTGGTCCAGGTAACACCCCAGAGCAGGGTTTGGTTAAATATGAACCGGAGTCAGAGGACAGACACACATGGGAAAGTGGCACTTGCCTCCACCGAGGGACTCCTCCCTTCAAACTCATCGGGTGGGACACCAAAAGCCGCAGGCCCTGGCAAAACGGGCTGGTCTCTGATTGGCCAGCGCCCCACTGGGGCTGGCAGGTACCTCCCTCTGATTGGCCAGTGGCCCACTGAGGCTGGCAGGTACCTCTCTCTGAGTGGCCAGAGCCCCACTGGGGCTGGCAGCTACCTCCCTCTGATTGGCCAGTGACCCAGGGGCTGGCAGGTGCCTCCCTCTGATTGGCCAGTGGCCCAGGGGCTGGCGGGTGCCTCCCTTTGACTGGCCAGTGGCCCAGGGGCTGGCAAGTGCCTCCCTTTGATTGGCCAGAGCCCCACTGGGACTGGCAGGTACCTCCCTCTGATTGGCCAGTGGCCTAAGGGCTGGCGGGTGCCTCCCCCGATTGTCCGGTGGCACCACTCTACTAGCTGATGAATGTTTCACTACCTCCCACTTTGCACTTCACTGGATACAATCGCCTCTTCACAGGTCTGATTCCTTCACTGCACCGGAAACTCCTGCAGGGCTGGGATGCTCACCTACCTACCGCTCACCTGTGCACCTGCTGCCTGGTGCCCGGCACAGGTCTGCCTCCCATTAGAGGTCTGCAAATGCTTCAAGCACAGCCACTGTCACTCCGGAGTTTCTCCACAAAGGACCAGCCTCTCCTGCATTTCCTCTGCACCCACACAGGAAAGGATTCCACTAAAGCCTCACCCACGGCGCTCTGGGTTACCCTGCCAGCAGAGTGGAAGACTATGGCTTCCCACCTTCCATTCAGATTAAAATGCTCACTCTTTTTCATTGTTAGGTCACTAGTCTTCCAATGCAAGAGTCAGAGTTTTTAGTTAAATCACTCCCGTCACACACGCACATTTTGATGTCATTTTATAGCATTTATTAAAAAATTAATAAAGAGACCAATAAAATCCCTATTGCCAAGGTGCTGGCAGAAAAGAACAGGACAGAAGAGTGAATTTCCCCCAAAAGAACACAGGTCTAGGAGACAGGAAATAAAGGAATCCCCCATTTCATGCACAGAGACATCGCAGGAAACGGGCCCCTGGAGCTCTGTGTAATGAGACGTGGAGAAAAGTGGGTCAGACTGTGGTACCATTTCTTAGGTCTGAGTCACCAAAGAGTGGCGACATTTACTCCTACTGTGGGTTATGACATAGGTTGGGAACCTGCCAGAAAAACTAGCGGGTGAGTCTAAGCTGATGGGATGACGGCTCAGACAGCATGACATGTAACACAGAGCGACCCCCCCATCACCCCACCACGAATCCCCACGCATCCAACGGAGCATTCACTCATTCATTCTACGGGCTTTGCCCCAGACGCTGGGGCCGCGCGGGTGCAGGAACAACGTCTGAGTTAGCAAAACCCCCAACGCACCCGCCCCAGATGTCCTTCCAGATCACCAGCCATCACCCACCGTCATGTCTCTGGGGCAGAAGACCAGAGTCTTTGAGGCGGGACATGGGCAGGTCCATTCCCATCCCTGAGGCCCCCATTCCTCCTTGTACAGTGGGGGTGGCCTGAGGAAGAAGGGGAGGGGCGTGCTGCACGTGACCCGCCCCACGACTGCTCCGGGATGCAGGCGCCTCCATGCTGGGGCACAGACCGCAAAAGTGGCAGCGAGGGCTCCAGTAAGCTCACCAGGGGCTGTGTAACCCCTTTTCATGCTCACTCGCGAGGGGGCACCAGGGTGACGGTTCCCAGGACAGAGGGGGTGACTCATACAGCCAGCCAGTGAGCAGAGCCAAGAACTCACCCTGGACCCCAGACCTGCTGCTGCCTGGGGGCCCAGGGAGGACGTAATAGTGACAATGGTGACAGGGGCTTGCTCTGCGCTTTGGACACGCGATGCGCTGAACCCTCTCGAAAATCCTGCAGGAGTCACAGCCATCACCGCTTCCTGCAGATAGGGAAACTGAGGCAAAGTGCACCGCTGGCGGGGGTGGGGCGGGACGTGGGCCCAGGCCGCCGGCCCCGAGCCGTCCCCCACACCGGGTCTCCATGCCGTGTCCTGTGGCAGGGGCGGCTCTGCCTGGGAGAAGGGCCAACGCAGGCTCCACCTTCAGGACCTCAATGTCTCCACGAGCCAGGCCAGAAAGCTTAAAACTAACATTTGGCCAAGGGCTGACACCAGATGAGTCGATTACAAGGGAGAAATAAACAGAGGGAGAAGCAGAAGCTATAATATAACATCGCCCTCCTGTGAGCAAAAGGAGACTCAGATTATCAGACCCAGCTGGACTGAGTCTGTGCCGGGGCTGGACCCAACGCCTCGTGGCTGCCCAGGGGGCTCCGTGGCCACGGGTCATCTCCTCGTCTCCAATCCCGCAGGGCTGGGGCACGATAAGGAGAGAGACGCGGCCTTGCCGTGAGCACCTCAAACACACCAGGCCCCGCCTGAGCAGACCCTGAAAACACATGGACCTGTGCGTGGAGGTGGGCGTGCATACTCGTGGACACGTGGACACCCACAGACACACACGGACACGTCACACACATGCATCCAAAGGAACGCTCACATCACATGCACACACACGCTTGGACACATACACACAAACGCACACACGGGCGTACAACCCTCCAATGGGCTAGTAAAGCATTTTCACATATGCTGCCTGGGGTGACCTTTACCGCGACCCCACGAGGTGTCGTGGGAAATGGACCCACGGAGCATATGGGGGTGCTGAGGAGAGCGAGGGGGGGCCCGGGCTGAGTCACTTGTGGATGGCAGAGGACTGGGGGTCTCACCAGCTCCCAGAGCCTCCTTGGACAGACATGCCTCCCTCAGCTGGGCTCCCGCTGGAACACTCGCATTTAGAGAGGATCGTGGCAACCCTGCGCTTTTTCCTTCTGCAGAAACACCACCCAAAACAGTAGCTATAATAAGACCCTCCGCTCATCAGGGGCTTCCTGTGCCTCGACATTCCACACGCGGTCTCTGTAGATCGCCTCAGTCTCCGTAACCACCCTCAAAGCGAGAAAGCCGTTTCTCCCCGTTTCCCAGAGAGGAAAGCTGAGGCACGGTGGCTGGCCCCCGCCCAGCCAACCCCTTAGAGGCAGAGGAACCGTCCACGCTGCCCTGGGTTCAACAATCTGACTGCCAAGGACTGTCCCCCCACGCCCCTGCCTCCCCAAACAGGGGACCCAAAGTGCGCAGGACCCGCCCAGGCCAGGGCAGGCGGCATCCCTCAGATCACCTCTTAACCCAGAGAGGGTTAAGGAAGGCCCCGGCCTCCCTCCTGTCCCCTCAGAGGCCCCCTCTATCTCACAGCGGCCACTTCTGCTGGCACAGCACTGCCGGGGCAGGCGGTGCTGGAGGCGCCCTGCCAACCAAGTTAATGAGGGGCTTTCCAGCCAAGGGAAGCAGCTCCGGGAGAACAGTGAAGCGGCGGGGTGGGATGTCTGCGGGGAAGAGGCACGGAGGAGACAAAAGCCAGAGGTGGAGGAGGGCACCTGCGAAGCAGGCCCTTCGGAACAAAAGGAAGGGGAAGAAAGGAAAGGCCAAGTTTAGCATCACCTCCTCCAGGAAGCTGCCCCAGATCTCCCCAAGGGGCCAACCCTCCAGACACGCTCGGCAGGAGAACGAACAGTACAACCAACGGTGTCCACATGCGTGCCTCGCGGCAGCCTGTGGGCCCTGGAGCTGGGCGCTCTGTCACCTCAGCCTTCCCACAAGCAGGCCCGGCGCAGGCAAAGCCTCCAGGGGTCATCGGGTCACGCCAGTGAGTGAAGGGCCTGGTGAAAGCGGAGTGGAGACTGCAGGCCCCAGGTGCCCCTTGATAGCATTCGGATAAAAAGCAGGGGTGTAGGGGGCAGGAAGGAACCGAAACAGTCTGCTGGGGCCCAATGGAACCCCTCCCTGGTCCCAGGGCCGTGTCTGGGCTGAGCCCCAGGCTGACAGCAGCTCCAGGCACTGGGCCCCCCCCATGGAGAAGCTCACTCAGTGCCCAGGTGCAGAGACCAGACTGACCCAGAGCGTGCAGTCCCAGCCCCCTGTTCCCTGGGCCTCTCAGAGTGCCAGCACCCCCCCTCACCTTGCAGGCCGGGATGAGGGTCCAAGGAGATGATGTGGGCACAGGGCTAAGAGCAGACCAGGCAAATGCCAGCAAATTCATTCCAATCGGTACCACGGGCGCGGGCGTCCCAGGGGCCAGCGACCCTGCCCGGCTCCGCGCTGCAAATCCCAGGCTCCACCGTGGGCACAGCAACGGGGCCTCGGGGTGCGCGTGACTCATCCTCGACCCTCGGGGGCTCAGAGCGAGTCTGTGCTCACTGTCACCGTTATTCAGTGCGGGGCAGGGGGCAGTGGGTGTCGGTTCCCCACACCCCTCTGCTCCACCCAACAATGTCCGTGGCCCAGGGAACAGGCAGGAGTGGGAGACGGGGGCCAGACAGCCAGAGGGCAGGGGCGGGGCAGACGGGCATCAGCTGTGCTCGGCTAAGGGCGTGGCTGCGGGAGAGTCCAGAGATATCTGAAGGGTGGGGTAACGGGGCAGGCTCTGGCCAGCACCCCAGGAACAGCCAGGGAGCGACATCACGGGACAAGGGAACTTTGTGCTTCCTCCCAAGGAAGAAACTCCTGCCCGTGGCCACTGCCGGGTGGTCACAGCGCTGGGCAGCGACCCGAGCTCCAAGCCCTGCAGCCACTAAAATCTGGACCAGAGGAGATAGAGGGCTTCGGGGAATCAGCTTGGCTTCTGAACTCCTCCCACTGACTGCTCTTTTATGGGGAGGAGGGGGAAGGGGAGGGGAAGATGGAAAAGGCTGTCTTTTCAGCCAACTTGATTGAGTCAGAGGAAATTTAACCATTCGATGTCTGTCAAGTCCCACAAAATTTGGACAACTCTTCCCACCAAATTATTGCCAACAGCGATCACGTGACTGGCGTCAACCAATGATGTGCCGAGGAGATGACCTCAATTTCCAAATATTGGGGTCATGTTTCATTTCACTTACTCTCCTTTGCCCGTTACAATGTTAAACGGCCCCAAATGCAATCTGACTTTTCATTCCTTCACACGCTTGGCCAAGAAGAAGGTAGGAAAAAGAGCCATGTTCAGAGGGAACTCAAAAAACATCTGGTGGATCTCAAAATGGAGAAGAGAAGAGCTGCCTGCGGATGGCCTCTCCTGCCCCCCCGCCCGCCCCCGCATGTCAGTGGACAGCCGTTCCCGCTGGCCACGCACTGACGATGACTTCCAAAAGGGTCCCACCCTCGTGGCGGTGAGGGGAGGTCTGTGAAACCCACCCAGAGAGGTGGCTTCTTCACAGGCTCTCAGCGTCTTTTCGACAAGAGCAAAATGTCCAGCTCTACGGCCACGGTCCAGGCATCCACCTCACGCCACACTCAGGAAGGGAAACCGGAGACGGGCGGGGGGCAGAGATGGGGAGTGGTACAGACAGCCGACCCCAAACCCAGGCGAACGCATGCTCTGTGTGCTCCCCAGC
The DNA here is from genome assembly GCF_963455315.2 of Globicephala melas. Classification (NCBI taxonomy): domain Eukaryota; kingdom Metazoa; phylum Chordata; class Mammalia; order Artiodactyla; family Delphinidae; genus Globicephala; species Globicephala melas. The sequence continues at coordinate 3,407,555 of NC_083319.1, read as the reverse complement.
CAGTGCCCAGCCCCGGCTTTTGGGGGTGGCGACTCCCCTGAAGGATTCCCACCTGACTTCCTAGAGGAAAGCCCGGCAGAGGAGCTGGGACAGGGCTATGGCCCTGGGCCTACAGGGGTCCCATGACCACATCCCCACCCTGCTCCGTGCCACTTTTCTGGAGGCCGCCACTGTCTCCCATCTCCAGTGACCCCGGGGGAAACACAAAGCCAGTTAGCCTGGGATCCAGGGCATGTAGGTGGTAGCCCAGGGCTAAGACCCCAGGTCCCCAGAGCCAGGCCAGGCTCCCCTCCGCTCCCCCAGCCCCTGACTGGCTGGACACCCTGATTCCTGCTCACCCCCTCTGGCCCACCAAGCACTCACTGTACCAGGAAAGAGGGACAGAATGTCTTAACTGGCAAGTGGAACACGGAAGTGATTCTTCCCACATGTCTTCAAATGACAAAGCGGAGAGAAGAGCGAAGGCAGTAAAGCGGTGTCTTCTCACAGGGGACCCCGGCTGGTCCTGCTGTCCACTGAGCCACCGTCCCATCCCTCTGCCCGCACTTCCCTTGACCCTGCAATAGCGCCTCTGAACCTCGTCTCCGCGTTTGTTAATGGGGCCCCAGAGGACTTTCGGGGCCTCGGGCTCCGACGACCGAGGCTTGTGAGGTCCCATCCCACAGGTAACCACAAAAGGTGATGCTTAGAAAAACCACTGTCCTGTCAGGAAGCTGTGTGGGAGAGAGCTGGAGCTGCAGGCATCTAGGCAGGCACATCGTCAGTGCTGGCCTGGCGGACGCCATCCACTGGAGACAGCTCCTTCTAAGGGCAGACCTCTGGCAGAAGGAGTCCCACATCTGTGTGTCATCTGAACCCCTCACAGCCAAGACTCCGAGAGCATCTCCCGCCTTTGCTCCAAGAATCCCGTCTCTGGGCAGCTAACCCAAGAAAAACTGCCTTCCAGGAGGTCGAGAGGTGGGATTAGAGCAGGGCTTCTCCACCACCCCTCCCCGGGGCTCCCCAGTAGCACTCACTGAGTACTTAGATGGTGGGGACCACAGGAAGCTCTGTTCCCTGGGAAAGGGAGAGGCAGCCAGGTCCGGAGGCAGAGGAAGAGGGTGCTTGGAGAAGTCCTGGGCTGGGGGGCTCAGCTGCTGGGATTCTCCCCAGCAGCCCCCCATCCCAGGAGGCCCGGCCGGAACTGGTCCGCTGCGACTCTAGGGGGCGACCCTTCCCGGGTTTCAGGAAAGGAAGTTCTGCAGCGGGGCTGTGTGGGCCAGAGCTGCGCGCTTGTGATGTGGGACAGAGAACGCAAAGTTTCGGGACAAAAGTTTGCCTGCCTGGTGGACAAGCCCTCCGGCTGATCCAACGCAGAGCCCTTCCTCGGCTCCCCGACAGCCCCACCCGCCGGCCCGTTTGACGTGGGGAGTATTGTGCCGGCGCGTTTCCCTCTCCGGGGCCCCCGACGAATGGCATTCGGAGTCCCGGCCCGTGCATTCCACAGCCCAGTGGGGGAAGGTCGTGCACGCGCGGAAGAGGCCGGGCGTCCGGGGATGACAGCCGCGCCGGCCCCGGCCCCCTGGCCCCCGGCCCCCCGCGCCCGAGCGCCCAGCCCTTACCTGCGCGGCTCGGAGGCGGCGCCCACAGCAGCAGCAGCAGCAGCAACGGCGGGGACAGCAGCGGGGCGCCCGGGAGGAGCGGGCTGCGCGCTTTCCAGCGGGTGTGGACGTCCATGCCGGCGGGGCGCGGGCGCGGGTTGGGCGCGCGGGGACGCACGGGGCGCGGGGCACAACTCAGCGGGGCCGGCACAACTTTAGGGAATCATGGGAGCAGCCGCCGACCCGTTCTCTTTGTGGCGGTGGCTCTCTGGAGGGTCGGCTGGCGCGCTCGCCCACGGGCGGGAGGGCTCGACCTTGGCCCGCGGGGCGGCCGGGACCCGCGCTCGGCTCGCTCGCCCTGACCTCCCCCGCCTCCTCCGACTCCTTCTGGCCTCCTCCTCGCCGCCGCCGCCGCCGCCGCCGCCGCCCCACGACTCGCTCCCCGTGGGCGCTGCGCTCGAGTGAGGTCCTGCGCCGGCCGCGGGGACGAACGAGGAGTGCGGACCTCGCCTCGGGCGCCGAGCACTTTTCCCCCTTTCCCTCCCTCCCTCTCTCGGGGACGGCACCGAGGAGGCCGTGGCTCCCCCGCGCCCGCAGCAAATCAGAGCCGGCGCTCGGCTCGGCCGGGCCGGCCCCCGCCTCCCACTGGGCGCAGCGGGCGAGAGGGTGGGGCCAGCGGGCGAGCGGCAGCGAGGAAGGGGCTGGCCCGGGGCGGGCGGGGACTCGGCGAGGGCCCGGCGCCCCCAGCTCTGCCGGCGAGCGCGGGCGGACGGGGCCCGGCGGCCCACGCTGCACCCCGCTTTCCCCCCCCGCAGGTGCCCGCACCTGGCCGAGCCCCAGAACCAGTGTGGAGGGGCCCCGAGTTCGATCATTTGGGGTTTAAAAAGGACGTTGCAGCTCACCCCGCCTTTTTCGTTTACTTGGAGTTCAGAGCTCCTCTTCTGGGTGGAGACTGAACTTCCAATCCAGCCAGATCGGGGCGCCCAAGACTGTGGCAGACATGTCCACCCCGAGAGAGACGACCCGCCCTCCACCTTCCCCCACTGCAGATTGGGCATCCGTGCCCAGGCTGGGATCGAGGCTCCCAAGAGTTCTCCGAGGGAGCTCGGATGCCACACATCCTGGATATTAATCAGGCGAACTTGGCCAGCACCCGCTCCCCACTCACTCCCTCCTACTGCGTGGAGACCCCTCTGCCACAAAAAGGAAAGCAAAGAAGACACCCCTTGGGGAGGTGACAGCAGGCAGAGGGGTGAGGGGTTGGGGCGCTGCTGCCCTGGCACTGACACTGGGCACTGCCTCTCTCCCTCCGCTTCTTTAAGCCTTGGTGAGGTCTCCCTGGAGCAGGACGCCTGCCAGGCTCCGGTGGCCGGTAGCAGCCCCTCCCACCTGGCTCCCCACATAACCTGCTGAAACCCCGCTCACACCCCTTCCTCGAAGAGCAACAGAGCTGGTTTTTAAAGAGGAGGGAAGGTGAGTCGGGGCTTTTCAAACCCTAAGCCATCCGCATCCCCTTTGAACAAACAGTTCAGCAGTGATGCTCCAGTTACATCTCCAGACTGGGCGTGAAACTCCCCAGATGCCCTTTCATTCCCATCATTCTGGAAACAGGAAGGGAGGGGAGGTGGGTAGAGGTTAGGTTTGCTGGGATGGCCACATACTGCCTCTTGAGCCAGGTGGTGGTTCACTGGTGCTACCCTGATGGTCCACATCTGCCCCACGTACCCTTCGCGGCGGCACTAAATGTTGCTCGGGAAAAGGATGAGACTCACAAAGTAAAGCTAAACGGTCTTTCTGGCTTTTTACAGTCCTTTGTTGTTGTTTTACAACCTGTATAAATCACATATATGATCGGGGAAACGTGTGTGTGCGTGTGTGTCTGTGTGTGTAAGTTGTGTATGTTGGTTCCGTTGGAGCTGGTCCTTTGTGTGCCTTAATGAGAGAGAAATTCCATCAGACACTCCCTGAGCCCCCAGCTCCACCTGGCCCCTGGAACGACCCCCCCACCAGGGGAAGGCCAGCTTCTCCCAAAGACTTGGGATGCTACCATAGGTCAGTGGTCTAGTTATCAGAAGATAGTGCAGACTCAGGGCTCCAGTTTCCCCCAAGGACACAGGGTGCTCCTTCTGTGACAGTTACGGGTGCCTCTGTGTTGGCCAGCCAGCCCTCCCAACACCTGGAACTCAGGGCGGTCATCTGGTCCCTCAAGAGCTGATAGTCAAGGGACACCCAGGGTCCCCCAGAGAGCTGAGCTCACAGTAAAGAGAAAGCTTGAGACAAAGGTGGGCTCATCCACACCTAGACTTGGGTGAGGAAGTAAGTTTCTATCCCACTGGAAAACTCAAAAAAAATCCCCAAACTGAGCAGCCTGGCCTGTCTGCCCAGGACTGTAGGAGAGTAACCGTGACGCCTGGTCACAATTGTTATTCCAGTGGGAACAGCAGAAGTACCAGCCAGCCACATGTGTTCCCACTTTAAAGCTACTCTTGCATCAGGTCACACACAGCAGTAGGGAATACTGTCATTTCTCCCCTCTACAGACAAGGGAATTGGGGATCAGAGAAGGTAAAGGACTTACCCAAAGTACCAGCCCATCCATCCGTGGCCGAGCCTGAATTTGAAACCAGATTTACCTTCGGGCGGGAAAGATGCAGATCGCCTCGCCCAAATCCTTGCAACAATGCCCGGTGGTGGTTGAACCCAAGGAGCATCCCTTGGCCCTCCCATAACTGATTAAATTGGGGAGTCCTTTGAAAACTGTTTCTTTCACTCTGGGCTCTAGGATGTCTGCAGTGAGCAAAGGCACCCAGCCCCCGGCCAGCCGCCAACCCAGTCTCTTCCCCTCAACTCCTGTACGGTGAGCAGAACCCGCTTGCCTGTGTGCCTCCCTCCCCTCCTGAAACTACTGCCACGTTCCCACCCGGTCCCTCCCTGTGCGTGGACTTCTACTCATGGTACTCCAGCATGGGAGGGACGCACCGCCATCCAGGGCTCTGCACACCCCTGGTCGCCCATGGCTGTGTATCTCCCACAGTGCCTGGCAGGCCGGGTGTGCCCCCAGCTTTGCACCTGGGACCTGCTGCCCACCTTCTCCTTCCCCTGCTGCAAGTTCTTCTCAATGATTTTTTTTCTTTTCTTTTCTTTTTTTCTTGGCTGTGTCGGGTCTTAGTTGTGGCACGCGGGATCTTTTCATTGCGGCGTGGGGGCTCTTTGTTGGGGCGCATGGGCTTCTCTCTAGTTGTGGCTCATGGGCTCCAGAGCACATGGGCTCTGTAGCTGTGGCGCGCAGGCTTAGTTGCCCTGCGGCGTTTGGGATCTTAGTTCCCAGACCAGGGATCGAACCCGAGTCCCCTGCACCGGAAGGAGATTCTTAACCACTGGACCGCCAGAGAAGTCCCCTCTCATTGATTTTTCTCAAGCGGCAGAGTCGTGGCTCTCAGCGTCCATGACAAGCCCCAAGTGTTACCCTCTTGCGGGTTGTTTCATTTCCCACCCTCCCACCTTAAGGGGCCACCCAGCCTCCCAGGGTCATCGCCTGGCTGGGGAAAGCCTGGGGAAGCCCTCCGGGACAACTGGGCTCCTTCTCTCCTTCCCCCTCTCACAGGCGGGTGCTCACAGACCCACAGAGCAGGTGGAGGAACCCAGTGACCTGCTTGCCCTACAAGAGGTCATGGCCCGCTGGGCCCAGGAGGGACTGGGGAGCTGCTGCCTGGTGGACTGAGGGGCTAGAGCTGCCCCCAGTTACTCACAGCAGTGGAAGTGGCCTCGAGGTTCCCCCAGGCTGCCCGAGGAGGATGCTCCAAACCTGCACCCCGCACCCGTGGCCGCAGCTGCATCCTGCAGGGGGGTGTCTGGGGCCAGGCCAACTCCAGAGTTCCCGACTCAGCTGCAACTCCAGCATCAGGAACCGCCGGCCGGGGGACCTTGGGCCAGTGAGTCCTCACCTCTGCTCCCCAGTGCTGCTTCCTGGGAAGTGGGGTGAGAAGCCGGCCTCCGGGGATCCCTGTGGAGCTTGGAGGAGAAGCCAGGCAGGAAGGCCTAAAAAGCCCTGCTGGGCATTGGGAGGTCCCGGTGCCCCCTCCTTCCCCCTGCATCCTGCAGCTGGGTGGTCTTCCTGCGACCCCTCTGAGCCTCCTGCTGGAGCCTTCAGGCCTTCGCTCCATTCACCTGCACCACTGGCTCAATAGAGTAAAATCGCTCCCTTGGGCGCAGGAGGACGTGGAGACCTGCTCCAGATGCAAAAGTGGGGGGGGGGTGGCCAAGCCTGAGCCCAGAGCTCCTGCCAGGGCCCCCAACCCTGTGTGAGCCTGCTCTCCAGGACGAGGGGGGCTGTCGGTCAGAGGGCCGCCAGGCTGGCTCCAGGGTCCCCCTCCTCTGCCTGCGCTGCCCCTGACTCACCTACCAGCCCTGGGCCCTGCCCACTGCGCCCTGCAGTGCTGGGGCTTCAGCACACCAGGGGCTGCTGCCCCGCCCACCCAGTCAGCAGGGCTCTCCCTCCATGCTGGGGTGGGGTGGCTGTTTATCCCAGGGGACGCTCCACAGCTACTAGGGGAAACCCACCGCTTTAAGGCCTCCACTTTGACACAGTGGAGGAGCCGGGGAGAGAGCCTAGCCAGGCCGGCCAACGGCCAAGGGCAGCTCCCAAGATGCCAGGCTTCTCAGGGGATCAGTTTCCCAGGGCCACTATTGTGTTGTGGCTTGAACAACAGAAATGTACCGTGTCATCCCGGAGGCTGGAGGTGGAGCTCAGGGTGTGGACAGGGCTGGTTCTCCTGAGGCAGCCCCTGGGCTTGAAGACGACCCTCTTCTCCCCGCACCTTCCCTCTGCAGACTTGTCCTCATCTCTTCTATAAGGACAACCAGTCACATTGGACGAGCTCACCTTAAAATGAAGATGGCTTCATATTACCTCTGTCTCTTCTTTAAAGGCCCTTTCACCAAAGACAGTCGCATCCTGAGGTGCTGGGGGTCCGGGTTCAATAGGTGAATCTGGAAGGGGGGCACATAATTCAGCCCACGACACCTTGGCAATCCTAGTCTGTGGGCCTTTTGGAGACACCCAGGGATGGGGCTCTCTGTTCTCCAGAACAACAGGGACATTCTGATGCCCGTGAGGGTGGGGGCAGGACCTTGCCCAGCGGGAGGGACCTGGATGGCGGCTCACCCTGACCTGCCGACAATCTCGCCCCTTCTGCACGTGGAGCTAAGTGTCTTATCTGTGATGCTGTCCACACCGGGCAAGGGAGTGCGGCGGCGGGCGGCGTGAGGAGGCAGAATGCGGCTAAGACAGAGCCACCTCCTGCAGAGGCTCCGTGCCGGGGTCTCCTCTGTCCATCCCTAACCACAGCGCCTTGCCCTTCCCGGGGAGAGACCCAGGGCTGCAGGGAAATGCACCACAGTCCCCGTGACAAGTGTGGGCAGATGCAGCCCAGTACCGTGGGTGGAGCCGGGCCTCAGAAGGCCACGTGGTCATGCCACGTGGTCCCTCCCTCCAGGGACCTGATCTCGGTCAGCATCCCGGGCCGGCCCCCAGCCTGTGCTGCATTTGCTGGGTGAACCAGAGAGTGAGTGGGGCTGAGCTGGGAAGAGTTGGCACAGGGAATCAGGAGCCTGTGCTCTGGTCCTGGCTGTCACACTGCACTCCAAGGCCCCGTGATTGCACCTAAAATTCTATGGGTTTTCTCTAATGGTTTACCCATGAAGCCCCCCTCCACTGTGTCAAAATTTCCACACAGCTCCAAGAAGTGAAGGCCTCTTCACCCAGCCAACCCAGAGTCCAGCAAAGGAGCTATTTCCCTCCCAGAGCTCACGTCCAGGACCAGCAGCCCTGTACAAGCAAACCACTCAACGCTCAGCTGGCATCACGCAGACCCGACACTCAGGTCCACCTGAGGCTGGAGTTCTTCGTGGCTGCACAGCGCCGGCCCAAGGCCAGGCAGCATGGTTCTCAACGGCCAGGGAGCCGCCCCCCATCGAGGGCAGGGACAGGACAGCATAACTGCTGGAGCCGCCCACAACAGGTGCGCCCAGGACCGGCTGAGACGTGATGGGTGAATCAGGCCTGTCAGCCCCTCACTGCACGGCCCTCTCCCTGCTCCATGCGGCACGGCTCTTTCCATGTCATGCCCTCGATGTTTCTATCGGGGGCCAAGTAAACTTCACAAAATAATGGCATTTCCAGACAAAACGGCCCGTGATGGGCACCAGTCGGACTTTGGACGCATAGAGCGAGTTTACGATCGTTCAGACAACAGGATGTGGACCTACCTCTCCCGGCCTCAGACTCACTGGGCAGGTTACTCTCCTGGAGATGTTTCCTAGACAAATGTTGAGTTTGCAGCCCAGAAAAACGTCAGTTGGAAAAATCCCTGTGGACTCTCGGTAAGAGCAGTCTGTGTAAGTGAGAGCTGCCCAGAGGTAAAGGGCTCCGTTCCCCAGACGTAAAGGGCGTTTCTAGACTGCCCAGGACAGCGTCTGCTGAACATGGGGATCTCATCCCATCTTCCCCGCCGGCCCACACGGGACCCCATCTTGGGCGGGGAAGGCACAGGTGTCCGCAGAGCCTGGAGCAAACGGCCCTCTGTGTGCACGGAGCTGACTCGGACCCCAGCTTCCTGGTCTGCAAAATGGGCCAGGAGAGACCCCTTTGCAGGCTGTGTGATTGCTTTGGGGGGATGAGGCAGGGACTGTTCCAGGCACAGAGCACGTGCTCACGATCAGGGAACAGAACCTCAGAGGGGTTAAGGCACTGACCGGTGAGTGGAGGCAAGGGGGGCCCAGCCCCACGTCCGAGCTCTGGCCACTCCCTGGCCGCAGTGCTCTGTTTGCCTCTCGGGTCTGTGGGCTCAGGCAGAGGTGCTTTGCACACCGTGAGAGGTTCCCGCTTTCAGCTGCCGCAGGGGCCGAGGTGCCCTCAGAGATCCGCCCTCCTGTGGCCCTGCAGGGAGTGACGCCTGCCGAGGCCCTAGCTGAGTCCCCCGAGCCCCTCCCTGCGGGGTAAGCTCACTCCCGCACCTGGTTGGTGGGTGGGCTCCCGGCCCTTTTGCCTTGCGTGGATTCAAAGCCGCTCAGAAGGGCCTTTGCCATAGCTGCGTGGACCCCTGCCTGGGCCTGCCGCCCTCGCCCTCCCTGTAAGGCCCTGTGTGTGGGCCCCGGGCTCAGAGCCAGGAGCCTGGTCAGACACCATCTCCGAGGCAGTTCTCCCCGCTGGCAGCAGGAGCTCAGAGCCTGGGGCTGGGGGCTCAGGGCAGGGCAGGTGCCCTGGTGGGGAAAGCAGAGACGGCTGTGTGCTAGCATCCGAGGGCTCCGACCTCTGGGGGGCTGGGGGCTCCCCAAGGAGGTGACCCTGAAACTCAGACCCCAAAGTCGCAGAGGAGTCGCTCAGGGCCTGGTGCCACCTCTCAGGGATGTCCTCCCTGGATGGTCCCCACCAGCAGAGGGAACACACGCACCCAGGCCCAGCGGAAGACTCTTGGGGCTGCACCTCGGGCCGTGATGGAGCAGAGAGTGGAGGAGGCCGGGAGCCTGGGGGCCTCTGCTGGCCCAGGCAGGGAGTGTGGACTCTTGCCAAGGAGAACGGGGCCGCGTAGAGGGTTTTAAGAGGAAAAGGCTACATCAGAGTTGTGTTCTGGAAAGTTCTCTGACTGCAGGGTGGAGAATTGCTCAGAGAGCAAGAGCAGGTGTGGGGAACGAAGAGACCAGAATGGGGATGGAGGTGGGAATGGGGAGGCAGGGGCTGGGGTCAGCCTGGACTTGCCAGGAGCCCAGGGCCCAGCCAGGAAGCCGACCCGCCCGTTATGCACCCTCGTCACGGACGCTGTCCACTGCACGATGTGAGTCTGGGGCCCGGCACCTCGCGGGGCCCCCAGCAGCCAGGGGGGGAAGTGCTGTCTCCCCTCCTGTCCACAGATGGGAGAGCGAGGTTCCCCACCGCGGGGGTCCTCGACCCACCCAGGGTGGGTCTATATTCTGTTCTCCACACAAGCACCCCCTTCTCACATCCTCCTACACAGCCACCTCCCGGTCCCCATTTGCCTGGCCCTTGGCATTTCATCAGCTGTGTCCTGTGAGGAGTCAAAGGCCAGTGCCCCCGTTTCACAGGTGAGAGCACCAAGGCCCTGAGAGGGGGGCGCAGACCCCTGCATCTCCCTACAGAGTCTCTCCCGACTGGTCCTCCCCGCACGGCACCCACCACCACTAAGGGATCAGATGCGAACACACTCTGCCCCCGAGAAGTAGGGCTGCTGCTCTTTCAAAAGTCCTGGCCACGGGACACGTCCACAGGGCCCCATCCTCTCACCCACGCCACATACAGAAACTGAGGGCGACACCAGGAGGATGTGGTGCGTGGGGACTGGAACCTGGGTGGTCCTAAACCCCTCTCCGCCTGGCCCCGAGGACAGCTGCACGTGGAGGACCACAAAAATCTGCCGCTTAACAAATAAACAAGAAGATAAATCAACTATACCTCAATTTATAAGAAGGAAGTCACAGAAGAATTCACGAAGTGAAAACAAAAATCTGTCACTAATTATAGGGAATGTGTCTTAGCCTTGTGAATAAATACATGAATTAACCTCTTAAAAAATAAAACTAAAAAATAAATAAATGAGAGGAACTTAACAGCAGTGGAAGGAGAAGGTGGGCCCTAAATTCGCACAGGCTTCGTGGCGGGATGCCTATTTTTATGCTTATTAGTATTCCTGAAAAGTAAACCAGATGTTATTTTAGGGCAGAAACCTTCAGATCTGTTTTCTTCACCTCTCAGAGCAGTGGCGTGGGTCTGGGTGAGACAGCATCCAAGCAGGGCAAATACACCACGCCCGTTCCTTGAAACAGTCATGCTTAATTTTTATTCATTTATTTTTTGCGGTACGCGGGCCTCTCACTGTTGTGGCCTCTCCCGTTGCGGAGCACAGGCTCCGGACGCGCAGGCTCAGCGGCCATGGCTCACGGGCCCAGCCGCTCCGCGGCATGTGGGGTCTTCCCGGACCGGGGCACGAACCCGCGTCCCCTGCATCGGCAGGCGGACTCTCAACCACTGCGCCACCAGGGAAGCCCAACCGTGCTTAATTTTTAAGAAGCTCCTGCCCTGTGGTCATCATCTTCACCCTGGTCCTCATATTAGTGTCCCAGGGCTGCTGTAACAAATGACCACAAACCGGGTGATTAAAACAACAGAAGTGTATTCTCTGAAAGCCAGGTGCCAGAGCTGCCCTCCCTCTGGAGGCTCCAGGGAAGGGTCTCCTGCTGGCCTCTTCCAGCATCTCGGGGCTTCCAGCATTCCTTGGCTTGTGGCCACATCACTCCAGTTTTGGCCGTCATCTTCACGTGGCTCCTCCTGTGTGTCTGTTCTTTAATCTCCCTCAGCCTCCCTCTCTTATAAGGATCCTCGTGATGGCGTTTAGGTCCCACCTGGGTAATCCAGAATGCTCTCCTGCTCTCAAGATTCTTAACTTCATTACATCTGCAAAGACTTTTTTTGCAAGTAAGGTCACATTCACAGGGGCCACCATTCCACCCTCCGCCGTCCCGAACACAATAAAAGAGGCCTCCGTGCCTGGAGTTTCAGGTACTCCCCAGCTCGGAGACTGAGAAGACACTGCAGCCAGCATGGGTTGGAATGCCGGGCCAGTGGTGCAAGAGCAGAGAACCCACTACATTCCCTGCGTCCCGAGGGTAAGGTCCCCAACGGCAGGGGACAAGGCCAGGGACAAGGCAGCTGGTGAGAGGACATGCATCTCAGTGGAGCCGTGCCTGCGGTGGCACGGTGCCCAGGGGTGCCAAACACCGCCTGGGGTTGTTGTTTTTTCCAGTAGGGGTTAGTTTTATTTGTTTTCATTTTTAGTATGAAACCAATATTTTGAATGGAAATAGCTCCCAGATTAGATTTTCTTCCATAAGAGGAAATAGAAGAGAATATAGAATTTAAAATGAGTGTCCCAAAGTGGAGTTCAATCCAGACACCGAGTTCATTCATTCCTCCGGATCTTTGAGCTCAGTCCCTGAGCTGAGCAGCTGTGGAGCTGCAAGTGACTCCGGGTTCCTGCAGAGGGGGAGGAGGACGAGGGTGGCAATGTTGGCTGGAAGGGACATGGCAGCTGCGTGACCTTTAACCCTCACTCCTGCCGTGACACAAAGAGCATCTGCGATTCGCAGGTAAGGATTCAGACTCAGAGCATTTAGAAATGGGGGCCAGCGCTGTCAAGTCTCCAGGTGGAGAAGCCAGGATCCCACCCATCCACCCCAGGGCACACGCCCTTTCCCTGCTGCCCTCCAGCAGAAACAGTGCCAAGCAGACCCACCCTGACTCTCAGGGCCCGATGCGGGGACCAGGGCACCGAGAAGGAGGGTGTGCAGAGCTGACACTGGGGACCCCGGACAGGTCTGGCTGTGGGATACTGACAACGGCTCCCAAAGACACGCCCATACTCTGATCACCAGAACCTGCAACTGTGACCTTATTTGGCAAAAGAATCCGTGCAGATGTGCTTAAGTTAAGGACCTTGAGATAAGGAGATCATCTTGGTTTACCCCAAAGCCCATCGAAACTGTCCTTAGAAGAGGAAGACAGAGGGAGGTTAAAAACAGACGCACAGAAGAGGAGAGATGGGAAGACGAGGCTGGGTCTGGAGTGACCCACCAGAGCTGGAAGAGACAAGGGAGGTCCCTGCCCTGGAACCTCCAGAAGGAGTGGCCCTGCAGACCCCTTGGTCCTGGACTTCTGGGCTCCAGAACAGGGAGAGGGTGAAGCTCTGTGTGTTAGCCGCCTGGCTTGTGGTCGTTTGCTATAAGAGCCACCGAACACTAATACGCTGTTCTTCTGAGACCTCCAGAGGGTGGGGCACCTGGAGGGGGACCCGGAGGGAGGTGAGACATATCAGGAGACAGGTCCGTCTTGAGCCCAGACCCCTTAGCTGACATGGCCCAGTGGCACCTGTCCCCTCGCTGGGCCAATGGGGTGGGTCTGGGAAAAGGCGTCGGGCCTGGGGCAGCCCTAGATGGGCTGAGGGGGCTGCCGCTCCGGGCTGGGTTCCAAGAGGCGGGGGTGGGCCTAACTCCAGTGACAAGCGTCCTTATAAGAGATGCAAGGAGGGGAGATACGAGGAGAAGAGGAGAGGCCACGTGACCCCAGACGCAGAGACAAGGGCGATGTGGCCACCAGCCCGGGGCCGCCTGGAGCCACCAGCAGCTGGAAGAGGCAGGAAGCCCCCTCCCCTAGAGACTCCTGCCCCTGCCACACCTTGGTTTCAGACTTCTGACCTCCAGAACCGGGAGATGATAAAGCTCTGTATTTCGAAGCTCCCCTCCACGTCCCCCGCCTCTGGTGCCTTGTTATAGCAGCTGCAAGAAGCGAATAAACTGGGCAAGCCAGGCTCCCCATATGTCCTCGTCAGAGACCCAACGCTCAAAGATGTGGGAGACCAGCTGGTTCCCACCCGACCCGGGGGCCGTGGGGCCCCCCCCCGCCCGGGTGCGCGGCCCATCGGTGGTACCTCAGTCTCACCAAGCTGCCCGAGCTCGGAAAACGCTGGCTCTGCAGCTGAGCTTGCCAGCAGCATCCGCTCCGCACTCACGTCCCACCTCGCAGCCCAGGAAAATGCAGACATGGTGCCAAGGAAAATGAGACAGAATGTGTTAGGCGCTAATGAGACCCTGGGCTTGGACATCTCCGGGCCGCGCCCCCCCGTGGGGCACTTCCATTCTCCAGCGCACCCCGCCAAGGCCCCTGCCCGCTTTGGAATTTCCCCTTTGAAGCCCGTGGGCCTGTGCCAGTTGGGAACTCGGGATCCAGCTTCTTGTGGGAGAGCAAACGCGGCACGCCGACGGCAAATACTGGCGTCGACTGAGTTCTTTTTATTTTTGTCAACAAGGAGATTTGTTTTAATGGGATCCAGGAGCACCGAAGCTGCAGATTTTCCACTCCTGCAGGTCTGAACAGCAGTGGCCTGGCTTCCCACCCCAGGCAGGACAGCTGCGAATTCTGTGGGCAGAGGGGGAGGGGGAGGACGGCATCCTGGAGAGAAGGGACCTCAGCTCCACTCTGTCCCTCGCTCCCTGCGGCGGGCTCCCAATGCCACCCCCAGGCTGCTGCCCCCTCACTGCACTGACCACAGGGACAGATGCTGACTTTTGTCCCCGGCTCGTGACAGGGAGGCACCAGGAACAGACGTGCTCCGAGCGAGCGGACCGCACGTCTTGGTCAAGATACCCAGCCTCTCTGTGCTTCAGTTTCCTCATCTGTACAATGGGAACCTCACAGGCTTTCATGAGGATTCAGCGGGATGAAACACGCCCTCCTGGCCAGGCGGCAGAAGTGCTTGGTCCACGTCTACTAATGTCAATCAGACTTTGGTCTGGATTGGGGAGAGTCAAACTGGCGAGACCTTGGTGGTACACATGTTTCTAAACTGGCCAGCGTGCAAACTTCAGACACTCCAAGGTGTAGACATTAGAATAATTCCCGGGATGGTAGGAGCCTCTGCCCCACCGTCCCGGGGACCAGGCCGCACAGACTGCCCCTCTCCTTTACCTCTGCAGACCCTGGAAGATCTCATCTTCACCCTGACTGTTTCCCCTGAGGCCTGTCCACTTGTCAGATGTTAGCAGAGGTCCAGAGGTGGGCCTGGAGCTGGCTGGTACCAGCTCACAACAGCCAGTCGTGTACTTCTTAAAATCAGCCATGGTCGTGTACTTCCAGTCGTGTACTTCTTAAAATCAGCCATGGTGGGAGTATTTACACCGCAGAAATTGGCAAACGCTACAAAGCTAGGCCTTTTCCTTAAAGACTCGGTCATTAAACGTTTACCAGCACTCCACTGGTTTCACCCTAAGTGGCCCTCTGACCCTGATCTATTTCCTGGAGTCCCAGGTGGGGGCCAGCATCTTCCCCTGAACACTTTCGGTGGTGTCTCAGGGCTTCAGGGGAGAATGGGAAGGCGGATCTTCCCCTATTCCATTTGTAAAACTCAGATTTCCTGTGGGGTAGCCACCTGCTTTCCTAAGAAGCTGTCTTTTCTAAACAGCTGTCCTCAGATATTTGAAGGGCTGTCATGTGGAAAAGGAGTCATTCCATATGGGCCCTGAGGACAGCAGAAACACCACAGAGCAGATACTTGGGAGAATGGTTTTCCTTTCGCTCCAGATGTACCTTAGAGCCACAGGGAGCCTTCCCAGGGTTTATCTTGTCTGAGGGCCCCTCAAAACTCAGCTCATTTCCAGAGCGAGGAGATGCTTTCATTGTAAATGAATCCCTCCCATGCCCACTTAGTAGGTGTACCTAACTCCTCCCGTTGGTATGACCTGGATGTCTTCCCAGGAAATGGTGACACACACACAGCTTTTTGCACAGGCCTGGCCTGTAGCAAGAATTCACTGCATGGTGACCAAGAGGCCCCTTATTTGCATCAAATCACGGAACGTCAAAGCTGGGTGGGCTCTCGGAGGTGGGCTAAGTGCCAACACTGTCACTCCGCAAACACCCAAGGAGGACAATGTCTCCATCATAGACCCTGAAGCAGGTGCCCTGGAACAATGAGTTCCCGGTCCCCCGCCCTGGTGGGGGCTGGGGCTGCATCTCCCAGCAGCTGAATGGCTGGCTTTCTTTCAGACCATCAGCTGGACACCCCAGATACAAAGTATGCTGTCTTGTTTTGTTTCCTTTTTAAACAAATATAATTGATCACAATAGATTTTTATGTTTTTTTTTATATTTATTCCTTCTTTTTTTTTTTTTTTTGGCCATGCCATGCGGCATATGCAGGATCTTCGTTCCCCGACCAGAGATCGAACCTGTGCCCCCCGCAGTGGAAGTGCGGAGTCTTAACCGTGGGACCACCATGGAAGTCCCCACAGTAGATTTAAAATTGGGTTGACTAATGGTCTTTGGGGGGCCGGGAAGGGAGTGATTGCATTTTCCTCACATCAATCTTAAGTTAGTGTCACGGGAAAAGGATGGGTATTATCCAATGAATGATAAGTATTTCCTTCCATTTGCTTGTCGTTTACACTTTAGGCCATGCTTTCAAACACATCCTTTCTTTTGTCCCCCACGAGAAGCTCACGAGAAGCTCACGAGAAGTATAAGGAAACTGTGGAAGCCAAGTCTTGCCTCAAATCATAGCACTGTGTGTGGCAAAGCCCAGGTGAGAGCTCTGGGCCCCTGGCCACCGGTTCAGCCTTTGTTCCCATGTGGAATGGCTACATCCAAGATACAAAAATGACAGCGTTGTCCAAAGAATAGGTCCCAAGAACTGAGTGCCTGGTGCCTGACAGGCACTCTGGGGGTACTTGAGACACAAAACCATATTTTATCCTTGCAGCAAATCCCAGAACACGGATGCTGTACCTTTGCTTCGTAGATAAAACCTGAGGCTTAGAGAAGGGAAAGGAACATCCGGGCTGGAATTTGGGCCGAGTCTCTCCAGCGCCACAGCTGTGCTTCGAGGCTCCGTCCTCACACCCCAATGCCCTCATCGCTTAGGACCCCACTAGTTCCCTCCTCTGCTGAGATGACTTGTTGGCCTGAGCCGGGGCCAGGGGAAACCGTGCTGTTTGATCAGAAGGAAGATGTAGGCTTCTGTGCCAATGCCCACGGCAGTGTGTGAGAGGCTGCTGGGTCTGTCTGAGAAAGTGTTGGCTTTAAAGGCAGGAGGGTGTGTGGGGTTGACCCACTGCCTGATCTAAAGAGCTGGCCTGCTCTTCATCCTCTTCTCCGGAATGAGCCTCACGGCTCCAGAAAGACTGAACCACCCACCGCAGCACACAGGCCGAGTGAGTCCATTGGCAGGAAGGCGTCAGTCACCCTCAGTGATGAGCAGTTGTGCTGGGGTGGGAGAGGATGTGTGGGTGGGGAGGTGGTATTGGAGGCACCGAGACGGCACCCATCCTCTGCAGAGTATGGGGACGTCCACAGACACGTCTCACGCCCCAGCCCCACGGGCAGGCCAGCTGGTGACTAACGAGCTCGGGGTCATGCAGATCGTAAGGTAGGTGGACCCTGAGCTGGGAGAGCCTGGTTCAGGGTGCTGTAGGATGCAGGATACAGAGTCAAGTTGAGCAGAAGGCCAGAAAGCAAGCCTGGCATTGGCCTTTCTGAGCCCATGTAGTGGTTGCAATAGGGCTTCTGGAATACCATGGAGGCTTCTGGGAAGTTCACAGTTCCTTTGTGCGTAGATGCTGCACGAGGTAGACCAGATGTCCCGATGATGCTTCGGTTTCATTCTTTCCCATGGGGTTTAGAGATTCCTTTCCTTTTCTTTTTTCTTTTGTTCTTTTTTTTCCCCAAAGTTCTGAAGGCTCTCTCTGAGAGAATTGGAAGGCCCAAACGTAAAAGAGCTGACTCTTTTATTCCTACGTCACAGTGAAAATCTTCGAACGGTTTGAGAGACAGACTGACAAACTCCTGCCTGGAAATCCTGGCCAGTCTCACACCGCTGAGCGATTTATGGGCCCCTCTGAACTAAGCTTCTGCCTCCTGGGTTCTGGTGATGAAAAGGGATAATGTACACGATAAGCTCCTCTGCTGCTACCGAGCACAGAGCATGCTCTCTGCAGGTCTCGGCTGTACAATTCATACCTGACCTTTGTCTGGTGCTGCACGGCTGTGGGCCTAACCAGCTCGACGGTTCCAGAACCGTGCTGTACATCGTCCTAGCCGCTAGCCACACAGGACCATTTAAATATCAACTTAAAATCCATTAACATCGAATAAAATGGAAGAGTCAGCTCCTCAGTGGCACTAGACACATCGCAAGCGTCCGACGGCCACAGGTAACTCGCGATCCCAAATTGCAGATATAGAACGTTCCCGTCAGGGCACCGAATCCTTTTGGACTTCGGACAGCGCTGGTCCAGAACCTCAACAGGCCCACCATCAGCCAGGACATGGGTTAAAAACTCTGATCTACTCCACGCCTGGAGAAGCTGCTCAGAGGAGCCCAGGATTTGCACGTGTAAGAAGCTGTCGGGTGATTCTGCTAGGCACCCTACTAAACCAGTAGCATCCCTTCGTACCCACGAGGCCGCTGAGGCTCAGCATCTTGACAAAACCCCATAGCTAGCGAAAGGGCTACCCAACCTTGGGACTTTTGCTCCAGGGGCTCTATCATGTGTGTCCCTCATCAGCTGAGTGGTCCGGTTGGCCCCAAAGCCTCAGTCCATCCTCCATCTGCATCTCCAAGGCCTCCATGTCTGCAGGTGAAAGGGACTCACACCCTCGGCTCCCCTGGCCTCTCCAGATTGCGGTCTGCCGCGCTCCGGGCACACAGTGATAGAGCTACTCATCTCATCGTTAAAACCAGTGGCTCAAAAACCCTATAATTGTCGTAGAGCTCGTGTGTGAACCCAATCCACTGAAAAAGTATCCTCCACCCTCCAGAACGTTTTAATGGAAACAGCTTTCCAAAGGAGAGAGAACAGGCCAGCAAGCCGAGAACTAGTTTCTTGAAAATGATTCATACGGTGCTGGCCTGAGCCCGGCCCTTGGTCTCCCCACAACCGATGCTGATTTCTGTCTCTTCAGAGTTCGTAAACTCTGCTCTGGATTCATTCGCGTTCTGGGAAATTCATCAGCGTGACCCAGAGGAGGGTTCTGAATGTCCATTGCTGCCTCTTCAGCCGGGGCAGCCCTGCCCTTCCTCCCCTCCACCTTCTGCCAGCCGTCACCAAGGAACTGTCCTCCGTTACCTGGAGCCCCCGGAGGCCTCTCGTCCAAAGCCAGCCTCTCTCATGTGACTGCTGGCTGATTCCACGTGATGTCAGATGGCTCCGGGCCCTCATTCCGTCATCAGAGAGCTGAGGCTCGGCGGCCTGGGGCGGGTTTGGCTTGAAGCCCTGACTACAAAGTGGGACAGACCGAGCACAGGCCCTGCCTGTAGGGGCTCCGTCAGCACCTCCCTACGGCGCACCCCAAGAGCTCCATGTTAGAAGCTTGTACAAAGTGGTGTGTAAGCGCGGAGTGTGTGTGATTCTGGGTGGGAAGGAAGACGGAGGGAGGGCGGCTTCCAGAAGGTTCCAGTTGCAGGCGAAACGCAGAGGGCCTTCCAGGGACTCCCGTGAGGCGAGGATGGAGAGGGTGCGGGGCTGTGAACCACAAAGGGCCTTGTCTGCCATCAGTGATGTGGTTTCTGTCCCCCACCTTCAGTGAGATGAACCAAAAGCACAAGCCCGCTTTCTTTTGCACCCCATTCCTCAGGGCGGACCACGGGGCTGGCACACGGGTGCGGAGAGCCACCGTGGAAGGCTCAGGGCTGCCCGACCACAGCAGAGGGCCCGGCGGGTGCAGCCCATCACATCCCACCCTGAGCGCTCCTGACTCAGCGAGCGGGGTCAGACTCCTGCTCTGCTGGGTTTTCTCAGTTTCTGCCTCTTCCAGTCCCATCTGACCCCTCCCCACTGATGCAGGCCTGGCCCGATGACGCACGCAGCGGCTGGAATCAGGCTTCTTTACGGCAGAGTTCACAGCTTCAGCCTTGTCAACATTTGGGGCCAGACAATTCTCTGCTGTAGCCATCCTGTGCGCTGTAGGAGGTTTAGCATGATGCCTGGCCTCAACTCGCAAATGCCGGTAGCATCCCCCCATCTGCAGTGAAAACAGCATCTCCAGGCCTTGTCGTATGTCCCCTGGGGGCAAAATGGCCCTGGTTGAGAACCACTGATATCCATGGATTTGGGGGTCGTTGGCTGGCCTATCGGACAAGCCACAACCCCCCTCAAGCTGCATGCACAGGTTATCTCACGCACCCAGCTGCTCTTGTGGGGAGAGTAGCCATTACTCTCAGCATATGCTCGTAGGGCCCCCAGCCTTTGGTTGTGCAGAGCACCAGGAACTTTTCCTGCAAAGGGTTAGACAATGAATATTTTTGGCTTTGCAGGCTGGAGGGTGTATGTCACAGCTACACAGCTCATGCTTGTAGGGTGAAAGCAACCACAGATAATTATAATTAATGACGGGTGCAGCTGTGTCCCAATGAAACTTTATTTATGGACCCTGAAGTTCGAATTTTATATAATTTTTACATGATAGAAAACAGTCTTTTTCCTTCTTTTTTATACCAACCATTGAAATGTGGAAAAACTGTCATTAACCCGTGGGCAGTACAAGCACAGGTGTCCAGTTCTGAAGCCAGAGCAGCATCCCTGATCTTATGACCACGGCCTGCACTTGGCTCATAGGCCCGATCCCAGGAGGGGGCTCAGCCCAGTCGGCCTCTCTCCGGGGACACACTTGAAGCTGGAGAAACCGTTCTCTTCCTGGAAAAAAAGGGAGCATCTGGTGGTGGGTGGAAAGGGATTGACATTACCAGGAAATTAACCCGTGAGAAAAGTCACCTGCAGTCTCAGGAAAGCCCGTGGGCACTTGGCTTACCAGAGCCCAGAGCTGCTCTGCGGGTCTGGCTCGAGGAATGATAGTTCCATCCCGGGGACAAGAGCGTCCACCAGGGCCTGTCTCAACGACTGTGCTGTGCTGCTGTAAAGCACAGCGCTGGTCTGAAACACCCTCACCCAGAAGGAGTCTGCCTGCCAAGGACAGGCTGCCCTATTTATAGCCCTCCTGGACCTTCTCAAGACGGCAATTTCACGTCCATCCATAAATCTCCCCTTCCAAACTGGTACTTGAAGGTCAGCAGAGGGAGGACCGAGAACCACAACTGCCAGCCTCCCCATCTAGGGATAGGGAGGACCCCTGGTGGGCAGCGGCCAGGCTTCATCCGAGGGCAGGACACGTCGGCTGTGGGCGAGCGCGGAGCCCGGGAGGGCGTGTGGGCGACCATCCTCAGAGAGGCCTCCCAGGCAGCCGTGAGTGAGCTCTGCCGGCCAAACCCCGGGGGGATCGCAGGGGCCCAGGATGCCCTGACCGAGCCCCGCTGTGTGTGCCGTGCTGGGCGAGGTGCAGGCTGTGTCCCCAGCAGGACACAGAGATATCCAGAGCGACCCCAGCCCGCAGGTCCACCGGGGCCCTGCTTACGGCTCACGGTGTCCGAGTGCCCACCCTGGACGCTCCACGGACAGGACACTCACCAGGCCTCTTGCCAAGGCTCTGCATAAGGATGAAGGGCTGGACGCGTCGTAAAGACACCTGCAACTCACCGGATGCTTGCCTCACGGAGAAGCCTGGGGGCCCGGGAACCCACGTGAGGGGGGCGCCAAGCGCAGAAGGGCACCAGGCATCAGCTCAGCCTGAACGGAAGTCAGGCCTGGTCCTGTGCCAGCTGCCAGCTGGCTGGGAACCTCGGGCACGTGGGGGAGCTGCCCTGGGCCCTCTTTCTTTCAACTCTAAAAGGGGCGACTGGACTAGATGTGTCTGTGGTTCAGTTACGATATTGCCGCAGGTCCAGGTCCTGCCTCCTGGTGAGCCTGTGCATGAGGGTCTCCCCAGTGCCCAGAGCCACCCGCTGAGCTGGCACCGGGCTCCTGTGTCCTCCTCCAGGCAGGCTCAGCCCTGGGTCTGGTCTTCATGAAGCAGCGCTTTTCCTAACCCCGCAAGTGTCAAGGGTGATTCTTGACAAGATCTGGGGACAGCCCACAGCTGATAGCGTATCTTTCCATGTGGCGTGTTCCCTCCAGCCACACCCACCAGAGGCGCAGCCAGGAGGCTGCTGGTCCCACCGGAGCGGACCCGCATCCGGGCGACGTGGAGGAGAACGTCCTCAGACCCCACATGGATGCTGCCGTGTCCTGTCCAAGCCGATTGCCTCAGCGAGGAACAGAAAAGTCACCACAAACACTGTCACCTCTGCATTCCTGGGTGTCCCCCCACCCCAGACCCGCCCTGCAGGACAAAACCCTCGCTCCCCAGCCTGGCGCTCCCGTCCTCTGCCATCCTGACCCAGCTTGGTCTCCAAGGCAGTTACTGAGCTCCTGGGATTTCCAGACATTGCCATTCACCCCCCGGAGCTTCCCAGGGGACAGAGTACAGCCCCACCCGCAAGGAGCCCTGTCTGGCTGAGGAGAGACACGGGGACAGATCATTAGAGTACACCTTGGGGAAGGCGGGAGGGGCCAGCGGGGTGCCCCAGAGACCTGGGTGAACCCCGGCTCTGCCGTAGACTGCAGTCTGATGGCCAAGTCCCATCTCTACATCCTCAGAATGTGGTAGAGACAGCAGCGACTCCACAGGGTCGGACCCGAGAATAGCAGACTGGCCGGGGAGCATGCTCGCACCCTGGGCCAGGGAAAGGCCAGCACGCAGTGGGGACGCTGGCAGTGGCAGGATGGCAGAGCGGACCCCAGCGGCCTCCCCACCCCAAGGGTCTCCTCCGCAGCACAGCTTTTGCGTGTTTTCCTTCCCCAGGCCCTTCTCTGGGAAGATGGTCCGTCCTTCCTGGACCCAGAACCCTCCCCCACACAGCATGACGGACCCCCTCTTCCCTCTGCAAAGGAACCAGGGCCCCTCAGGTACCTCGAGCTGCCCGATGGGCCCAAGCTGCCATGCCGGGCAAGGTGGGCGAGGGGCTTGGTCCCTGCGTGGGAATCACGTGGCCTCCACGTCCACCCTGGTCCCCGGGTTGGGAGGTGGGGGCGGCCAGGAAGGCTGGGCACATCTGTGAGTCCCAGGAGGGGAAATGAAGGAGCCTTGGGACAAACAAATGCTGATGAACTGGAGGAAATGGAAAACATCAAATCTGCTCTCTGGCAGGAGAAGCAAGAGAAGTGCTGAAGGGAGACAGGGAGGGTTCCGGCCCGGCCGTCAGGCTGCGGAGCAGCTGGTCTGAGCATCAGGACGGGGGTCCAGCGCTTGGCATTCCAGGTGGAGAAAACCCACGTGTGCGGACCTGCAGGAAGCTCATAAAAAAGTCACTGTTCTGAGTCGGAGAGAGGAGCAGGAAACAGCCTGAGGGATGCGGGGGCGCTGGAGAGAGGGCTTTGCGGGCAGCCTTACAGCACGGCCTTTCCCAGCGCACCCGGTCTGGGGACGCCAGTGACCGCAGGGGCAGGGAATGGGGTCTGTTCTCTTCTTTGTCTCCCGAGATCCAGCTCCGTGAACTAGAGATGAGCTCTCTGGGGCAAAGGAGCCTGGACGTGCAGGCCGTTGACAGGGACCTGGAATTCAGAAGGCAGTGAAGCTGGCAGAAGGAAGGGGTAGGAGGGAATGTTGAGTCTGCCCAGAGGTCGGTGTGAAGCAGCACAGGCCTTAGTAAGATGGAGGCTTCGTCTGCAGCCCCAGAATGCGAGCTAAGAGGCCCGGGAGCCAGGGGAGATGAGGTCTCGGGAGAGAAAGACGTGCCAAGGTGATGCCGCCGAGGGCTGGTTAAGTCGGCAGCTCAGGGGCACCTCCAAGGCCTGGGCCCTTTCCATCTGTCCGTGCAGCCACGCTCGGCCTCAGGCAACCCCGGGCATCTTCACACACCAGTCTCTCTGAGAACTGTTCTAAGAGCTAAGAACTTCTCTCAGGATTACCCCTCCACCCTCACTCTGGCAGAATTCCCCTCCTGGCCCTTCCCACCTCTGTTTCAAGGAAGAACAGCAGAGAATCACTGTGATTAGCTGAGCGTAGAGACGCGTCCCCTCGCTGGGGCCGGGGATCGGGCCACGGCATGGAACAAGGCGCTGGCACCCCCTGAAGCCCCTTTTGTCCTCCCCTGTCTGCTGGCCCAGTCACCCCCGAGGGGCCAGCTCTCTGTGGACCTTGAGCCAGGCCAGCGTGGCCTTGTCACTCTTCACACCCAGCCTGGGTACCTGCTGTCTCCCACCTGAGGCCTCCCATCCGAGGGGACCTCGCTCCTGAGTGTTCTGTGTCTCTTCCTATGGCTTCCGTAGAGTTTTACCTTTCATTCTTCAACCCCTATGTGCCTCAGTACGCATGCTTTGAAATTTACATGAATGCAATCTCACTCTCCTGTGTTTTTTTGCCAACATTTTTTCTCTGAGATTCACCTCTTTTGTTGAAGGCAGCCTTGGTTCATCCGTCTTTGCTCTTGTACCCTCCACTGTATAAATGTGATACCATTTCTGCACCCATCCCACTGTCGATGGAGATGTGGGGGATTTTTCGTAATTTGCCATGGTCAACACCATTCCGTGAATACACACGAGGATACAGCCTGAAACAACCCCGCCAGCCCACCCTTGGGCGCACACCTGGCACGGACGGCTGGGCCATATCGTAGCATCTATTCAACTTGACCTGATAACGCTGAATTTTGTTCCGAAGCAATTGTACGGGCAGTTTATATTACAAGGAACAATGGGAAGGATGCCTGCTGTTTCACATCCTTGCCAAACATGTTATTTTTATAAATTTTGATTTTTACCAATACGGTATATGTGAAAGCTTATAACATTTTGGGTTTAATTTGCATTTCCCCATTACTGATAATGTTGAGTATCTTTTTCTATGTTTATTGACCTTTCAAGCATCCTGTTTTGAAAGTACTTATTTCAAGTCTCTTGACCATGTTTCTACATTTTAGGGGTCTTCTACTGATTTATAAAAAGCCTTTGTAAATGTCGAACACTAATACTGTTTTTGGGTAGGTGGGTTACACATATAGTTCTTCACGTTGTGTTCTGTTTAATGAACAAAAGTTCTGAATTTAAATGCAGGCAGTGAAATCCAGCTTTACCCTTTTGGTATTCGCTGCTTTGGTAGGGTTTGTGAAACCCTTTCCTATCCTGAAGTCGTAAATATATCACCATATATCATTTTCTAAGAGTTGTACAATTTTCCTTTTTTTGTTTTGTTTTGTTTGTTTCTGTTCGTTTTTGTTTTTTGGGTTTTTTTGTGGTACGCGGGCCTCTCACTGTTGTGGCCTCTCCCGTTGCGGAGCACAGGTTCCGGACGCGTAGGCTCCGGACGCGCAGGCTCAGCGGCCATGGCTCACGGGCCCAGCCACTCCGCGGCATGCAGGATCTTCCCGGACCGGGGCACGAACCCGTGTCCCCTGCATCGGCAGGCAGACTCTCAACCACTGCGCCACCAGGGAAGCCCCCAATTTTGCCTTTTAATTAGGATCTTTAATTAACTTTTCAACATACTGTGAGATGGCCGGAGTCCAGTTTATTTTATTTATTTATTTGTCTATGGACAGCAAACCACCCTTTAACAATTCATTTAAAAGTCCATTTTTTCCTCTCTTGATCTGCAGTGCTGTCTTCTCCACAAATCCAGGTTCCAGATAAGTCTGTTTATGAGATCTCTGTTCTGTGCCATTGGTCTTTTTGTTTGTTCCTGCAGTGTTTTAAGGCCTAATTACTTTAGTTTTGTAATAATCCTTGAGATCTACAAGGCTAAATTCTCCCACAATGTTTTCTTTCAGGAACATCTCTATTACCTATGTTTCCTTAATCTTCTGTATAAATATTCAAATATGAAATTTTTTAAGTTGCACTCACATACTCATGTACAGACACACACACACATGCATACGTTAAGAGTTTTATTAGAATTGCATTATCAATAGATGAATTTGGGAAGAATTGATGTGATACTCTATCGTTCCCAAACATAACAGCTCTCCATTTATTTAGATTTTCTTCCAAGTCTCTTACTACAGTTTGTAATTTTCTCCACAATAAAAGTATTGCACACAGTTTATTAGATTCATTTCCAAGTATTTTCTATCTTAAGTGTTATTATTAATGGTACATTTTACCAGTATTTTATTAAAGTATAGTTAAATAGGGTAAAATGCAAAAATCTTTAGTGTACATCTCAATAAATTGTACATGTTTGCACCCACATGACCACTACCGAGATCAAATATGTTATGTGACTTTTCCATCACTGCGGAAGGTTCTGTCCTGACTTTTCAGTCAACACCCACCCCCAGAGGTAACTACTATTATCAGTTTGGTCACTGAAGATTAGCCTTGCCTCTTCGTGAATTTCAAATAAATGAGATTATGCAGTATTTGTCCTTTTGTGTCTCGGCATAATTTTGAAACCCATCCTTGTTGCTGTGTGTATCAGTAGTTTGGTTTTTCTCTTTTTACTCCTGAAAAGTATTCCACTTGTCCACATACCCCAGTGTGTTCATCCCTCCCCTTTGGTGGGTATTTGAGTTGTTTCCAGTTTGGGACTACTAGGGAAACAGCTCCTATAAAATTTTTGTGCCATGTTATTATTATCTTGTTTGAAGTAGTTCTCTACGAGTGATGGCTGGGTTCTCTTCAGTTTAGATCAGAATGGTGTGTGTGTGTTTGCATCTCATTATGGCTTTATACGTGCACTTCTCTGGTGACTGATGATGGTGAATATCTTTTCATGTTATTAGCTATGCAGTAACTTTTATTAGGAAGTTTTGTTAATTATTTTGTCAATGTTTAAACTTGGGATACTTACCTGTTTATTAATGTGCTGTACTGTTCTTTATATATCCTGGTCCAAACTCTTTGCAGATGTGTATAACACAGACATTTTCTCCCTATCTGCCCACTGCCTTTTTAATTTCTTAGCAGTATTTTTTGAACATGGGAGGTTTAAATTTTTGATTAAATCCGATAGATCAATTATTAGTTTGATGCTTAATGACTTTCGTATCTTGTTTAAGGGATCTTTACTTACACCCAGGTCGTAAAGATGTTCCCTGATGTTACCTTTCAGAGACTTTATAGTTCTAGCTTTCACATTAGCTTTGTGATTCACCTCAAAATAATTTTGTTCACGTGGTGCCCTAAGAGTCAAGGTTGTTTTTTATTGTATCTGTAGCCATTTACCTCAGCACCATTTACTGAGAAAAATCTCATGGTCCCAACTCAATTCATTTGGTGTCTCTGTGAGTCTATTTCTAGAGTCTCTATGTTCTATTCTTTTTTTTTTTTTTTTTGCGTTACGCAGGCCTCTCACTGCTGTGGCCTCTCCCATTGCGGAGCACAGGCTTCAGACGCGCAGGCTCAGTGGCCATGGCTCACGGACCTAGCCGCTCCGCGGCATGTGGGATCTTCCCGGACCGGGGCACGAACCCGTGTCCCCTGCATCGGCAGGCGGACTCTCAACCACTGCGCCACCAGGGAAGCCCAAGAGTCTCTATGTTATATTCTTGTGCCAAAATCACAGTGTCCTGAGGACTGTTAACTTTATAAAGAGTCTTGAAATTTGAGAGTGTAAATTCTTCAAAATTTTCTTCTTCTCAACAATTATTTTGGTCATTTATTCTAGGCCCTTTTCATTTCCACTTAGGCCCCTTCACTTCCACTTTCCATGTTTAAAAAAGATGAAACCTTTTTGTTAGCCCATGCTCATCCTGTATCAGCTTTTCAGTTAAATGTTTACTTTAGAAACTACAATGTGTATTCTTGATTAATTATAGGCATTGAAACATATCACAGTCTAAATGCTAAAAAATCAAAACAAAATCTTAAAAATAGCCTGTGGGTGGTGGTGGGGAAAAGGTAGGAGGCATTTTATCTTCAAAGGAGCAACAGCAAGCATGCTGGCTGACTTTTCCACAAAACTATGGAAACCAAAAGACAATGGAATGATGTCTTTTAAGCACTTAAAGAAAAAAGTGCCAATAAAGAATTCTATAGCCAGTGAAAATATCTTTCACAATTTGAGATGAGATCAAGATGTTTCCATACAATGAAAAAGCAAGCTAGTATTCCAGATGGACTATAGTTCCAGGTGGAATCACAGAACTACAGGAAGGAATGAAGACAGCCCCAAAAGGTAACATGTGGATAATTAGCAGCAAATATTTATTTAAGACAAGACTAATAGTAATGTCTTCTTGGTATTATAATGCTGGGAAAAGCAAAATATATGGCAACAGTAGCACAAAAGGCATGGAGGTGTAAGTGGGGTTAAACTGATGGAAAGTTCTTGCATTTGCAGTGAGGAAGGGAGTTATCCTAGTGAAGTTTTTTTGCCTTAAAGTCAATTTATCAGATATTAATATAACTCTTTCTTTTCTGTTACTGGGTACTTGGTCTCCTAACTTTCACTCTTTCAACCTCTCTGTATCCTCATGTTACAGGTAGGTTTCTTTTAAACAGCTTATAATGGATTTTTTAAAAAATACACTTTGGCCATTTTTATCTTTAATGGAGGTTTTAGACTATTTACATTCATTTTAATTAGTGATATATGGTTTTATTTTCATCATTTATTTTGTATTTTTTATCTTGCCTTTTTTGTTTCTTTTTCTTCTGTCTTCTATTTGATTGAATATTTAATTCTAATTTTCCCTTTATAGTTATACACACTCTTTATATTATAATTGGCTACCTTAGACCTTTTAACATATGTGTTGAACTTATCAAAATTCAAGGTCAATCCATATATTTACCCTACTCCCAAACAGTAAAGGTTTAAAACTCTTTGACTCAGACGGTTCCTTCCTGACTTTTCTATTCTATTATGGCAATTTTTTTAACCCAATAAAGTATTTTTATTGCTCTTCACAGTCAATGCCTAATTACCTTTGCTGCATATGTACTTTGGTCACCAATTCTCCTTGCATCTAATCTCCCACCTGAGATTGATTTCATTTTGCCTGACATGCATCCTCTAGAATTTCTTCGAGGGGAGATTTGTTAATAGAAACACTTTTATTTTTCCTGCATTCTTGAAAGATATTTCCTTTGGGTATACATCTTCAAGGTAAATAATCACATTTTTGCCATGGAATAATGATTCCATTTTCTTCTGGTGACCACTGTTGATACTGATGAAGTAGATGTCAGTCCAATTGCCATTCCTTGGTGGAATATTTGTCTTTTCTCTTTGATACTTTTATTTTTTTAATTAATTAATTTATTTATTTTTGGCTGCATTAGGTCTTCATTGCTGCTCGCGGGCTTTCTCTAGTTGCGACGAGCAGGGGCTACTCTTCATTGTGGTGCATGGGCTTCTAGGCGCACAGGCTTCAGTGGTTGTGGCACATGGGCTCAGTAGTTGTGGCTCGCAGGCTCTAGAGCACAGGCTCAGTAGTTGTGGCACACGGGCTTAGTTGCTCTGCGGCATGTGGATCTTCCTGGACCAGGGATCGAACCCTTGTCCCCTGCAGTGGCAGATGGATTCTCAACCATGGTGCCACCAGGGAAGCCCCTCTTTGGTCCTTTTAATATATTCTCTTATACTTTAGGGCTCTGCACTTTCACTCCCATGTCTTTGAATATTGAGAGGTTTTTATATGTCCTGTTTGGATTTGATGGGCTTGATGAACATGAAGATTGGTATCTTTTTATCAGTTCTTGGAATTCTTGGCCATTATTTCACCAAATATTGCGTCTACTCTGTATGATTAGAATTGAGTTAAACCTTCTCACTCTATTCCCATAATTCTTATCTCTCATTTATAGCTTCTGCTCCTTTTCTCTCAGTGCTACTTTCAGGGTAATTTCTACAACTCTATCTCCCAGTTTATTGATTCTCTCTTTAACTGTGTCTAATCTGTGGTTAAACCCATCCATTGAGTTTTTAATTTCAGTTGAAATTATTTCCATTTACAGTGATTATATTTGGCTTCTTTTCCAAATTTGCTTGGTCATTTCTTTAAATACTCTCCTGCTCCTTACCCATATTTCAGTCTCCTCTTTATTTCTTTAAACATGTTAAGCATACTTATATTCTTTTCAATACTTCCAATATGTGAGGTCCAGTGTGTCCGATTCTTACAGTTGCTGCATTTTGCTTTTTGTTTTTCATTTGGGTCTTATTCATGGGGCCCTGTTTCCTTGTGTGTAATGTGATTCTGATTGTGAACTCAAGCCCCTTGTAGTGGGTTTATTTGGGGGATTTTTTTGAGGCCTGATTTAAAGGTGAGTTTCCCCAGACAGGGTTTATATTCCCTTCCTTCAAGTACATCACAGTGCTGCCCACCCACGACCACTCATCCCATGACCACTCTAAAATAATTTTCAGGTTGAGACTCTTTGGATCATCCAGGTAGTGTGCACTTGGGCTGAAAACCATGTGTGGACTGGCTTATGGTTATAAATTCTCAGGGAGAATTTTTTCTCCACTCAATGCCAAATTCGTTATAGACAGTTTTCCTGGCTTCACCGGGGGGACCTTGGGGGTATGTTTAATAATGCAGATGTGAGTCCCTTGGAGTTTTAGCAATAGACTCCGTTAGAATCACCTCAATAGACAGGCTGTGACCTTTCAGTGTCCACTGCCTCTTGGAAGGCCATGAACCCAGAAGCTGGTGTTCACCTAAGGTCATCATGGTGAAGGCCCATTTTGGTGCATAGGTGCCCACTTGTACTGAGTTATTTTGCCACAGAGAATCCCTTCATTCCTGCCAGGAGGGCATTTTGACAAAGTGATTCTAAAATTAACCTCAAATAAATGAGTGAGAATAGTAGCCAAGGCCTTTGGGGAAAAATCATAGCGAGTCATGATACACACTGTCCCGCATTTTGATAGTTAATTGTATGTGTCAACTTGATAATTGTATGTGTCTAAGGGATGCCCAGATAGTTATTAAAATATTATTTATGGGAGTGTCTGGTGTTTCTGGAAGACATTAACATTTACATTTGTAGACTGAGTAAAGAAGATGGCCCTCCCCAATGCATGGAGACATCATCCAATCCATCACAGGGGCCTGAGTAGAACAAAAAGGTGGAGGAAGGGAGAATTTGCCTTCTGCTTGACTTGGGACATCCATCTTCTCCTGTCCTCAGACATTAGCATTCCTGGGTCTTGGGCCTTGAGACTCAGACTGGGTTTTACACCATTCTCCCCTCCCCCACCGCAGTTCTCAGGCCTTTGAACTCAGACTGAATTACACCATCAGCTTTCCTGGTTCTCCAGCTTGAAGGCAGATCCTGGAACTTCTCAGCCTCTATATAGTGTGAACCAATTACTATAATAAAGTTGTGTGTGTGATAAAGTCGTGTGTATACACACACATATATCCTCGGTAATTTTAAATGTATGACACCAGCTCATGTCACAGCTAGTAAGAATCGGTAAGAATGCACAAAAGGTCTAGGAACAGACTGTGTAAGAGGAGGTTTTCAAATAAGTGGAGCTAGAAAAGATTCTTCACCAAAGAGCCAAGAGCTGGATAACCAGTTAGTCATTTAGGAAAACGGCCAACTAGAGTTCCAAAACAGAGTCGCCAAAACAGAGTCCAGATGAATCAGAGCAGAATGTAAAAAGTGAAGACATGAAACAACATTAAAAGTAGAGGACAATAGTTACACAAGCTCCAGGTAGGAAAGACATTTGTAAGCATAAAAAGCAAAGGAAAAAAACATTAAAAATATATTTAAACCTCCATCAGTAACAACAACAAAAAAAGAACATGATAAATCACAGTAAAGGGCCAAGGCAAGCTGGAGAAACCTCTGGAAATGACACGAGAGAAATGTTCATGTTCCTTTGCCTTTAAGGAACCATTACCAATTCATAAAGCAAAGGTGTCAAATGACATGAACAGAAAATTAACACCGAAAGTGCTCAAGAAACTTTTGAAATAAACGTTCAAGTTCACTAGTAATCAAAGGAGGGTACATGGAAAGAGCATAGCTTCCAGATTCATCAAGATTTTGTCACTGATAGTCCTCAGCATTGGTGAGCTTTCGGGTGGATGAACGTTGCCTATCCTGATGGCAAACTGCATTGCCATTTCTGAGGACAATGTGTCCAGGGCTCCAAAAGGATTCCAACACTTTTGACTCAGCAAGCCCCTAGGTAAATCCATGACAGTACGACAGTTACCAGCAAAATGATACAAAACAGACAATCAATACCCAAAATAGAAACTGGATACATATATTATGGTATGTCCAAAGGATATGACACGTGATGAGCCAGGTATTAAAAATAAGGCTTTGGGCTTCCCTGGTGGCGCAGTGGTTGGGAGTCCGCCTGACGATGCAGGGGACACGGGTTCGTGCCCCGGTCCGGGAGGATCCCACGTGCCGTGGAGCCGCTGGGCCTGTGAGCCATGGCCACTGAGCCTGTGCGTCCAGAGCCTGTCCTCTGCAGCTGGAGAGGCCGCAGCAGTGAGAGGCCCGCGTACCACTAAATAAATAAATAAATAAGGCTTTGGATAAAGGCAACACAATGGACAAAGATAGTCTTTCAACAAATGTTGCTGGAACAACTGAACAGCCACGTGCAAAAAAGAAAAAAAAAAAAAGAATTTAAACACAGACCTTCATGGAAACTATGTCAAAATGCATTACAGACTTAAATGTAAAATGCAAAATTATAAAACCCCTAGAAGATAACACAGGAGAAAATCTAGATGACCTGGGGTACAGTGATGACCTTTTATATAAAACACCAAATCATAATCCATGCAAGAAAGAATTGATGAGCTGGACTTTATTAAAATTAAAAACCTGCTCTGCAAAAAAGAAAGTGACGAGAACGAGAAGACAGGTCACAGACAGGGAGAAAATATTTGCAAAGACACATCTGATAAAGGACTGTTACCCAAAATATACAAAGGACTCTTAAAACTCAGGGATCAGAAAAGGAACAACCTGATTGAAAATGGGGAAAAGACATGAACAGAAACCTCACCAAAGAAGGTAAACGGATGACAGATAAGCGTAGAAGATGCCCCGCCCCATACGTCACGAGGGAAACGCAAATCAAAACAATTATGCGATGAGATACCTCCACGTACCTGTGAGAATGGCCAAAATCAAAAACACTGACAACACCAAATGCTGGGGAGGCTGTGGAGCGGCAGGAACTCTCACCCACGGCTGATGGGTGCAAGGCAAAACGATACAGCCGCTTTGGAAGACGATTTGGAGTTTTCTTTCAGAACTAAACACACTCTGACCGTATCATCCAGCAATCACGCTCCTTGATAGTTATCCAAATGAACTGGAAACATATCCACACAGAAACTGGCACGCAGATGTTTATAGCACATTTATTCATAATTGCCAAAACTTGGAAGCAACCAAGATGTCCTTCAGAAGGTGAATGGATAAATCAACGGTGGTCCACCCAGACCATGGAATAATATTCAGCACTAAAAAGAAACTAGCTATCAAGTCATAAAAAGACATGCAGGAGGCTTAAATGCACGTTAGTAAGTGAAAGAAGTCGATCTGAAAAGGCTCCAGCTATATGACATTCTGGAAAAGACAAAACTATGGAGACAGTAAAAACATCAGTGGTTGCCAGGGGGTGGAGGGGGATGAATAGATGCAGGAGTTTCAGGACAGTGAAATTACTCCATACGAAACAGTAATGATGGACAGGTGTCATCGTATATCTGCC
The DNA here is from genome assembly GCF_963455315.2 of Globicephala melas. Lineage (NCBI taxonomy): Eukaryota > Metazoa > Chordata > Mammalia > Artiodactyla > Delphinidae > Globicephala > Globicephala melas. Next base: position 3,374,834 of record NC_083319.1, on the reverse strand, counting down.
CAAATCCATGAATGGCCACCACCAAGAGTGACCTCAGTGTAAACTATGGGCTTTCGGTGCTAATGACATGTCAACATAGGTCCATCAGTTGTAACCAATTACCACTCTGGTGGGAGATGGTGAGAGTGGAGGAGGGTTGTAAGTAGAGTTGGGGGGGAGGAGGGATACGGCTGATCTCTGTACTTCCTACTCCGTTTTGCAGTGCACCTAACACTGCTTTGAAAAATAAAGCTTATTAACTAAAAAAATTTAAAAATAAAGGGGAAGAATCAGGGTCTATCTAGCCGCAGGGAAACTGCCCATGACGCCCCTTAGCACATACCACACAGTAGGTCCCAGTTTTGCAAGAGTTCCCACGGGGAAGCTGCTCCCCGTCACCTCCTCTGGTGGGTCCCTCTCCTGTGATCCTTTGTGGGCCGCACAGTGGCTGCATTGTTGCTCCCCCGATGGCTCAGAGACCCACAGAGACCGCCGCTTCTCTGTGGCCTTTATCTCTCATCACTCTGCTGTGGAGCAGGGGTGATACCCACTCCAGATAAAAGCTCAGTAGAAAACGGCAGGTTTTCACTGGCATGAGGAAATCAAACAGCAATTAACCAGACAGGGGTTATTCATCTCTTTACCAGCACTGCTAGCACGTGGAGTCCTCCCGGGGGACCGCCTCGCTGGGGGATGGCAATGTGTCCTCGGCTAGAACAAGGGATGGACCACCCACCTCCACTCTGGCCAGTATTTTCTTTCTCTAAGAAGAAAAGCGACAGCAATGGGAAGAAGAGCTAATCCACGGTCTTTGTCAGCAAACGGCAATATTATGGACCGTCAGCTGTCCTGCGGGGTCAGATAACTACTGGGCTTGTCAAATAAAATCAGTCTAAACGGATTTACCAAGAGCCGTCTGAGACGCCGGGAGTCATCCAGGCTCTTAGCCATCTCCTCCTCCCCGATGCGGACGGTGCTTCATGCAGGAAGAATGCGGTGCGTGTTTTCCCAGCTTCCTTCTCGGGCTGCCACCAAAGGTGGGAGTAGGGCAGCCTCTGGGAAGCACAGACTCCTCAGCTTTCAGAAATTCCACAAGTCGATCTGGGACGTGAATCACGCTTCAGGTTTGGAAAAAGCTGAGAACCAAAGCCGACGGAGGTTCAGGGCCACCCCACCGCGGTGGCAGGCCATGGGGGTGGGCGGGGGCGGTTCTGGAGCCTGGTTGGGCTGAGTCCCTATCTGTTCCATCTGGGGGTGGCAGTGGGGGCTGTCAAGCTATAGACAGCATTTAGTCACAGGTCAGCTTTTCCCAAAACTGGATTCATCCCGTTAACTCCCTCAAACCACAAACATGGCCGTTGAGTCCTGGTTCTACAATTCTCTGAGGAGCCTCAAATGATTTCTTGGGGCGTCCTGGAATTCCATGAATAAAACCATTCCTTAAGCAAGCACACAGAAACCCCGTAGTGAATTGTCACTGAAAACTTCTGGAATGTTGGTGAGAGACCAGGATGGGGGATGGGAGAGTCTCCCTACCCAACAGTCAACGGTGTCCCAGTAATCTAGCTGAGGAGTGAAGTAGCCCTTGCAAGGTGAAAGGTCACGTTTTCCTTTTATAAACAGAAAAACTGAGGCCCAAACAGGGGCTAGGAACCCCCCCACACCCAAGTCTCAGAGTATCATACAACACAAACCACTCACATGCATCTAGTCCAGAAATGTTCACTCTTCCATTTACTCCCTAAAGACCTTCCAAACACATGTATGCATTTTTCAACTTTATAACCAAAATGCACAAGGATTCACATGGAGCGAATGTGTCACTGCCACCCCCCACCTCGTGACCTCCCCAGCGAGTGTCCCCATCTGGCTCTCTTGAAGAGCTGGAGTGCACCCTTCAGGAATATCTTTGGAGAAGGACATGTTGCCTATAGGAGGATGACTTCCTGTTGCCACCTCGCAAGGTTAACGGGCATGGACGGGCATGGAATTTAGGGTCAGGACCTTCATCTTTCAAGTTCACTAGGATGTTGGTCCAGTCGGCGTTTTGTGCTGCAGAGAAATCTTGAAACCAACTTGGCTTCTGCTCCTTTGTACAGAAACATTTTTCCCCAACCTGCAAGGATGGAATCATAAGAAGGGGCCTCAGGTCATTCCCAGGAGAAAAAAGGAGCAAATCAGCCCAGATTCCCCCCCACCCCAATCTCCCAGGGTCCTGCTTTGGGTCAAAGGCCAGCCTTGAGTCAGATAGCCTTGACTTTGTTCTGCCGCTAGTTGGGTCCATGAACTTGAGAAGTCATGTTACCTTTCTAAGGACACTTCACTCCTTTTTAGTAAGGAGGGAATATTTCCTTCCTGTATCTGTTAGCACAGGCTAGGTTATTCTGAGTAACAAACATCCCCCAATTTCTTCATAGTTTAAAACAACAAGGGAGTGTTTCTCCCTCAGGCTACATGTACCTCCTGACACTTGCACACAGTGACCAGACACTGGCCCATCACCTGTTCCATGGCAGGAGAAATGACCAGCCTTCTCTCTGCCCAGGCATGGAGGGGGCTGGACACTGGTGAGTAGTGGGAATGACTGCCACACCTGTCCAGACATGGTGTGCAAGCAGGCCCTCGGCACCCAGGTTACCAGATGGCAGCCATGATTCCCTGGTAGAGGTTGGTGGGAAGCTGGAAAAGCCCAGAGGACGGGTGGTGGTGCCTGAGGGCATCCAGGAGCAGGCGCATTTCCAGAGGTACACCTTGGGAGGGCAGAACGCAGGCAGCGAGGCTGGACCAGCCCAGCAGCGGGTCTTCTGGTGACTACCTGACTGCCGGAGTGAACTCCATCCACACGTCTCCCTTCAGCCCACGTGGTCAGGGACCCTGCTCTGCTCAGGGGTCACAAGCAGGCACAACTCTACAAAGGAAGAATGTGCCAACCTGGCAAAAACGCGATCATCTAATTTTCTAAATCCCTCGTTCCTCTTGATCTTTAAAAATCAGCTTTTTTTAATCTGAAGCTCAGGATGTGACAGAACTCAGGTTGGAGACTTTGGTTTCCAGTGAAAACTCCAGAATGGAATGTGCATCTCAGCCAACATGGCTGAGGCTGCCAACCCTTCAGGCTCCTGTTCCCTCTCTCTGTCTCTCTCTGCTTGTCTCTCTGTCTCTGTCTCTCATTCTGTGTCTCTGTCTCTGACTGTGTATCTCTCTGTCTCTGTGTCTCTCAGTCTGTCTCTGTATCTATCTCTGTCTCTGTGTGTCTCTCTGCATCTGTCTCCCTCTCTGTATCTCTGTGTCTCTCTCTGTATCTCTGGGTCTCCCTCTCTGTCTCTGTGTCTCCTTCCCTCCCCCGTCTCTCACTCTGCATCTCTCCCTCTGCCTCCCCACCCCCTCTCAAGCCAGACAACAACAGATGATGTAACTTGGATCCCAGGCAGCCAGCTAGTTGTATCTGAAGAATCCACGTGTTTTAGGTGTTTCAGAATTACACCCTCTTTCTCATGGGAACACATCTGGGGGCTCCCCCTCCCCCTGGAACAGAGCACCCAGACCCTGACACGACCAGCCAGGTGCCCCAGGATCTGCACCCCCTGGAGCCCAGAGACCTCCTTGCTCCTGGAAAACAAGTCTCTTTCCGTCCAACAGCCCTGCTAACAAGCAGGTCATGGCCGCTGGCAACAGCACCTTAATGACAATCGCAGACTCGGCCAGAGCGGCCAGCCTGGCGCAGACGGACAGAACAACCTCCCCCTTCCAGGTCATCATATTCGAGCACTGCACTCCAGGTGGGCCTGGTGGGAACACGCGGGCCACTCACCCCCCGCATGGGCCATGACTCCGAGCGGTGGTGCCTGGACCCGTGAGCACGCAGTGGCCATCCCTGTCCACCAGGAGCGCCTTTGGCACAGGAGAAAAGAAAAGCCTACGTGTCCTTATGCAGTGTGAATGCAAGTTTCTGGCCCTGAATGCGACTTTTTCTAACCAGCGATGCGTCAGAGCCCCACTGGGGCTGTCAGGAACCACCAGCACTTGGGTGTGTGTGGCGTGTTCCCTCGTTAAGAAAGGGAGGGCACATGGAGGCTGAGATCAAATGGGATTAAAGGCTAGAAAAGCATCTATACTGTTTGATCTCAGTTTTGTTTGAATAGGTTTTCAATGCAGAAAAGTCTGAAGATGGACGGGAGAAAAGAGGGAAAATCGTTCCAGATATTTACCTTTACAGAGGCACAAATAAATTGCAGGCGAGATAAGGAAAGGGGGAGAAAGGAGAAGACTCAGTGCTCCGAAGACAGCCTGGGTCCTCGCAGGGCGTGGGCAGGAAGGAGCGTGTTCTGGGGCTGCCCCCACCCCTACCCCCGAGAGAGACCAGCGTGCGTGGCTGAGGGGCAGGGATGTCCTGGAAGATGCAGAACATCAGGACCCATGCTGTGCTGTGTGCAAGTTAGAGGCTGTCTCCCAACTCCTCCAAGATTACAGATGGAGTTTAGCACCAGTAGAGACCATGGATGAGAATCTAGTCTTCCTTTACAGATGGGGAAACCGAGGCACTCATGGGGAGTGACTGGTACCTGGCTCTGGTTCTGTCCCATTTCCTCATTCTTTGTCTACAACTTTCCCTTTAAATCTCAGCCATCTGGGGAAAGGAAAAAGGCTGTGGAACAAGTGTGCAGTTTCTTTCAGCCACTGAGGTTGAGGCAAGGAGTGGGCAGCACGATGGTCATTCATAACCATCTTATTAGTCAGCTCGGCTGCTGTAACAAAAACCATGGCCTGGGTGGCTTCAAAAACAGACATTTGTTTCTCCTGAGTCAGGAGGCTGGACGTCTGGCATCAAGATGCCTGAAGCTTTGTCTCCTGTGAGGACTCTCCTCCTGGCTTGTGGATGGCCACCTTCTCCCCGTGTCACTTCTCACTCAAATGGCAGAGAGGGTGAACTCTGGTCTCTCTTCCTCTTCCTATAAGGAAGCCAATCTCAGTCTGGGGGCCCCACTCCCATGACCTCAGCTAAATCTCATCACCTTCCAAAGACCCCACCCCCAAATACTATCACCTTGGGGGTTAGGGCTTCAACCTGTGAAATTGGAGGGACACAAACATTCAGTCCATAAGCCTGGTGCACCTGGATAGATATGGCCACTGCACAACTCTAGGGGGCACAGGTCACATCCTGGTCTGTGGACAGATCCCCGAGGTTGTGCAGTGCACAACTTGTACACCCATCCACAGTGAACCTGAGCCTGGCATCCACCAGTCACTTTGAGCTAGCCTGCATTTGGGGTCCTCTCCCTGCTAGTGGGGCCTCCTTTAACAAACAGGTGATGCATTAGAATGTTAAAGCAGTGAAGAGGCTACAACCCAGGTGCAGGAGCCCAGGAGCCCTGGAGAAGACAAACCTGTCCCAGGAACATGGGCCTGGGACGACTTCACCCTGCCTTGGGTCCGTTATCCGATTTTGTCCTCTCCTCAAGGCCATCAGGTAAGCATTGCCGTCCTCGAGTTACAGGTGGGTAGCACTGGGGCTGTGAGGCCAGACCGTGGTTAGACCCTTGAATCCCAAACTCCAGCCGTAGCTGGCTCCAAAGCCAGAAAGCGGCCCTGGGTCCTTCAGCCTTTGGCAGCTGAGAGGGGCCCAGGAAGCAAAAGCACTTCACAGTCAAGCGATGGGCCGTCGGGTGACCACACATGCGCCAGTGTCACCCCGTGAGGCCCCTGAGCGCCATACCATCTGCCTCATGCGACGCAGACCTGGTAAGTCACAGGGGCTGGCTCTCAGCTCGTGTCTTCCATGGGCGGGGACAGAGCTGGACATTTTATGCCCATCAGCTCGTTAAGCCTCGTATCGGCCAGCCTCAGGCAGAGAACCAGACAAGCAGGAGATGCGGATGGATTGACCACGTGTCGGCTCGTGGGCCTGGGGCGCTGGCAGGGCAAGTGGGAGACCCACAGGGCAGGCTGCTGGGGGGCGGGCTGGATGCTCTGGGACAGGGTCCTGGCCCCTCAGGGAAGCCTCCACTCTGCTCCGGTTGAGTCCTGCCCTGCCCTCCTGGATTATTGAGGACGGTCGCCCTCATCCAAGTCAACACACCCACCAAACACCTAGGCTGCCGTGTGACTGACTCACTGGGCTCCAGCGCCTCCTCAAGGGGACTCAGGAATCGTGGTCCCGATGTTACCTGCAGTTGACGGATGGTGGCACGGAGACCCAGAGAGGACGTGCAGCCCGGCCAAGGTCACGTGGCCAGCCCGTGGCCACAGGGGAATGGGAGGCTGGGCGCCACCTCCCCTGCAGCTCTCGGGAGGCCTCACTGAGGTCCAGGTCCCCAGGAGTCCCCACACTGTGCCCTCCAGGGGGGACAGACCGCTCACCAGGTCCTCCGCACAGAGGCAGCCGAGACAGATACATGCCAGTCCTCAGGAAGCTCTGTGCTGGGCACCCGGCGGGCTCTGGACAGATCATTCATTCACTGGCAGGAGGTGAGGTGTCCCGGGATGCATGACAACAGGGACCCGACTGGCGGCGCTGAGGAAAGACTTCTCGGAAAGTGACATTTAAGCTGATTTCAGGATGACAAGAAACAGTGAGACAGGCTACCAGTGCCTGCTCTCACCACGGAGCCTGCAGTGTTCCGGCAGGAGCACGGCCTCCCATGTATGAGTGTATGTTACTAGACTGGGGGACAGTGGGTCTTCAGACACGAGTCCTGGGCAGCATTCAGTGGCCGAGGGCAGAGCATCGATGAATCGATCCATCGGACCCGTCCTTCCTGGGCGCGTTGGCTGGGGGGAGGGGGGAACCCTCGCAGGGAGACAGGGGGGTGATGGCTCCTGGGGTCCTGCACGGAGCACCCGCTGAGATGGGCCTTGCCCGTGTTCCCCCTGACTGCCCACGCCATGTCCACGGCAGGCGCTCCTCGTGACTCCTTGGGGCCATGCTGGGCTACCGGAGGATGAAAACCAGGTCTGGAGCTCCTCCGGCTTCCTCCATGCCCTGCCATCCCTCCAGACCTTGCAGGGGACCCCCGTGATCTAGCAGATGAGGTCTCTGTGGCCACCACCTGGCTGGACTAGGCGGGTGACACCTTCAAGCCTCCTGTGGAGGAGGAAATGTTGCTCTGTGTCCAGTCCTGCATGGGGAGTGTCCTTTTTAAGTGCTGCCCAGGGATGGGGCATGGTACAGCCTCACAGCACAGTCCCACACACGTGTAGGCACCTACCCAGGCTCCAGCAGCAGAGGATGCCCTGGATCAAGGGTCCTCACACCTAACACCTGCCCTGACCACGGAATTATCCCAACATGGGCATTTGGCCTGGAGGATGGCCCCAGAGAGCAGGACGCACGGCAGACCCTGCTGCGTGGGCCCATGTGGGCTCCCCACCCTTACCCGCCCTCCAGGGGGAGACCTGGGGGCGCCCTGAGGGACTGGAGAGGGGCCCAGCCGGCTGGACCCCGAGCACAGCACACGTGAGCCTGGCGCTCCGGAGACGCTTCTTATATATTTGCTGAAGGCAAGACTGAGTCCTCACAGGGGCTCCTGCCAGGCCTCTTCACTGAGCCAGTCGTTCTACACGTGTTGATGGAGCACATTTTATGTGTTAAATTATGCTGAGCCCTAGGGAAACCAGCCTAAAAAGAGAGAGATGGATGGACAGAGGAAGGAAGGAACGAAGGAAAGAAGGAAGGAAGGACGGAAGGAAGGAAGGAAGGAAGGAAAGAGGCAGGGAGGGAGGGAGGAGGGAGGAGGGAGGGAGGAGGGAGGGAGGGAGGGAGGAGGGGGAGGGAGGGAGAGAAGAGGGAGGGAGGGAGGAGGGAGGGAGGAGGGAGGGAGGGAGGAGGGAGGGAGGGAAGGAGGAGGGGGAGGGAGGGAGGAGGAGGGAAGGAGGAGGGGGGAGGGAGGGAGGGAGGAGGAGGGAGGGAGGAGGGAGGGAGGGAGGGAGGAGGGGGAGGGAGGGAGAGAAGAGGGAGGGAGGGAGGGAGGATGGAGGGAGGGAAGGAGGAGGGGGGAGGGAGGGAGGAGGAGGGAGGGAGGAGGGAGGAGGGAGGGAGGGAGGAGGAGGGAGGGAGGAGGAGGGAGGGAGGAGGGAGGAGGGAGGAGGGAGGGAGGGAGGAGGGAGAGTCCCTGCCCAAGATGCCCGCTCACCCGAGAGTTGAGACTGGAGGACAAGAGGGTGTGGGAGATGCCTGCAGGCTATCACAGTGGGGTCTGCCCGAGTTATTCATCCAACAGTGACCCGCGGCCAGCTGTGCTCCCGGCGCGCCTGGAGTGTGGGGCCTGAGCTTGGCAGTGGACGGGCAGAAGGCAAGCAGTGATCCAATGCTGACGCGGATTAGCACAGAGGAAGAGCAGGACTGCAGGGTGAGGGTCTCGGAGGGTGATGCCCAGTGAGAAGGGGCCGCCAGGTGAAGGGGGGAGGGGGCACAGGTCCAGGGGGCTGTTCGGAGCATGAAGACAAGGCGGCTTGACTTCGACATGGACGTCACCCACAGCCAGGCCTTTCCCGGCCCTGAGAGCAGACAGAAAGTGACCCGTTTCTTTCCTGAGAAGGCCAGCCCCCGGCAGAGGTGGCCCCAGGTGAACTTCAGACTGTCGGGAGAGGCTTCCAGAACCAGGCGGCCCGCTGGCCCGGTGCCTCACCCAGCACTGTCCACCTGGGGGGGGGCAGTGTCCCCCATCAGAGAACCCTGAGGCCCGGGCCTGGGAACCCAAGGGGCCTGGTGGTCGGGCGGGAGGGGGACGGCAAGGCCAGAGGGCAGAGGATGTTTGCACAGTGAGTCAGAGAAGATTTGGGGCTCTCATTGCACACGGGTCCACGGAGGCTGGAGTCGAGGCCTCACGACGGCCGACGCCTCTGCTACCTCCCGCCGGAGGGGCCCTGGATGGGGGCAGGGAGGCGGCCACAGACAAAGGCGGGGACGCACAGCCCGTGGCCAAGGGCCAGTTTAAATTAGTGAACATCTGAAACGAAGGAAGTTTTGTTTTGTTCTAAGAACCCAAGTGTGTTGGAACAGTCGGCCCCAGATTAGCGGCCGGGGAACTCCGCCAGCCCAGCGTCTTACGGGGCCTGATTGAGGAACAGATATAAATACCTCGCTTTCAGATCCTGGATCATTCAGGGGGTGAAGGGACACAATTACAGGGACCCGAACGCAGCCCCCTTTGGGTCAGCTCCCTGCCACTCAGGGTCCCCAGCGGCTCTGCGGTGGCTGCAAGCCCAGGGCGCGTTATCCCGTGGGCACACGTGCCACGGAGCGGGCTCTGCTGAGGGCTCAGGATGAAGAATCTAGAGCATCAGGAACCTCACCAGTGACCCGCCCGCCGCTTGCCTCCACATTGGAGAAAAACCCGCTCAGAAATTCTCCTGCGGCTAACTCATTCCAGAAACCACCAGACCGAATATCGCTACTGTAAATACATTTCTTCATTATCCTGGGGCATCTTTTGGCCAAAAGACTAAGGAAAAAACCAGGAAAGACTCAGTAAGTGTCTGGGCCCCCGGCAGGCGTGGAGGAAGGGGGCAGAGGGAGGTTGGAAAGACAGCATGTTCTCGCCGAGGATGTAACCTGTGCCGTTTATGAAAGCGCTCGCTCGCCTAGAGGCTCTGGGCTGTGCATCTGTGAGAACCAAGGCGGGAAGAGGCACAGCTTAACCACCCGGGAGGGGTACAGTGGGCGGCGTTTCACCACGGTACCCGGGATTTAATTTATAGAGGTAACCAAGGGAGGACACGGGTGAACAATGGCATCGAAGAAGAGTTTACCACTTAGAGTTTTCAAGGGGAGGAGCCATGCCGGGCCACGCAGGGCCACACGGGGAAGCACCAGGGTGGGCCGTAGCCTAGGAGGGAGGGGGAGCTTGGCCCAGAAGCTCCACTGTGGTTTCTGAGGTTAGGGCCTGGCGAGGCAGGCTCAGCACTGGTGGGCTTGAGTCACTCCAGTGGGCCCTGGGCCATTGGGCACCTCTGGCTCTCAACTACCTGGCTGGAGATTCAAGGCTGGGGATCCTGGCTTGTGTAGGAGTTAGAGAGGCAGGTGGTCGCGGTGGGCTCTGGACTGTTGGTCTGCATGTGAAAGGCCTGTTTGCAGGGAATGGCTTGCTGTCTCCAGGAATTTGCTCCCCTCTGGTGAGGGACAGTCTCACCGAAAAGCCCCCAAAACGTCAAAGCATCATAAGATCCAGAAATGTTTAAACGTGACTGATACAAGCAGATGGACGCTCCTCCGTCCTGGGGTTTGCACTCTTTTCCAGAGCACTCAACGCAGCTGGCCACTCCCGGGCCTCGGGACGGCCTCCCCTGGAGCTCCAGGACTCCTTCTGCTCCTGGAGTCTCCTTGGACACCCTCAGGGCCCGGTCTTGGGTGGTCTTCTGCCTTTACCACCACCCCGTGACCTCCAGGGGGCACGCACAGGTGCTGGGTCCCCATCTCCACCTGCTTCGAGCCCCTCTCCTGAGCTCCGCACCTGCAGATCCACCTGCCCCACCTTTCACTGACCTTGGCCAGGCCCCAAATCTTTTCTCCCACGTTGTGTTCTCCTGCGGGCTCTACCTCCGTGAACGGACACTCTGTCTTCGTCACCCAGGCCAAAGTCCAGGCTCCTCACTGTGCTGTTCATTGTGTCTGCTAATCCGTCTCCTACCCCTAACACCCAGAAACTTAGGGAGTGCCTGGTACCCCCAAAGTGGGCAAAAACCAGCTGGTAGACAAGACAGGGGCAACTCCAAGGCCCTTGGGGCCTGTCCCGGGTTGGTGTGTCTTCCCCAGGAAGGCCCACCCTGGCAGCTCAGCTCTCTCCCTCCCCCTTGGAACCACAGCACTCAGAGAGAGCAGATTGTCTGAGCCCCCATTTTACAGAGCGGAAAACCGAGGTCCAAAAAGAGGAGGCCGTTTGGGAAGAGCTGGTTAATGGGCGGAGGGACCAGGCCTGGGACTCAGCCCTAAGCGTCCTGCTGTGGTGTTTTCTCGACTCACTGCTGGGCCCAGCGAGGCCCCAGGCATAGCAGCAAGGCCAGTGTGGCCAGAGCAGCCTGCAGGCCGGGTATAGGGTCAGAGGTCGGGGCAGGGTCACAGCCAGTACCCTCGCCGGGGTTTCCTTCTCAGGAAAGGGTGGTGACCAAGAAGAGGGAAGTTTCTCGGGCACCCGCTATGCATACTCGTTTGCTCCCACCGAAGCAGAGTACAGCCTCGGGGCGGGGATGAGGAAGTGGGCTCAGGGGTCCCACAGCACCACTGGAGTCCTGGGGACAGTGCCCCTGAATGTCTGCACAGTGCAGGACCGCTCGGGGACGGGTGGCCATCAGGCCTGGCTCTGGGTGGCAATAGTAGGCCAGGAGGGACACAGCACCCTCTTGGGGGCTGACGCCTGGGCCCGCCCACCCTGGGCGCTGTCCCGGGTCTCTGTGTGGGGTGACGCCGTCAAGAGGCGTTCTCTGCTTTGCGATGCCAAAGGGCATCCGAGGTTGGGAGGAAACGTGCCCACCCTACAGGGCCAGCTGCGGAATCTGCAGGGCTCAGCACAAGCGCAAAATGGGGGCCCGTGTTCCACAAGTGGGAACGATTTCAAGGCGGCAACAGCAGAGAAGAGCCAAGGGCAGGGCCGTCTCAGCTCAGCCCGGGGAGCAGCCCGGGGCCGTCTCGGGAGAGGGGGCTTTCACCAGGAAGTGGGAGCAGGACAGGGGGTCCCAGCCGAGGGGCCAGAAGGAGGTGGGCTCTGCCCCAGGCCCAGCGTGCACAGGTGAGGGGTGTGCAGAAAGAGGGACAGAGGCCGGAGCCTGGTGGGACCCCTGGGTGGTTTTTAAGCAGGGAATGGAAAACACTAGAGTCTTGTTTGGGGGAGAATAGGCCAGCGAGGTGGGGGGCAGGGTCTTCGTGGCTCCCCATCCCCTGGGCTACGCCATCCAAGTGAACCCCACCTCCCGCCCGCCTCACTGGCTCCAGGGACCCCATTCTCGATTGCATTAGCTTGGTGGGGAGGACCTGCAGCTCAGTGTACCCGTAAAAGAGGGGGGGCACCAAAACCGGGGGTCCTGACCTGATGGTAAGCGTTTGGGACCAACCCCCAGAGAAATGCCATGGGCATCCATGTGCCCACACCACGCGGCTCTCAGGCCCGCTTGAAGCCCACCCTGCACCCTGTGACCCCACGTGCCGCTCCTGGCCAACGCATCAGCTTCAGGGCCCAACAGGTGGCGTGTGGCCTGGCGTCCTGACCCCCTGGCCCCTCAGTTCCCAGAGGAGCTGCACATTCCAGGGGGCCCACATGGGAAGCAGGGCCACGGCCGCTCAGAAGTCACCCCATGCGGCCTCTCGGGTTCTCAGTGAAGTGAGGCTCCCACATCTAGCTCTAGCCCAGGTCAGTCCCTCCACGGCAGGCCCCTCACAGCCGCTTCTCCCTAGCGGTGACCTGGTGCTTGGATGGTCGCGTTCACCCAGGACCAGGCCAGGTGGCACGCCCCTGCCCCCAGGCCCCGCTCGGCTCACTGTCTATCCGCTCCAGCCCCATCACCCTCTTCCCAGAGGCCAGGAAGACAGGTCGGAGGTGGATGGCACCTCTAGGGCCAAGCGTGGCCATGGTCCAGAAACAGGTTTTGGAGTCCTCAGGGCAGCACCGGCCAGGGTTCCTGCTGCATGTGGAACCTGTCTGCCTTTGCTGCCCGGGACAAGGCCAGCCGTGCGCCCCCAGCAACAGGAGAGGCCCCAAGTGGCAACAGGGGTCCACAGGCAGGAGACTCAGGGTGGTCTCGGGCTCGAAGTGGGGAGGATACCACTGAGACCCACCGGCCAGGCAGGCCCCGCCCCACCGCTCCAGAGCTCTGGTCCCAGCAGCATGCCCTCTCCCAGTGCCCTGTCCTCTCCTGGTCATGGGAAGCTGAGGACATCACCTCAGAGGGTAATTGTGGGGTTAAAAGACAAGGCCTGTGGAATCTTCCAACAAGTGGGAGCCTTTAGTTGGTGTTTAGAAGAGATCTAGAGCTTTCTACAGCTTCTGTGCTCCCTTGTACTGTCTGCTTGAAAACAGTTATCACACCTGTTGTCATTGTTTGCCCAGCTGTCTCCCCACCAGACATTCAGCTTCAGAGAATAGGGTCGTACAGTTTCATATGTATTTCCCCAGTGCCTGATAAGGTCTGAGTGCGTCCTAGTCACTCTGACGGTATTCACTGAACAAACGAATGAGTCAAATGGAAGGGAACCAGTTCTGCGCCGAGCACTCAATTTCTGTCTCACTTCTCCTCTCCCTAACGGCTGTCCCGTAATGGTTTCCTGGCTCCCGCTGGTCCTACTACATAAGACGTCATGTGGGTCTCAGCAGTCCTCCCCCATCCCCCAACACTGTTCCCCGGCCCCCACCAAGGGTGACCGCTGCCCTACCTTCAAAGGCAGTGGGATAAAATGTGCTCGTTTTGAACTATGGGTAAATGGAATCACACAACAAGTGTTTGTTTTTATTTCTGCCTAAAGTTCTTTCCCTCTGCGTTCTACTTCAGAGTTTCGACCGAATGGGTCCACGTGGCAATAGTTGTTCACCCACGTCGCTGCACAGTATTGTCTTATGGAACATGGCCATCCACTGACCTATCCTATTTTGATGGACGTGGGTTTTTCTAGCTTGGAGGTATTACAAGACAGCTAGGCTGGACACCCTGGCACACGTGTTTGCTTGCGCCTGCGTACACATTTCCGGTGGGCATGGACCAAGGAGCAGAATTGCTAAGTCGCCCGGGTTGCATGTGTTCACGCGTGCGCGTTCCAGTTGCTCCACGTTCTCACTGACACGTGGTTTGTCGGTTGTCTTTAACTGGAGCCGTTTAGGCAGGTATGTGATTGTGGTTTTTAAAAAAATAATTTATTGAGTGAAATGCACACACCATAAAATTAACCACTTTACAGTGAACGGTTCCATGGCACGTAGTACATCTACAAGGTCGTGCTACCACCACCTCTGTCTAGTTCCCAAACGTCTCCATCACTCCAAAGTAAAACCCCTCAACGCTTAAGCCATTTCTTCCCATCCTCCCTCCCCACTGGCACCCACCCATCTGCATTCTGCCCCTAGAGATGATCTATTCTAGAGAGTTTGTAGAAACAGAATCGCACAACGTGTGACCTGTGGTGTCTGGCTCCTTTCAATTAACATAATGTTTTTCAGATTCACCCCTGTGGTCGCCTGTATCGGTACTTCATTCCTTTCTTATGGCTGAATAATATTGCATCGGATGGATGGACCACAATGATTTTCACTGTGATTTTAACCGGCATCTTCCTGATTACTCGTGAGGTGAAGCACCTTTTCAGAGGTTTATCAGCTCTCTGAAGAACCTCTTTTCTGAAGTTCCTGTTGAAGTCTCTTGCCCACTTTTCAGTTGGGATTTGGGTCTTTTTCTTACAGATTTGCTTTTCTATATTCTGAATTCAAGTCCTGTATCAATTTTCCGTGCTGTAAATATCTTCTTGCGCTTTGAGGTTTGCATTTAATTCATTCACCTGTTCCTCACCCATTCTTTCTGCTTCAAGTCCATGATTGTGGTGTTCAGGCTCAGAGCTGGCTATGGGCTGTCAGATCAGTCATGACCACACCCCTGCCCCGGATTCTATGCAGAGTCTCAGAGAAGAGGCTTAACCCCGGCTTTCCTGCCCCCCTGGTCATCTGGAGGGGCGTCCCAGAGACGCTTCTCTAGAGCTCATCTCCTTGACTTCCTGCAGCTGCCTGACCACAGACACCCCCAAACCCCAAGCCCACTGCCAGGGGGAGAGCCCAGGGGACCCCAGCAATTCAATGCCATCGAACAAATCTTTTATCCGCACCTGCTCTGTGTCAAGGATGAAAGTCAACCCCAAGTCTGCACAAATGGCTCACGACCTGCTGGTGAGCTGCACTGGGATGAGATGCTGCTGAAGCATGGAGAGGGGGGCACACAGCCAGGCTCAAGGTGTTCTGGGCCGTCCCCCTCTCCCCCCACCCCCCAGCATTAGCTGGGAGCATCCCAGTGGACGCACCTGTGAAAGAGACAGCCAGCACACAGGGAAGGACTTGGGGCCCCCAGGGCCTTGCCTTTGGCCAGCAGCTCACGCAGGGGTGTGGAAGGGCAGAGGGAGATGCTGCGTCCACACCACCCATCCTGGGAACCTCCGGGAGGACGGGAAGTGCGTGGGTGGATGCGGTCGGCTGATAATGGCCCCAAATATCCCACGTCCTAGCGGCTAGAACCTGTGAAAGTCACCTGATACTGCCGAAGGAATGCTGCAGATCTGATTAAGGATGTTGAGATGGGAGAGTACTCAGATTGTCCGGCTGGTCCCAGTGTCATCACAAGAGTCATTGTGAGAGGGAGGCAGGAGGCCAGAGGAGAAGACGCAGGCCAGAAGCAGAGGTGGGAGGGCTGTGTTTAAAGATGTAGGAGGGGCCGTGAGCCAAACGAGGCGGAAAAGGCAAGGGAACAATTGTCCCCGGAGCCTCCAGAAGGAACCAGCCCTCTGGAGCATCTTGATCGTAGCTCAGTGACACTGATTTTCTACCTCCGGCCCCAGGGCCGTGAGCAGGTCAACGCAACCTCGGGTTGTCATCTGTTACAGCAGCCGCGGGGGGGAAATGAGACGGGACTGGAGTTCAGGGGCTGTGGGGAAGATGCTCAGGAGAGCGTCCGGGTTTAGACACCCGGATGTAGGAGGGGCATCTTAATGGGCTCCCCAGACCACATGCGAGAGAGCCCAGCTAGACGCTGGGGCAGATAGCAGAAACGACGCTCTCGCCTAGACTCTCGGGGATTCCTTGACCGTGATCCCAAGTAGCATGAGGTCTAAAATCATCCCCCTGCAGCCACATCACAGGGGTTGGAATCTAGGTGAACAGAGGCTCAAGAACCCCAGCACCTCATGAACTGCCACCCGCTCGTGCAGAAAAGGATAATCCCACCAGCAGCACCCGAAACAACACCTCCCGCTCCCTGGGCACCGGGTCCAGTTACGAGCAGCGTGTGGGCTCCTGGCAACCCCTCTCACAGGCCTTGCTGCCCCGTCTCACAGGTGAGCCCCAACGTCGCTTAGAGGATGTATTTCTTTTTTTTTTAATTTTATTAGAGTATAATTGATTTACAATGTCGTGTTAATTTCTGCTGTACCGCAAAGTGACTCAGTTATACGTATATATATATACTTTTTCATATTCTTTTCCATGATGGTTTATCACAGGATGTTGAATATAGTTCCCTGTGCTCTGCAGTAGGACCTTGTCGTTTATCCATCCTATATATACTAGCTTTTTCATCTGTTGATCCCAAACTCCCAAGCCTTCCTTCCTGAGGATGTATTTCCCATTCCAAAACCATTGCCTTTAACTCTGATGCCTTACGGTCGTTCTACTGCCCCAGAGCCTCTATGCTTTTAAGTAAAACAAAACCACAAACACTAATTTGGGCGACACTAATGCTGCTTTTGCAAACCTCGGGCCTTTTCTTAACAAACCATTTCCTCATGGGCGATTCATGTCCTCGGCACCACCGCCAACCAGCCTTTGGAAAGTCTGAGAAAACCTGGACGCTCTCTCACAGCCTCTCTTGACTCTTTGCACAGAAGCAAACAGTCCTTTGCTGTTCTGCCACCTGGTCCTTTAAGGATTTCCAGGAGACGATTTCCAATAACCGACACATACCTTTCCAAAGCCCACAACGTGCGCTCCAAGCCAGGAGAGTGCATTTACACTAGCCCATTTATGCAGACGTCTCCCAAAGCCAGACTGGCCCATCTAATTAATTCAGGGGAGTGGTGCTCATCCAACCACCGGTACCCACCGGCCTCCACCCCCCCAGCCAGCCTCTCAGTGCTGGCCTCCATCCTAAGTGTTGTGGAGGCCGAGGCCACAGAGCTCGTCCACTGCACAGAAAGCGGCCAGGAGGAAACCGGTCCATGAGGCAGGCATGGCCCAGGGGTGGCCCCCACCTGCTAAGTGTGGTGACTGCCCCGAAGGGATAGGCACCACAGCCTGAACACTAATACCTTCCAGGGCTCCTGGGCCCCGCTCACCAGGTCAGAATGAGGTGTCAGGGAGGACCCAGGGTCGCCCCGGGACACACCCGGCGCCCTAGCTCCCTGCTCTGCGTCCGTCCTCTTGTCCCTGGAGCGTCCCTGCCCCTTCCGCAGCCTCACGGTGCTCACGTTCAGCTTAGCGACTGCCAGGTTTGGGAATGTTATCAACAGGTAAAGTTTTTTTAAAAATCAGAACCTAGCAGTAGCCAACTTTTAAGCACGATTTAATGTCACCTCTATCTCATGACAGTAGAATAAAGGACATTGCTGAACGTGGAGTGAACAGAGTTTTATGCAAAAAAGCTCTCCTTGTTTAGTTTCCTCACCATGGACCTGTGGAGATGTCACCCACATTTGGGACACACGGGCTGGGAGGCTCTAAGCTCCTGACAGCTCCTGACACTCTTAAGTTGCCGGAAATCCAGGTCAGGCTGATTTCACCGACAGGTGTCCTTGTCCATCTTCTCGACCTGCAGAAGCTCTTGGAGGACCACGCTATGGTATCCTGTCATTCTGAGCATCCCTTCTCACTGCTAAAGGCGATTTGTTGCCTAAACACGCACATGCACAGGCTCTGGGCAGGATGCCGAGTGCTGCCGGCACCGGCCGTCGTCCTGACTGAAGAGCTCCTTCATCCCTCTTGCCTCTTTCATTAATTGTCTGCTTCTATTTTTCTTTTCGTCTTTTGAAAAATGTGATTTGTCACTTTCAGGGAGGTCTTTATTTACAGACTCCCGTTTCACTTTCGGTGAGCGTCTTCCCTGTTTGTCACTCACCTTTCCTTCTAAAAACACGGGTATCTCGGTCACCTTGATGTGCACCTAGACAGTGACACTGTGACAGTCACCCGAGTGATGCCTCTGTCCCTCAATCATCTTTGCCTTTCCTCCTCCTGTATTTTCTTTGAATGAATAATGTCCTCCAGACTGTTGTTGGTTCACTTTGTTTTGTCTTTTGCCAAAATGCTTTATGAATTTCCTACATCCTAACATTTCAAAAGTAAGCTTCTTTCTTGAAAAGCGTGCAATCCTTTCTTAAGCCTTCAAGCAACCGACAACCTCCTTGTCTGTGTCAGAATCCGGCACGGAATCAACAGACGTATTACAGCACATTAGCGTGGTGACGATTGACTCTGTTACTTTAGGGCAGCTGTTTAAAATATCAACCTCCACTGATCAGAGTCAGCTTTGGTTTCTAAATGTGACCTTTAGTTAGGGTTCCACCAAAGAAAATAGCCATAGGTTGAATATTTGGACTCGGTAGCTACAAACAAGACTTTTGGAGAGTGTGTGTGTGTGCGTGTGTGTGTGTGTTCACATTTATTTATTTAAATATCAAACAAGCAGACTAAACCCACTCCTTGGGCTTAGGGTTGGCTGGGCTGACCCCGTGCTCTAGGGAGCGAATAATGTCACAAAATTTAAGGAAATACCTGATTCTGGAAACAGTCTGTCCAGGGCCACCAAGACCTTGGTACTTGTCCCATCCTCACTCAATTCCTTGACATGAAGTAGAGGTGGATTAGTGCCTACCCCACATCAATCCCAACACAAGGGTTCTGCAATCCAGCCCCCCAGATATCTGGAGGTAAACAGAGAAGAAGGGTATCTCTGAGGGCCAGGAAAGCTAGCTCAGGTACCACGTAGCTCCCAAGACCACAGCTATGGCCTGTGGGAGCTGTCAGGGCTGACCCCTCAATCCTCCGTCCAGATCCTTCATGAGCCTCAGGACACCAAGGCCCAGAAGAGGGCTCTGGTTGAGGTTACATGGTGATGTTGAGGTCACACTGCCTGGGCCACAGCTCTGACCCCTGCCCAGAGCTGTTTCCTCCGCACCATAGATGTTTGACTCAAGGGGCTGCTTAGGGTGTGTGGGACGCAGTGTAATCAGTTAAGGGCCTGACCCAACTGGGGCGGGGGCACTCAGAGCTGCCCTGCCTGGACAGGAGGTGGAAACCACTTCTGAAGCCACATTCCAGGCAAGAAGACCCACAGGGACGTATTGGTGGTAAGGAGGACAGGTGTGGAAGGAGGGAAGTCAGTGCAAAACCTGCTAATGGAGACAAAAAGGAAGTGTGAGGGGCACCTGAACTTACCAACTCCCCCAGCTGGGACCCAACCCAGGTCAGTCCAGATCTGCCATGGGTTGAGACTCACAAAGATGCTACAGGTCAGACAGCTTCATTCGTGATGACTACAAAATACTTGACCTTGTAAGTTGTGCTAGTGTTTCCTTTGATGTTTTTTAGTAGAACCCAACAGGAGGTTCCTGAAAATCTGTTGTTTTAAATCTTTTGGTAGAGGGGATGGGGAGAGGGAGGAAAGAGGGAAGGAAGGAAGGGAGGAAAGAGGGAAGGAAGGAAGGAAGGAAGGAAGGAAGGAAGGAAGGAAGGGAGGGAGGGAGGGAGGGAGGGAGGGAGGGAGGGGAGATAAATAAAGACTATTACTCCATCTCCATCTCACTGGCCAATAACCAGGAGGCCACGTGCATCTAGCTGGAAGTGACAGATTATCTTTTCCAAAGGTGGAGACAGCCACACCTTCTTTCCCACACACTCTTTTACAACCTTACTACTGTCTATCAAGAGATGTGGTCTACATTCCTTCCCCATGGACTTGTCACTGCTTTGAGCAACAGAGTATGGTGAGTGAGGCAAGTGACACAGAAGGCTGGGTCACAGGGCCCTGCACCTTCTGCTCTTCTGCTGAGGCACTGACTACTGGAGCCCTGAGCTCCCAGGTGAGACATCCGACCACCCTGATGTGGCTGTGTTCTGAGGAAGCCCAGGGCATGGGACCTGCTCCATGGAGGTTAGGAGGTCTATGTGGATGGGGAGGGGTACCCCTCAGACCAGGATCTACAGCCATTGCCCATGACTTTTAAACTCTGTGTGCAAACCTGGGTATTACCTTAAACTTTTTTTTTTAATGATATGTATTTTAAAATGTTTTAAATACACTCACAAGTCCTAAGTGCACGGATCGATGAAATTACTCAAACTGAACACAGTTCTGTTTGCGGCACCTGTGTCAACAAAGAGATATTGTCAGACCCCAGAGACACCCCCATTGGTTCCTTCCCTGTTACTACACCTAGGATAACCACTGCTGTGATGATATAAACTTAGATGATATAAAACACAAAAGTAGTGAAAGTAAAGAAAACAATAGTGTGTTTACTTTTTTGTATTAGATTTTTTTCATTTCTCACGTTGTTTGTGAATTTAAAGTTGCATAAATTTGTATATCGTTCATTGGCATTGCTGTACTGGATTTCACTTTATGAATATCAATTAATTTAATCAGTCTACTGTTACCAAAGAGTGATTCTAGAGAAATGGAATTTAAGGAAGAGTTTTAGTTTGGTTCTTGGGCCAATCCATTTTGCATGTGAAAAAGAAACAACTTGGGGTTCAGAGGTCTGAGAGTTATGAGCTGAACTGCATCCCAAATCATTATTAGTGTATTAGCGTATAGAAATGCAACAGTTTGGGTGTCTTAATTTTGTATCCTGCAACTCTACTGAATTCAGTTGTTAGTTACAATCTAGTTCCAAGGCATCTTTAGGACTCTGTATATAGTATCATGATGTCTGCAAACAGCTACAGTTTTAATTCTTCCTTTCCAGTTGGAGGCCTTTCATTTTCTTTTCTTGTCTGATTGCTGTGGCTATGACATCAATGCTAATTTGAATAAAATTGGTGAAAGTGGACATCCTAGTCTTATTCCTGATCATAGAGAAATGCTTTCATCTTTTCATCATTGACTATAATGTTAGTGTGGTCTTACCATATGTGGCTTTTATTATGTTCAGATATATTCCCTCATTACCCACTCTGTTGAAAGCTTTTACCATGAATCCATGTTAAATTTTTTCAAAAGCTTTTTCTTCAATGCTTGAAACTTTTTACTCACTGAGTTTCACCACCTAAGACTTCCCCATTGAGTGGATTCCACATTTGTTTATTTATCCACTTTCCTGGTGATGTGCCTGCAGCCTGTTTTCTTTAAAAAAAGAACAAACACCTGGGACTTCTCTTGCGGTCCAGTGGTTGAGACTTCAACCTTCCACTGCAGGGGGCTTGGGTTCTATCCCTGGTCAGGGAACTAAGACCCTACATGCCTCACTGCATGGCCAAAATATAATAATAATAAAAGATAAAAATCTTCATTGAGGTATAATTCACATACCATACAAATCACTCATTTAAAATGTTCAGTTCAATGGTTTTTAGTGTAGTAATAGATGTCTGCAACCATCACCACAGTCCATATCATACTGTTTTCATCACCTCAAAAAGAAGCCCTCTACCCTTTAGCTATCATCCCCAGTACCACAGCCCCCCTGCCCTAAGCAACTACTAACCTACTTTCTGTCTCTATGGATTTCCCCTTTCTGGACGTTCTCATAAATGGAATCATATAATATATGACTTTTGTGGTCAGCTGCTTTCCCTCAGCATGTCTTCCAGGATCATCCAGGTCATAGTGTGTGTCAGTTTCTTCATTCCTTTTTATGGCCACATAATATTCCATCGTATGGCAACAGCACATTTTATTCACACATTCATCAATTGATGGGTATTTGGGTTGTTCCTCCAGTCTGTCTGTTACAGATAATTCAGAACACTCGTGTGTCTTCATTTCAGGAATTGGAATCACTGGGTCACATGGTAGCTCTGCATTTAATCGTTTGAGGAGCTGCCAGACTGTTTCCCACAGCAGCTGCCCCATTTCACCTCCTCTCAGAAGTACAGGAGAATTGGATATACGCATCTTTAACTCCACAAGATACCACCAAATTGTTCCCAAGGTCCCTGTGGCAACCCAAGTTGAGCCCCGCTGACAGGGCAGAGTATGAAAGTGTCGCATTCTCACCAGGAAGTGGCATCACCAGACGTGAACGTCTGATGACCACGTGGGTATGCAGTGGTCACTCACCAAGTTGGAGCTTAGACTTCCCTGATTACCAGGACAGAACCATGGGAAAGCACCAATATTCTGTTGTGCTGACCTACTGAGAATATTATTTCACAGGGCTCAACCTCGTAGTATGATCGAGCTTCCTTTAAGGAAGGAATGAATCATTTATTTCTTTATTTACTTCGTCTACATTGATTTCCTCTGCTGTGAGTTTCGTATTCATATATTTTGCCGATTTCCCTGCTTTTTTAAGGAAAGGGGTCTTTTTCCTTTTGATATATGGATACAGGGATATTATTTATGCATTCAGGATATTAAGCCATTATTGCACGTATGATGAAAATATCTTCTACTGCTCTGAGGCTTGCCTTTTCACTCTGCCCATGGTGGTGTTTCACGATAAGAGGTTTTTCATCTTAAAACAGATGAACTTATAAACCATTTTGGGGTCTGTGCATCCTCTTTGCTGCCTCCTTTAAGAAATCTTTCCCCACCTTGAGATGATTCAAGATAGCTTCCTTCTTTCTCTTTTAGTAATGCTGACATGCTCATCACACCAGGTCCTTAAACCATCTGGAATATATAATTTGTGAGTGATGTGATGTCACAACCTGATTTTCTCTCTTTTCCACCCTGATAACAATGATCTCCACATCGTTTGTTGTCTGGGCTCCCCTGAGGATCACTTGTTCCTCTGCCACTTGGTGAGTTTCCCTGTGGGAGCGGACCTGTCCCCGGGCTCCCGGCTCTGACCCACTGGGCCCCTTTTCTCTCCCCGCTACACCAATCTCCCTTTTTTTTGCCATCACTTTATAAGACTTAATAGTTGAAAATGCAGATAACACCACCTCCTTCTTAAAACTTGCCCTGGTCCTTGCTCAGCAATGCTTATGGTAGAATCAGTTTTTCAAGTGTCGTTAAAGCAAACACAGGCCTCCTTGAGATTGCCCTGGCATTCCAACGGATGAAAGCATGAAGTGAGGACGGATGACATCTGTAGGACGCTGAGGATCCCACCCATGAGCCTGGGGCCACTGCCTCATTCTTTTTTCCAGCTGTTTTCCCAGGATTTCATCTGGGGCTGCACCAAAAGTTATGTAAGCAATTCTTCCCTGGTGAGCGCTCAGCTAGGGTTGAGGGTTTTCTACTGTAAACACTGTCGCAGTGAATGTCTCCTTGCATGGGTTTTGGAATCCGTGTGAGAGGGTGGGGTTAGGATGCATCCCTAGACGTGGGCTCGCTGGGCCGTAGAGCATGAATGCTCAGAGTGCGGGAAGGTGTGCCACGTTTCCTTCTGGAAAGATTATACCAGTTTACGTGGCGAGGGGCCAGACCTCACGGGTGAGCAGTGGGCTCAAGGCAGTGGGATTCGCTTCGTTCTGATCCCACTCACAGGCTGGCAAAGGTGGAGGTGTCCTGCCGTGAGTGCATAATCGCAGCAAGACGTGACCACCCCCCATACCCACCCCACCACTGTGGTCCCTCTGCTGGTCTCACTGACCAGGCTCGGGGGAAAGTGGCTGGAGGTGTGTCTCCTCCTTCAGCTTCTCCCCCAGACCTGGAGTGAGGTCCCAGCCCAGCCATGGTCTGTGGAGCTCATTTGAGCTCTTCTATGGGTGTAACCTCTGCAAGGGAAGGAGTGGAAGCCAGTCCTTCACACTGCATCCCCAGGGCTGTGGCAGCACCCAGGCACAGAGCCCGTCCTCAGGATATACTTGGAAACTAATTAGATTAAGGACTGTCCCAGCTGTGACCGGAGTCTCAGGCTGCACACTTGGCAGAAACGTCCCTGTTCCTGTTAACAAGACACACCCTGATCGGGTCCTATGTGTACCTTCTCCAGACTCCCAGAGGCACCTGAAGACACCTGGCGCCCCATGACCCAGGGAGCCACGTCTCCTGGGAGCTGGCTTTGCGACCGCAGGGATAACCTGCCCTCCCAGGAAGCTGCCCCTGAGCCTGACCTTCAGCCAGATGCAGAAGCTCTCGGGCACAATCTCCGCCATGTTTCCTCAGTCAGTGTGCACACAAGGCCAGCCCCGATGTAGGGGAGGGAAAACGAACTCCACCTCTCAACAGGGAAGTGGCAACAATGTACCCAAGAAAGTGATGGTGGCCACCTGGACCCTGGTCATAATGTCAGCATCACCCATAATGGAGGTCATCTGCCAGGGTTGATTCTGGGCCAGGCATTGGGCACCTACCCTCGGTACATCCTTTTGTTCCCATTTCATGGATTGGTGAACTGAGGTTCCTGGGGGCCTTATATCTAACAAGTAGCAGCACCAGTGTTCAAACCCTCTTCCGTCTTGTTCTCAAGATCTTACTCTTTCTCCTACATCAGGAGGCTTTGTGACAAGAGCCACCAGGGGCCTCCTTTAATTGTTTTCTAGGATATCTTTCCAAGGACACTCAAATTGCTTCAGCTCTCCCATATAGTTTAATGTTTTAAATTATTCTAATTTTGAAGATATATAAGAATATATACATTATTATAAAGCAAACAGCCACGGATCCACCACCAAGGTCGAGACAGACAGCTGTCAACAGCCAGATGCCTCCGCCCTGACCTTCCCGAACACGGCCCCTTCAGCCCTCCAGAGGTAACTACCACCCTGACTTCTATGGTAACTGCTCCCTTCTTTTTTCTTTTTAGCTTTACTATCTAATTATGCAGCCCTAACAATACAGTTTAGTTTTGTCTGTGTTTTAACGTTATATAAATGGAATCATACCGTAAGCGTTCTTTCATGTCTGGGCTTTTTCTCCCCCTCAAAATTATGTTTTTAGGTTTATCCGTGTTGTTTTGTGGAGCTCAGTTTACGCGCGTGTGGATGTGTGTGGGGTTTGTGGGTCCCGGTTTTTGTTGTCACTGGCTCCTCGTGCCGTGTGCAATTTCTTTGCACGAATACACCACACTTTACCATTTCTCTCTCGACGGGCATTTGCACGCACGAGCCCAGGCTCCATCAGGATGCTTTTCCAGGGGTGGGACCGCTAGCTCAAGGGCAGGCACACTTCCAGCTCTGCCAGGTCGTACCCACCCATTTCCCCACGTCCACTCCGACTGGCAGAGGTTAGGCATCCCAAAGCTTTACATTCTTGCCAACACGTGATATTGACAGATATTTTCATTTTCCTCCATCTGGCTAGACATTATGATACCTCGCTGTGATTTTACGTTCCACAGCATTTTAAAGCCCATTTCCACGGCACAATCGATGAGTAAACAGTGCTGAAGAATGACGCCCTCTCGCATCTAGAAGCACAGTGGGGCTCCAGGGCTCCTTCCCCAGCTTGTTCTGGTTTTATTCCTATGATTTTTATTTCAGTGATCGCAGCACCTGTCTTTCTTTGGTGATGAGGTTGCAAAGCCAGGGGATGGTTGTGAGTCCCCCCCACAGGTGTCCAGTCACAGCCCTGAGGTTTGGCCCCCTGCCCAGGGCCTTCCACAGTTCCGAGAGCTAAGCAGGGTGAGCTCGCCACGCCATCCACAATTACGGACAAGGACAAGAGCCACGTCCTGCGTCCCGTGCGCCTGGCTAGCAAGCCCCTCACCCTGAGGTCTCTAGTCGACGACCAGGGCCTTTGGTGAGTGGCTACCCTACATTCATTCGTCCCTTCAATCCACCTTCATCACGTGCCAACTCCCAGATAAGAATGGCGGACACCACTGTGCACCAGGCTGTTTTGTGCCGGTCTCAGTCTATCCATAGCGATGCTATGGGCTGGGAAGGGGATACTGGCCAGAGAACACTCACGTGGTCGCCTGCTTCTTGTGGCAGCTCCTGCAGACATTTCTCCCCCGGAGCCAAAGTGGGGTTGCACCCACCCCTGTGGTTCTCCTGACTGCAAGTCGCATCTCAGCAACACCCTTCAGGGAACGATGGAAAAGCAAGGCTTGTCACTCATGGGTCCTGGAGGGTCTACGCCTCACATAGGTCTGACCCCACATAGCGACGTCACAGGTAGAGAGAGCATCGACTGGAAGTTCTGCCTTTTCTGAGGGATCCAGGGTGGAGTCACTCTTTATTGGCAAATTTGAAACCCGAGAGAGAGAATTAAGGTTCAGGAAGGGAAAGGCGGGGCCATTTGAAGGCCAGTTATCTTGGTCCCCCAGGATTTCCTAAAAGAACGTCACGAGAGGGGCGGCCGAGCTCTTTATCTAGTTGTGCAGTGGGAAGGTGTTTATTGAGGAGGGATGTCTTTGAAGTGGGTCAGGCACCTGCCTTACAAAGCCACTGTCCTCAGCATTCATGCCGTGTCAGCTCACTCAACCCTTAGGCAACACCGTGAAGGAGGTACAGGAATCTTCCCTTTGGACAGACAAAAACACCAGCACAGAGAGGTTAAGTGAATTACCCTAGGTCACACAGCAAGCAAATGGTGGAACTGAACTGGGGCTCAAACCCAGGCACTCTGTCTCCAAGGCCCACACATAGAAGCGTCCTGGGCTCAGGGCACCTGGAAAGGATGCCTGTCCCCCTCCTCCTAAAGGGCTCGTGTTGCCCAATTTCAAGACACACTACAGAGCCACAGACCACGTGATAGAAAAAGGATAGACACGGGGATCAATGGAGTAAGATAGAGAGCCCAGAAAGAGCCACGAACATCCCCAACCGTTTTGTGCAAACGCAGTTTAAATTTTAGAATAGCTCTGAGTTTACAGAAAAGTTGCAAAGATAGTACAGGGTTCCAGTACACCTGCACACCCAGCACCCAGTTCCCCCATTGTTAGCATCTTACGTTACTACATTACTACGGTATAGTTGTCAAAAGTAAGAAACAGCATCGGAACGTTTGTAACTGCACTGGTTTGGAAACTATAACAAAACTCCACTTCATTCTGAGCTCATCAGTTTTTCCCTAATGTCCTTTTTTTGTTCCAGGATCCCATCCAGGACACCGTACTACATTTAGTCATGTCTCCTTAACTTCCTCTGAGCTGTGACAGTTCCTCAGACTTTCCTTGTTTTGGGTGAACTTGGCAGTTTGGAGGACTGCGCAGGTGTTTGGGGGAAAATGCTCCTCCGCTGAGATGTGTCTCGGGTTTTTCTCATGACGGTGCTGGGTTCGAGGAGTGGAGACCACAGAGGCGAGGTGCCACCCTCCCAGAGGCACAGGACGTCCACCTGACTTATCACTGTTGAACTTGACCTTGAGCCCTGGCTGAGGTCGTGTTTGCCAGCCTTCTGCCCCGTGAAGGTTCTCTTTTCCCTTCCACGCTCTCCTCTTTGCAAGGAAGTCACTGAGTGTAGCCCACTCTCAGGACTGGTGGGGGTAGACAGGAGGGTCTACGTGAATTATTTGGAATTCTGTGTGGGAAATTTGTCTCTTCTCCCTGTTTATTATTGATTCAATCATTTATTTATATCAGTATGGAATTGTGGGTATTTATTTTATAATTTGGGTTACACTCCCAATTCTACATTTTGGTTTTTTTGCCCCAACTATTGCAGCTTTGGCCGCTGGTAACTCTTTCAGGTTGGCTCCTGTGCCCCGTTTGTTTTCTGAACCCACCCTTACCTTCTGTGCCTACAGGATGCTCCAGGCTCATCGTGTGTATCTCCCACCCCAGCCCTAGAATCAGCTGTTTCTATAAGGAGCCCTGCTTCCTTTCATTGGAGGATGGTGTTAGAAACCAAGATCTGGGCACTGGGTGTGCTCATTGCTGCTGGGACATCATTGCTTCTCACTCTTCTCAGCTGACAGAGCTGGGAAATACATGTGTATACAGTAATCTGCATATACAAACATATCTGTAATTATTTCTCTATCTGTCCATCTCTATCCACATTAAGCTAATATGAGTCCACACTTTTTTTTTTTCTTTTTTGTGGTACGTGGGCCTCTCACTGCTGTGGCCTCTCCCGTTGCAGAGCACAGGCTCTGGACGCGCAGGCGCAGCGGCCACGGCTCACGGGCCCAGCCGCTCCACAGCATGTGGGATCTTCCCGGACCGGGGCACGAACCCACGTCCCCTGCATCGGCAGGCGGACTCTCAACCACCGCGCCACCAGGGAAGCCCTGAGTCCATTCTTACGAATCCAACTTTAATCCAGTACCGTATGGTCCTTTCTAACTTTCCCCTTTGCTTGTGTGTAACCTCCACCTTCAACACTGAGAAACCTAGATTCCACTACTCACCTTATATTCACTTATTTGTTCCCTGCCAGTGTGCCTGCACAGCACCTTCAGAACTGTTAACCCGGACCCCCACGAGAAAGAACATTCCCAACCAGCACAGCATTTATGCACAATGCCTTTCATCTTTACTCCTACAGTTTCTAATCAAAATACCCTTTTCCATAGTCACTTAGGTCAGCTTCTTTTCCCCCATTCCCTTCAGAGATGTTATATTACACGTATCTAATACAGTTAGTCTTTTGTCACCATCTGCCTTCCATCTCGGGATCCCCTCACATTCTGGTTGATTTTTTACATTTTATATATCAAAGTTCACTCCATGTGCTGACAAGCTGTATGGGTTTTGACAAACGCATGGTGTCACGTATCCACCAGTCAGTGCCACGCGGAGTGATCCCACCGCTTAAAAATCCCTCTGTGCCTCTCCACCACTTCTCCCACACCCAGCCCCTGGCAACCACTCATCTTTTCCCTATCTTTATAGTCTGCCTTTTCCAAAACGTCATATCCATGGAATCCTACCATATGTAGCCTTTCTGGTCTGGCTTCTTTCACTTAGCAGAATGCGTTTAAGCCTCATCCATGGTGCTGCATGAAAGAGCAGCGCTTTTCTTTTTCTTGATCGATTCTGTGCCAGTGTCCAGAAGCACCACCGTTGGTTTGTCCGCCTGTGGAAGGGCATCACGGTTGCTTCCAGCTTAGGGTGATTATGAATCGTGCTGCTTAAAAGTTCCCACGTGAGCTCTTCCGTGAGCGTGAGTTTTCAGCTCACATAGGTAACAATACACAGGAGTGTGATTCTGGATCCCACGGTAGGTCTACATTTAACTTTAGAAGAAACTGCTAAACTGGCTTCCAGAGAGGCTGCCATTTTGCTCCCACCAGCCCCGAACGAGCTTTCCTGTTGCTCCACATGCTTTCACGTGCCTATTTGCCATGCATCATTTTGGGTGAAGAGTTTGTTCAGATCTTTACTCGTTTTTAATTGGGTTGTTTTCTTATCATGGAGCTTGGGGTGTTCTTCATATGTTCTAAATACATGTCCTTTACTGATACAAGATTTGCAAATCTTTATCCCCATCTCTGGTTTGTCTTTTCCCTCCACATAGTTAAGAGTTTGATTTTTTTCACCAGTGTTTTGTGCTTTTCCATCTATAGATCCTACACATATTTTATTAAGTTTACGCTTAAGTAATTCATTGCTCTTTGGCGCTGTTCAACTGATTTTTGACAATGATGTGAAGACGATGCGACGGAGAAAGAATAATCTTTTGAACAATCGAGGCTGTAACCATTGGTCATCCATATGGGAAAATAATTAATAACTTCAACACGTACCTCTCAGCAAACAAAACGAAGTGAAGGGGATCTGAAATTCCACATAAACCAGCTCTCCCCTTGGCCTCCACTGCCAAGGACCCAGCGGGCCCAGGGCATTGGGTGAACCCACAGGAGAAGCGGCCAGGGTTTGAGTCCCAGCTCCTCCATTTCCCAGCCGTGAGACTGGGGTGAGTGGCTTCAGCACCTCTGTGTCCCGGTTTCTCCAACGGGAAAATAAGGAGGATAATACAGCTGCCTGGTATGTTGTCCCGAGGAGTCCACGAGCTAACACACTAAATGCGTTAGAACAACGTCTGCTACACACAGAAGCTGTGTATCCTTTGCTATGTTGTCGAGGTCACAACAACCTCATCGACCTTTGCTGCTCCTGCATCCCACAGCCCCTCCCCTCCCTGCAGAAGGTCCCACCCTAGGATCGCCAAGGGTCCTTCCGTGGTTCCGGGTGGGTCCATCCCTGGATCTCAGTGATCTGCCTCCGCCGTGAGGGCCCCTGTAGTACTTGACCCAAAGCTGCAGCCCAGTGCCTGGGTCCTACTGAGGCCACGTCAGGGTCCGGGCAGAGGAGGGACACATCCCGTGAACAGGGACTCCCCCTGCAGGCAGCATTACCCCACCTCTTGACCAGGGAGTCAAAGTTCAAAGGCCCCGTGGCTGCCCAGGGTCGCAAAGCTCTGAGTGGTGAGTGAGGATTTGCACCCAGGGGGTCTGATGCCATCGCTGGGTCCTTACCCACTGGGCTGGGCTGCCTCCCAACCCGGGCTTTATTCTCTCCAACACGTAGGGGCCAGCTCTTCGCGAGAGGGCCTTGGTTGGGGAGCCTAGGAACCACATTTTACCGGGAGCGTTGCAAAACTTTCTAACCTTTCATCTTTTCCAGCGTGTTCTTCTCATCGGCCACAAGCCTTGACATCATCACCCTGACCCAGGAGAGCAGCACAGACAGAAACGTGAGGGGACCCGATTGCATATGGCAGGTGGAGACTCGCCCTGTGACTGCGGGGAGACTCGAAAGGTAAGGAGACTCTGCCCTCTGACAGACTCCTCGTTCCCTCATGTGGGCCCCTGTCTGTCCTCCGCGTACATCTGCAGGCCAAGTGGCTGCTCCAGGAAGCTGATTGGCTGGGCCGGGGACTCTGAATCACGGTGCGTGAGGCGCACAGCCCGGCTCCAGCTCACTTCCTGCCGATTAGAACATTTCCCCCCCGGGGGATTCCTGAGCCCCCAGTGTTCTGGCGTCAATCTGTTTCCTTGCAGACTTCACATCTCAGGCAGACACATAATGTATAGGAAGAGCCCGGCCATCTGGGCCAGAGGCTCTGCAGGCGCAGGGCTGACGTGGTCCAAGTGGCCCCACCCCCGACCATGCTGGTGCTTTCTCTCTAATGCACGGTCCAGCCACCATCAGTGAGAGACGGCTCCCCAGTTCCCGCCCCAAGGCAGCCAGGAAAGTTTGGCAGGAATCCGCCTCTGCCGTGGGCACGGAGCCCAGCGGTGAAGCGCGGGGGCTGTAGCCTCAGGCAAAGCTGGACGCAAAGCTGCTCTGCCCTGACTCTCATGCAGCCCCGGAGGAAGCGGCTGACCCCGCGGGTCTCTGTTTCCCCATCTGTAAAGTGGGGCGCTCAAAACTGCCCAACGTGCTGGGAGGACGCAGCGACCACTGCCGCTCGCCACGTTTGCTGGTTCCCTGGACCCTGCCCCTGGCACCCGCAGTGCGACGTCTTCAGGTGGACGGACAGGCCCCCCAGAGAGCGTGGACTCTCCTGACGCAGGCTGGCACACAGCAGGTGCTCACGAAACGCTCCCATTGACCCCGTTCTGCTCACACGGACCTCAGGTTTTGCCTCGTGAGACCGGAAGCCCTCTGAGGAAGGAGCACGTCCCGGAAACACCCAACAAGACGGCAGCGGGGCTGGGGGAGACCTCCACTCTCTACTGCTTTAGAATCAGAGCCTCCGGATTAGGCTGCCTCCGGGGACCCCGGAGAAGGCCCCGCCTGCTCTGGGCCTCACTTTGCTGTCTGAAAACAAAGGGGTCTGTTTCATCTGCCGTCCAAGCTGGCCCTCAGTGCCTTGCTTCCAAAACGTGGTAAGTAATGTATCAAAGGCTTCAAAGTGTCCTCCCCACCCTGACAAGCTCTGTGGTTGAGAGAGAGAATTCCCATGACCTTCAGCCTCTTTAATAGGTTCCAAGGCGTTTCCACACCAGGGTCCCACACGCCCCCAGCTGTCCCTTCATCTGTGCCGCTTCAACAACTGTTGGCCTAGAAAGCAGCATCCACGTGGTGATGGCCACCAAGGGACGTGGCAGATTCATCATAGGGAAACAGTGGCCCAGAGAGGGCAAGCGACCTGCCCCAGGCCACACAGCACAGTCATGGTGAGTGGGATGGACACCAGGCCCGAGTCCTCCTCTCCACCCGACACACCTCAGGCGCCCTCCCAAAGCCCCAGTTTTCTTGTACCCAGAGCATCCGAGAGCCCTGCAGCCACTGGACATTCCCCCCATGAGGGCTCATCACCTGGGGACCGCTTACCTTCTGGGCTTCCCTGGATAATTGGATCCCCACCCTGATCCCCACCCCCAGCCCTAGCCAGCTCGTGTGGCCTCATGGGAGCTGCTGGCCCAGCATGAGAATGAGCTCAGCCTTCGTGTCTGCTCTCCAGATGCCCCAGTCCCAGACCTCCTCTGATCCCTGCCCCAAGCACACATTCCACGGTTTGTCCTCAAAAGACAAAGGTCACACATCATGTGTGCTTGCTCTCAGCCCAACTCCTCCCTGGGACCGTGGTGGACCCCTGGCCAGGACGGCCACTGGATGTCACCTTGTGTGCCACTGAGGTGTCTCCCCGGGGCTGACAGGACAGCAGGGCGAGGTCAGCCTCCGACCGGGCAGGAATGAGGCGGGATGGATTGGTGATGTCTGTCCTGCTGCGAACGGACAAGGGGCTCATCTGTAACTTACCAGGTGACCACCTAAGCCCGCCTCCAGAGTTTACTGCTGGTTACTAATTTGTGCTCAGTCCAGGGCTCGGCCTGGGTGGCACTCCTCACTTGCAGACTCGCAGACGGCTCGCCAGGGTGGACCCCTGGGGCCTACATGGACAGGACACTGTAACAGCTGAAGTGTCGTCACCCAGTCCTCCCAGAGGCACAGCAGGAGTCAGCCCGCGTCTCAGATGAGAACCGAATCCCAGGGGCCAGGTAACAGTCAAGGCAGGCTCCAACCCCAGTCGCTCTCAGACCAAGGAGGAGGGAACCCGGCTAAGCCCCCAGCCTGCGCCAGCCTCCACTCCACCTGCCTCCTCTGGGCTGGGGCTGGGCCACCCCCTCTAGTCCTCACCCTTGCCCATCTCTCTATATGTGCTTATCTGAGCCGCCTACTTCCCTGCATTCCCGCATCAGCTCACCTGTGTCGCCTGGAGCGCCCGCCCCACCTCCCCGCACCTGGCTCTCTCCCCCAGGCCTGCAGGACCCAGCTCGCTCTACGGCTCCCTCAAGACCCAGCACTGTCCGAGCCCCGAGTGGGTGGGTGTCGCTCTGTGGCCAGAGCACTCCGTATATTCATGGGAAAATTAAACGCCCCCTCCCCGACCTTCCTCCGTCTCCTCTGCCTGGAATGGCTCTCAGCAAGAAAATGTAAGGAGATAGATAGAGATGTTCTCAGCCTGGGATCTCATCAGAGGTGTCGGAAACAGCAAAACATCACCGTCATCACCAGGTGCATCTGCACGTTTTTCTGTGAAGATGGAGGGACCTAGAACCTTCCAGAGTCGCCTGGGAAGTTCCCTGAAGGCTCTGGCAGTGCACCTGGGGGAGTTGGGATTCTAGGGACTACGGGGGAGTTGAAGGGTCCCAGAGTATGAGTGGAGAAGCTCACACAGATGTGAACCCTGTGTGTGTCTGTCGAGTCCTGGGGGCTGGAAGTGGCCACCTGTGTCATCACAGCCGGCTCCCAGGGGGACTCACTGAAGGTCTGGACACAAGGCACAGTGCGGGGGTAGGGGGGTGGCTGCCTCTGTCCCCTGCCCCGGCCCCCGGGGAAGCCGGGAGTCCAGGAGAATGGGGCGGAAAGTGCCGAAGGAGACCACAGCCCCCGCCTCCGCTCTCCCGACCCAACACGGAGGCCGGGCTCATACGGGCTGGGTCCGCCGGACCGGCACTGTGGCTGGCACGCAGTGGGCATTCTAGAAGCGTCTGCTGTGTGCAGGTCCAGTGACAAGAGCCATGGCTGTGGCAACGTTCACAGGCCACTGGGGGCGTCCTCGGGGCAGTGCCCTCTGTTCCTTCTGCCCCAGATGGCTGGCAGCTGCCTGGGCTTCTGAACGGCAGCAGAGCCACCCAGGACCCAAGAGGAGCGGCGTGCGAAGCCGCGCCCCTAGCCCATCGCCATCCAGCCTCCAGACGCCTCTGAGGCCCGAGGAAGCTGCGGGGTCGGGAAGCCCCCGAAGGCCTGCTCACCGACGGCAGTCAGTGTGGCCACTGTCCCCGCCGGCTGGACCCGTCCGGCTTGGTGGCGGCGTTCCGTCACTCCCAGCCCCTAACCAGTCACTTCCAGTTGCTTGGAGAGAAAGCACGGCAGGCTTGCTCGGCCGAGGGAGGATGTGTTTTGTGAGGGGCCTCGGCAAAACCAGAAGCTAAACCGTGGAGCCGCTTAAGCTCAGAGTTTATCCTTCGGGATGTTTACCAAGCGCCTGAGGCCAGCCCCCGGCGAAAGGCCGCGCACGGCCCTGCCCGCGAGGAAAGCATGGTCCAGGAAGGGTGGCTGCCGGGATGCAGGCACCGGCGGGAGCAAACCCTCCGTTTTCTCACTGCTAAAGGGACAAACAGCCCCAGGGCCCAGCCTGCAGCTGGTGGTCCCTCTGCGACCACGTGGATCGTCTTAGGTCACCGACAGCAGGTTCCCCGGGAGAACCTCCCCCCTCAGCTCTTGAAAGACCCTCTCCATCTCCAGGGGTCCCGGCCGTGCCTGCCCAGCCCACCGCTCCCAGGGATGCCCACCCGGGCCCCGTCCGCCAGCCCCCAGGTCAGCAGAGCAGAGCACTGCTTGGCCAGGCAGGGGACCCAGAGGCCTGCTGGGCACGGACCCCAGCCCCTCCCCTCGCCCCCTTCTATTCGACTTGGCCATCCTAGCTTCCCTTCTGTTTGTCATTTCAATCATCTCAGGGCAATTTCCTTTCTCATCTGCACACTGATTCCCCTCCAGATGGCTTCTTCCCCCCATCCCCCTCTACCAGGGTCTCGGGCCAAACCCCAGGGCTGAAGGCGGGGAAGGAAGAGCGGAGGGTGGCTGGCGGACAGGAAGTCGCTGGCGGCGGCGCCTGCTTGGAAAGGGCCGTCCTCTGCAGAATGGCTGGCTGAGTGAGCTCGGGCTGGTCCCACCAAACCAGGGGCAGCGGCCACAGCTATGCCGTGAGCACATTTTTAGACTGTGAGTCAGCTGTTAATAGAGAGATTTTTTTTAATCATCCCAGAGAGAAGGCTGATTTATAGCTCTCCTCCACTGGGGCTGCACCGTCAGGGAGGGGGTTTGAAAGAGCCTTGGGTGGAGGGAGAGGGCAGCGGGCCCCAGACCAACCACTGGCTGGCAGCGGAGCGGGTCAGAGCAGGGCGTACCGACCTCCTGTCCCATCTCCGTGAGGAGGCTCCCGAGATGAACGGTCCTATCGCCTAGGGCTCAATGGGGCCTCCATCGGCTCTGACACCCGCTGGTGTCACTGTGACTCTAATGCCTCATGACAAGGGAGCACGAATCAGTCACAGAAACGGCTTTTCTCTGTCCCCAGCCTGTGCCAAGGCTTTGGGGATTGAGGGATGAATAAGACAAACCTCTTATGCAGAACAGTCAACACGTGTGAAAAAGAGCTTTCCAGATCTAAGCAAGGGTGAATGGACGTGTCCCTCTGCGCCTACAGAGCAGGGGCCGGAGGGGAGAGGGGCCGTCAGACCGGACTGCCTGAGCTTCAGAACAGCTGCGATCACCGCTCGGCAGCGGCAGGCGGGGCCGGGGAGGCTGATGCAACAGAGCCGGGCCGCCGGGAGCTCCAGCCCTCCCCGCCCCATCCCCGCAGAAGCCTCACTCCCTGGCTCGAGCAGGATGCCCTCTCACCTCGGGGGCTCCTGCAGGGCGGCTCCCGGCACCTCTGGGGTTTCTGCTTGGGTTGGGGGACGGGGAGCCAGGACACGAGACCTTGGTGACCCAACCTTTCCATTTTCTGGGACGACGGCGCCTCAAGCCCACCTCGCACCCAGCCTGACAGCGGGCTCTGCCCCCGGCTGTGTGGCTTCTCCAGGCCTCGCTCCCTCAGCTCCAAAACGAGGGTGGGCACCGTGTCTCCCTCACAGAGGGTGTAAAAGGGGTGGAGGTGTCTACTGCAGGACAGCCAAGGACAGGCACCCATCTGACCTGGCCCCTCTTCCTTCTCGTTCCCAAGACAGACATTGCTAATCAACCACCGCTCTCCTTCCTACAGATTCGAGTCTGCCTCAGAATCCCTCTCAACACCGCCGTGGGCCACCACTTGTAACTGATCAGAACTGTCAGTGAAAAACATCTCTCTACGTAGAGATGAAAGGGAAGCCCAAAGGCGAGCAGGGGCCTGCCTGAGCTCTCAGAGCTGGCAGTAGAGGGGACACCAAGCTACAGTTGTCCAGAACATCGGGGAGGAGAGGACAGGGAAGGCAGGGCTCTGGGGGTGGAAGAAGCAGCAGGGTTGGCAGCACCTGAGTGAGCAGGACCCAGCTGGGTAGCGTGACCACCACGGAGATCAAGGATGCTCCCTGCTGGGGATCCTAGCCCATCCCCAGGGGGTTGCCCTGTCCCTGCCCTTTCCCCCTCACCACTCATGCTGTCTGGGCACAGCCCATAGATGCACCCAGTCCTGGGAGGAGGGCTGGGTGAGCGCAGAGAGGGCTGGGCCTGGGGGTCCGAGGGCTGGTGAGATCCAGGCCAGGGGCTGGCACTGCCACTCACGGACCTGTGAGTGCTGGTCATGGGGCGTGTCCCCTTGTCCCCCTTCAATTACATGGGAACTGCAGCAAGTGGGCCGTGGGTCCCAGGTCTGGGGGAGGGACACAGATGGCTCCCCAGGGGCCTGGGGGTGAGGGTCTCCCACCCTCCCGCTACAGCGGCTACAGCCTGTGTTTCCTTCAGGTCTGCTCACATGTCTACCCTGGTTCCCCAATGCTGAGCAGGGGCCATAGCTGAGCCCTCCCGGTGGGCCCCGTGCCTGCGCCAGGCTGACCTCGTGCAGCTCAGCAAGGCTTGCTGAGTGCATGATGCCGAGGACGCAGTCCTGAGGGCTGACCAGACGCGGGAAGGGGACGGGGCTCAGAAGCTGAGAAGCAGTGAGGTCACCGTCTCGAGCCACCAGGCCCCCCTTTTGCCCCAGAGCAGGTTCCCGTGACAAACCAGAGATGGGGGTCAGCGGCTTACAGTGAAAGTTATTGCCATCAGACAGAAAAGCTCCTTTTCTGATGGCGGGAAAAGAGCATGAACTTGGCCCAAGCACTTGGAATGGATATTCCAAACGTCCCACAGGCAGCAAGAGGCAGAGGAGTAGAGGCAGCCGGAGGCCCGAGAACCTCCTGTCTCGAGGTCGGCTCAGGGAGGCCCCCGCAAGGTCCCTGCGGAGCGTCGGAGCAAGCCCCCCAGCTCTGACGGCAGAGCACCCCCGGCCAGGGAAGGCCTTCAGAGGCCCACACGCCGCCAAGGGCAGCGCCCACCTACCTCCGCCCCCCAGGATGCAGGGCTAAACAAAAAACAAATCGCGTACACTGGAATAAGGGAAAAGAAGCCTAATAAAACATTTATTGGGCTTCCCTGGTGGCGCAGTGGTTGAGAGTCCACCTGCCGATGCGGGGGACACGGGTTCGTGCCCCGGTCCGGGAAGATCCCACGTGCCGCGGAGCGGCTGGGCCCGTGATCCATGGCCGCTGAGCCTGCATGTCCGGAGACTGTGCTCCCCAACGGGAGAGGCCACAACAGTGAGAGGCCCACGTAACGCAAAAAAAAAAAAAAAAAAAAATTTATTTTCTCCCAAATGACAGCCTTAATGCTTTTTACGAAATATTTTAAGAATGTCTCAGTGTCTCTGTCTTGCTAAGTGTGTGTACTATGAATTGCATGTGATTTCAGCCCAGCGTGGGGCTGGGAAGTCTGGCTTTCTCCCATAAACCACCCGCACAACTCTGGAGGCAAATGGTACGGCTGGGACCCTCAGCTCCTCCGGGGACCGGTGTCCCGTCCCCTGCATGCCGTGCCGACCCCAGCCCCAGGCTGGCACCGTGGCTCCCGCTGGGCAGGCAGAAACCCAGACAGAAGCGCTCAGGAGGCTCCAGGGCTCCCTCCTACGAGGCTGGCCTGTGACGGGGATTCCACAGATTCTGGCTCCCCGGGAAAGTCAGCAAGAACCCGAGAAGTCCTGACGCTCTGCTTTGTCCAGTCGCTCACCCCCTGAGAGGCCAAAGTCGGTGTCCCGACAAGGAGGGACTTGGGGAAGAAGTGACGCTGTTGATCTCCGTGGTCAGAAATGGTTTGGGTGTCAGCGACGGAATGAATTTCAGCCAGAAGGGAAACATAACCAGACACATCCACGGGACAGTGAGGGTTTCAGGAGGCGGGGTCTGGAGTCAGACACACCTGGGCTCAATGTGGGACTCTGGGAAGTTCCCTGAACTCTCTGCACCGATTTTCCCCATCAGTGAAGTGGAGACAACGCCTGTATGATGGGGCTGTAGTGAGGGTGAAAGACGGCAACATACACGCGTGCGATACACAGACCCAGGCACGCGTGCTGCGTAGCCGGGAAGCGCAGCTGTGGCCGCTCCCGCTCTGTGCCGGAAAGTGTTTAACTACCAGCTCAAGGGGGTGGGGGGAGGGCAGCCCCACTTTGAACCACTTGCCGATTTCCGTGGCGTGAATATTCCCACCTTGTCGGATCCCGAGCTCTCATCGTGACGTCTCTGACACAGAGCTGGGGGAGACGCACACCATCAGCTCTGGCGGGTCAGCCTGCCCCGGCTCGGGCATTCCACGTCCCAGGAGCTGTGGCCTGACGGAGCCACGGACAGGCCTTTGAAGATGCAGCTGAGGGGTGAGCTTGGAGACGACACCCTGTGAGCGTGAGGACGGGGCCCCCTCCTGGACATGGCATCCCCCCTAAATCAGTGACCTGTTGCCAAGAGGGTCAACACACAGACGGGTCTAAGAGTCAAGGGGAGGGCAGGCTGGGTGGTCCCTCCCACCAGCACTCCCAGCGATTAAGTAGGGGGAGCTTGTCCTTCTATCCACACAACTCCGGGTTCCAGAGAGAATCGCTTTCACCAGACACAGTAAGAGCTCCCCCAGCTGCCCCCCCCAACCGCCCCCCGGTAACTTCAGCCTCCTCGTGCCAGGAGACCAGCAGCTGAGAGGGAAGTAACTCCACCAACAGGGTGACTGGCCGTCCTTTTCCCCTTTGAGACCAGCGGCAATGGGGCAAGGGGGGGGCATGCTGTGTTCGCCCCCAACCTGTTCTGTTAAGTGTCCCCGGAGAAGGGCTCAACCGGAGCCCAGGAGGAGCTGTTTTCCCAGGTGGAGTGTGTACCCCTGGGGTGACTGGAGTGGCCACCGGGCCAAGGCTTGTGCGGCAGGATCCTGGTGCTCACGGCCCACGCTGCAGCCGCGTCTCTCTGGCAACCGCTCTGGACTAGAGGAGCCCGCTGTGCAAGGTCATCCCTCCCTGGGCCACCCACATCCAGTGACTTGTGAGGCAGGATACAGAGTCTCTGCCCCTTCCCTGGAGGCCGCCACCCGCTCCAGCATTCCCCGTGGGGTGCGCTGCGGCCCTGGTGCCTCTGCTCCACAGCCCATCTCTCCCTCTGCCCAGGCCCGTGCTCCTCACTCGTTTAGGCCTTGGTCCCCAAAGCACCCCCCAAAACCATCTGCGCATAATTCTGTATTTCCAAGGCTTCCACAGAATCCATCTTCCAGTCGGAAGTCCAGACCCCGGCCCCAGAGTTGCCACGACCAGGTGTAGAGGGAGGGGTCCCGAAGCTGCACCCTGCATGGGGGGGGGGGGGGGACACGGGCACTTGATAGGCAGCTGTCCCTGACGGTCCCCCAGACGTCCCTCCAGCAAACAGGGGCAGGACAGCACCAGGAGCCTCGTCCCGCGGCGAGCGTGCTTTTAATTAGCTGGACGAGGAAGTCATAGGGGTTGACTGTCCACTGACTGCGTTTCGAGGGGGTGTTGGAAGAACTGGCTGCACGTAAACTAGCCGTGGAAAAAAGCGCCGCCGCTCCGTGTGCACGTGGAACTCTCGACTGGGATTTGCAACATGGGCGGGAGCCAGGCTTAGATTCCTCTAGGAAAACATCTGAGATTCTACTGAAAACCAGTGAGAAAAGAACTCCATGTACACAGTAGGCAGCCTCATGCTAGAAGGAACTCAGGCCTGCCTGGATCTATACAGACTGGAGATGAACTTTCTAAGGTGCGGCATTTAGAGGGTGAGAAACAGATCCTCTGGGCAGATGTTGAAGAGTCTGGTAGTTTTCATACAGTGTTTTCTGGAGCCCCAAGGGGTCCACTGGGCCTCAGAGGCTGCCCGCGGGGCTGGGGGTACTGCTCCCCCAGACGATGCCGAGAGCATCCCACCTCAGTCCATTTCACCTCCTGGGCTTCCACAGGGACTTCCTGTGACAGACGCCGGGGAAACTTAAAAACACGCTGGTAATGACAGCCCCGCTCTCGCAAGGTCCTGTCGGAAACGGAGAAGCAAGACAGCGGTGCCTCTGCAGCCACATGCCAGTTGGGCACTGAACTGCCCAGTTCCACGTAGGCAGCAGCTGGGACCACGTGGTGGGGGAAGGGTAACCATGGCAACCTCCCCCCAGTCATCGCTAAGTAATTCCTCCACAATGTACAATTGCTCTGTTTATAGGAAGAATGCTGACCATATATTCTGGTTTTCCATGCACAATACTTCACTAGGAAAGAATGCAGAACCCACCAGAAGGAGCTCACGTTGCACTTTTCCCAGTCAACCAAACCTCTTCCTGGTCCTTGGGGAATATGATGGATGGGGTTCCACCGCTCTCCCTGCAACCCGAGAAGATGTAGGCTGCCCGGCCTCGGACCCACTGCCCAGAGGAGGGTCCCCATGTGTCAGACCACGGATGCCTCCCACCTGAAAACCTCCTGAAGACATAAGGGGCCGTGGACTGTGCCAGCCGCGGGTCTGGAGTCTGTAATCGGGCCAAACCACCACGGCACTGGTTGGTCAGAATGAAAATTCAGCCCCGTTGAAGCACAAGGGAGTTTGGCTTCTCGCTGACTGAGGCCACAAACGCTGCTCTGTAACTTCAGCTGAGCCTCCGTTCTCTGGGGAAGAGGCACACACGCTCTCTTCCTTGCGACATGAAGTTCGAACTTCGGAGGGCAAGATGAGTCTCAGGCGCTAAAAATAATCCATGGGTTCTTTTCGAGGAGGGCAATCCGCCCCGCTGCTGGGCCCGCCTCGGGAGAAATGCTTTCACTCCCCATCGCGCCTTTGATGGATGTGGGGGCCGTGTCGTTGGTATTCCAAACGAGGCCTGTAATTTCCTGCGACCTGGAAATCCAGATGTTCCCCGGCTTAGACTTTACCGCTCAGAACAATGAACTTTACTAAAATGCACCCTGGAACTTTTTTGAAACGATTTTTTCATGGGATGCGCGTGACGGGAAAGCGCAGAAATCAACCAAGTGTGGCTCAGGGAACGATCACGGAGTGCGCGCCCAGGCGTCGACAGCCAGGTGGCGGCCGCTGAGAGCCCGTGAGCCCCTCCCACCTCTGTCCCTTCACCTGCGCCCAGAGTGGCCCCCACTGCCTCGAATGACGCCTTAAGTGAGATTCATCTGTGTCGCCAGGTACGCTCTTTTTTTCCCACTGCTGTGTAACCGCATCGAGGCCTTTCTTAAAAAGAAAAGAAAATTAGTTTGTTATTTGAAGGGGAAACCTACCCCGGCGGGAGCTCCGGGTGGGAGGAAGTTTGGCTCTCCCGGGCCACCGTCCATCAACGGCACCCACGTGTGACTCACCGCTGGTGTCTTCAGGCTGCCTCCAGTGAGCTGGAGAAGGAATCTCAGTTATTAAAGGCTGTGCTAATTACAAGCGCCTCCCGCAGACGGTCCAGTGCGGGGTAATCCTTTCCTTTCCCTGTCCCCAGTTTCTACATTTTTTAATGAGAGGAGGCAGAGAGCTGGTCTAGGATGCAAAAGATAAGCTGTTCTCCCAACTTCAAACAACCTCCCTGCATCTGGAGCCTAGACGCCCCACCCAAGCCCCGTCCTCTGCAGAGATGGTACCCAAGAGATACACGGGCTTGGCATCCACCCTGCCCAGGGCCTGGTCACAAAATCAGTGGACAATATCGACCGCTTTCCTATAAAGAAACAAAGCCAGCAAGAACACGTAAAGGAAGAACAGAACCTATTTACAAAACACTAAAGCATTCCAAAATGACTAAGCCTGTTTGACAAAGATATCTATACGAGGAAAGCATTGAACCTAAGTTCTAGAAATCAGACAAAAATGGAAGAGGAAACTCTTCGTGGATAGGAGGCGTATTAAATATAAGACTGCCATTTCTTCCTAGAATTATCTATTCATGGAACTGAATCCTCAGTAAAATATCAGTAGTATTCTCCGCGGTGGTGTTGCAGGGAATTTAAGAGATAATTTTTCAGTTCAAATAAAATAATGAACTCATGAGGACAGACTAGGAATTTCTGCTTCAGTACCGAAGTCACCAAAGCAGCCCTCTCTGACATTAAAGCCACCACATTTAAAACAGCTTGGTACTGGAGATGTCAGCCCATCGGCGGAACGGAGCAAATCCAGAAATAACCCCAGAAAGACATGTGGGCTCTTAGAAGATGATAAATTGGAGGGAGAAGATGGAATGTCCTGTAAATTATGGTCCCGCAAATGACTAGTCATTTGGAGGCAAAAAGCTTAAGGAAGAACTGAAGTCCTACTCTCTCCTTGCACCAAAACAAATTCCAGAAGGATGGAGTTTTAAACATGAAAAATAAGACCATAAAAAGTAGGGGCAAAATCACACATGGATTTATAATACAGTCTTGGAGTGGGAAAAAACATTCTAGACTGTACCCAAAAGAAGTCATATCAGAGGATAGTGACTGATTTGAATACAAAAAATTTGAAGGTTCTGCAAAGCATACACATGTACACATATGTGTGCATATGTACGTCCTTATAACATACAGATGCTATAGATGCCATTACCTATGCATGTGTATATTACACATACACATATATATGTAAGTATCTCACATACATATCCAAATTCAAAGATAATCTAGCAGCCAAAAAACAAAACCAAAAACCTGCTACAGGATAGACCGAGGCTCCATTCCTTCATAAACTAAGAGCTTATACAAATCAAAAAGCCTCCAATTGGATGAAAAGGTGTGAAACCCAACTCAAGTGATTTCTGAGCTATTATATTGGCAGAAATGTGAACGTTTTCAGTACCCGGTTTGGCGAGGGTTTGGCAGAAGAGGCCGGCCCGAGGCCACGGCGCAAGGCCAATCGCGTTCTTGTTGGCAGGACACTCTGCTCACCCCAGTCGACACTTAACATGCACCTTCAGCCTCTCAGTTAGGAATTCCGCTCCACGACTTCACTTACTCTTAAGGAAGTACGCCAAGATACACACAAGAGAGTGTCTACAGCCCCATTGCTTGTCAAGGCAAGAACACTGCAAACAACGGAGGTGTTGCCCCAGCACCGAGGCACTAGCCGCGGGAGCTGCTCTGGACGCTTCCCTGTGACGTAGACACCCTCATCCTCCTCGTGATGCAGACAAGGAAACCGAGGCACAGAGAGGTTGGGTCCCTGCCCAAGGTCACACAGCAGGTGAGGCCTGGCACGGAACCTGGCACATGGCGGAAGCCGCTCCCCGGCAGCCAGTGCTATTCTTATCATGGTGGGCGTGAGGGGCTCGGGCTAACGGTTTATTTCTTGAAGTGGTTTGTATCATCCTTGCAAAACATGTGAGGCTGATTCTCTCCACCTAAGCGCTCTAACAGCAAATTGTAGGGCGGACCTGACTGGGTGAGCAGTCCTGGAAAACGGGAAGATTTGGTGACTCCGCTGTGTCCTGAGCAGACCATCACCATCCTGGAGGCCACAGGAAGGTGCCAGGGTGCTGGAAAGGAGTCCAGAGCACCCGCGGGCTCCACAGATGCTGGACAAGCGAAGCTGCAGCCCCTCCTGCCTGCTGGAGCCCAACCAGGCTGGCCAGGCAGTGCTTCTCCCCTGCACGGAGCATTGCTCCCCGACGAGGCCCCGGGGCTGCGAGCCACGCTCGGCCACTTCCAGGAAGTCATCTGAAGCCAGTCGTAAAGGCTGGGAGGATCCCCCTCCTCTGGGTTCCGGCTCTGGAGCCGCTCCAGACGCGCTCCCCACACCCTTGGCAGAGGTCCAGGGGGATTCTTCCCTCTAGTTGAACCAGAGAATCTACAGGGGGGGCTTGTCCTGCAGATGAGGCGTGGCTCCCTGGGGCACTGCAGGCCAGTGTGGAGGTCACTCTGAGGGCAGGGCCTAGGGACGGTGGGGGGGGGGGGGGTGGCGGCGGGCCTCAGTCCCCGGGAAACTAAGAACAAGGTATTAACAAATGTCTCCCATGGTGAGACCATCCCAGGGTCCTCACCAGCTGTAAGGGGAGGCCCCTAGGGGCTGCTTTCGGGGCCCTAGAGGGAGTGGCGTGGCCCAATAGCGGGCAGCACAGGGCTCGTTCTCCAGACACCTGGTCACCCTTCACACCGCGCGTGACTCGCCCGTCCCG
The DNA here is from genome assembly GCF_963455315.2 of Globicephala melas. Classification (NCBI taxonomy): domain Eukaryota; kingdom Metazoa; phylum Chordata; class Mammalia; order Artiodactyla; family Delphinidae; genus Globicephala; species Globicephala melas. The sequence continues at coordinate 3,330,598 of NC_083319.1, read as the reverse complement.
GGAGAGGGGCCAGCGGGGAAGGGGGACTGGACTGCCCAGCTGGGAAGGACGAGCAGTGGAATCTCCACTCCGCTGATAAGGAAATAATTCTCCATCATTGTCTCCGGTTCAGCCGCGATCACCTTGTGTGTTACAACTGACGTTCCTTCAGGAAAACCAGAGTCACGGACAGTGAGAGCTGGAGGGGCCTGGACGTAGCCATTCAGTCCAGGAGCCGTCTGGGCAAGCTCCCTTCCCACTCGGCCCTCAGCTTCCCGGAATGAAGGGTGGCCTGGATGACGGCTGCCAGAGATCCTTTCACCTGGACCTTCTGGGTCCCCAGGGCCTCTCTGGACATCTCCATGGGGTGGCGGGGTCCGCGGGGGAGAGAGCACAGCTGGTCACAGTGAGGCCATGGGCGGGGGGACAGAGAGGAGGCAGGTTAAAGGGGAGCACATGGGCAGGGGTGGGGGAGGGACCACCGTGGGCCCACCGTGAGGACAGAGCCTCAGCCGGCCCAAGGCTCGCGGCGCTGGGGAGGGGACCTGGGCCTGGGCAGCAGGCAGACGTGCCCCTAGACGAAGGCCTGGAAAGCCCAATACGGCCGGAGGGGGACAGAGCAGCCCCGGGCCCAGCCTCAAGGCCCAGTCCCTTCTCCCACAGCCACAGCTAGGCAGCAGCTGTCCGTATCTGAGGCCTCCTCCACTGCCCCCACTTACAGCCACAGCTAGGCAGCAGCTGTCCGTATCTGAGGCCTCCTCCACTGCCCCCACTTACAGCCACAGCTAGGCAGCAGCGGTCTGTATTTGAGGCCTCCCCCACTGCCCCCACCTCCTTCGCTTCTTGCTCCAGTTGCAATTTCGTTCCAAATGGTAAATATTTTATTTCCATCTGTGAGGCTCCCATGCAGATGACTTTCACGTGGAAAATACCTTTTGCTACTCAATCCAGCACAGGAGTCTGTAGTCCAGAAGATGAGTTCTTTGTGATGCCAGTGGGCAAGCTTTTAGCAAAACACTCCGCCTTCCTCTGGACCACGATAAAGCAAGGGAATTACCCCCCGGGCCCCTGGCAGATGACATCTCCAGGGTAAGGGAGCAGAGAGTCCACTTCTGAGTTGTTGTTTCAACCCCGCCTGGCCCAGTGTTGGCACACAGCCCTCCAAGACCCCTCCACTGGGTGGAGCACAGGGGTTCCCAGCGTAGACTTGGGGAGCCGCTTCCTAGCTGAGTGACCTGGGGAAAGTTACTCCCCCTCTTTGATCCTTGCGTTCCCCTCTGTAAACTGGAGGTGAGAACGGAACCTTCTTCAGAGTTTGCTGCAAGCGTGGCATTAAGTGATGCTTATAGTGTTTAGCCCACTGTTCAAGCTCTTGCAATAGAAGTGGCCAGAAATATGGAATCTTAGACATTTAGTGCACCCCTTCAGCTTACAAAAACATGCTTGGATTGCTAATTAAAGTAACAGCTGCTGGGTACGCCAGGGGCTGCTGGCACGTCAGGGACGCGTGCTGAGGCCCAGAGCAAACCCTGTGCTTGTACCAGCACAGGGTTCAAAGGATGTATTTAAGGAAGATCAACCCGTTGGGTGTCTCTCTCCCCCTGAGGGCAAATCCAGTCACCTCCTGACTGCGGCTGCCCTGAGCGTGGAGCCTCACCGGTCTGCCCCCAGCGCTGCGTTCCCAGGGGCCCTTTACAGACGGAGGATGGACGGGGCCTCTGCAGTTCACCCCTGGACCCACTGGCCTCTCAACAGAGTTCACACCCGAGAACAGCTGCTCGTAAATGCGGTTTTCATTAATTTCCTGGAAGATGGAGTTTTAGTTTCCACATGATGGGTCTTGGGAGACCTGGGGAAGGAGGACCCAGTGCAGAGCTGGCCTCCGTGGTCCCTGGCACCCTTGTTTATATTTATTCCCACATTATTTGTTTAATTGTCTCCAGCCCGTGCCCAGTGTTCTGGCTCCGAAGGGAAGGGGCCAAGTCCATGAGAAAGCGCCCCATGTACTTTCCTGGGGGGAGGATCCCCCCAAGAAACTTGAACTTGCAGCAGCTCAAAGGGGGGCGGTGTTGAGACCCCACAAAGGACAGCGAGGCCCCTCCAATGGGTGGACCTCACGTCACTCCTCTAGAATGTTCTTTGAGCAGTCCCAGAACGTCCATTCCAGGGAGGGGACCACTGTGGTCCAGGAAGCCCGGGAAGGAGGACAAAACTTGCAGCAGAAACGCCGCGTCGGGATGGACACACGGACACACGGGCTGCCCAGTTCCAAGTCTTCAGTGTGAGCGTGAGTGGAGAGCGCGGCCGGGCATCGCCCCAGGCAGGGCTGCCGGTCCCTGCGGCCTCCCTGCCGACAGGTTGAGGGCTGCCAGCTCCTTGCTCTGCTTCGAGATGTTGCTTCCATCCAGCCAAAGCACAGGGGGGCCGGGGAAGGCTGAGCAAGGGCCCTGCCTCTCACTCCCAAGCAGCTTAATGTGTTACAGGAGGACAGCTCCTGCTGCCCTCGCGCGGGGACGCTGCGCCAGGCGCGGCCACCCTGACTGTGTGACGGGGGACAGTTCGTGCATCCTGCCCGCCTCAGGTTCCTCGTCTGGAAAGTGAAATTCGTAAGGGCACCTGTCTCACGGGAGCACGACATCCTCAAGGAGCTAAAATTTGCCGAATGTTTAAAAGCCGTCAGGGCACACGGTGAGTTCTCCAGAAGTGCTGGTTAAATTAAGAAGATGTATAAGAAAGGAGGCCAGATATAGGAGGAGGTGGGTGCCCCAGCACAGTGGGAGGCCAGGGGGCCTCACCTCCCAGACACGGAACCGAGGAGTCAGAGAGCCGGGGGCCCAGCTGGTGGGCAGGAGTGGCCTTGAACCAGACATTCCAGGAAGCAGCAGTAAGGTGGCTCTGCCCCTCAGCAGCAGTGACCTCCAGGGTGGAGGGTGGGGGCATGGGACCCCTCCCAGCGTGGAAGTGCCCACTCTGCCTGCCCCGGGTAGCCCTGCGGGGTCACATCACTGCACAGACATCTGTGGAGTTTCACCAACAGCCCAGTAAGGTCCTGGCCTGCAGCTCCTGTCTTTGGCCCTCAGATGGGGTCCCTGCTCCAATGATCAGGGTGCTAACGCAGCGCCCCCAATCCCATCCAGCGCCCCATCCATGCCCCCAGACCTGCCCAGCTCGCCGGGGACCCTGTTCCAGGCTGAGAGGCTGAGTCCCAGCTTCCCCGAGGCAGCTCACCCAGGCCAGTGCCACCAGCACCTTCCAGCCGGCTCTGCCCCCCTCCTCACCTGCTCCCCTCGGGCCCCAAACTCAGCTTGCTTTCGTTGTTTGGGGACTTTTAAGTGTCAAAAATGTACACTTTTAAGTGTAAAATATTTCAAACACATCGGAAAGTGCATAGCAGCACTGCCCAGTAGTCCCTTCTGTGATGGGGGGTGTCCTACCTCTGCCCGTGCGATTCAGCAGCGCTGGACGGACACGTGGGGCCTGGGGCACTGGAAACGTGACCTGCCTGCCTGGAAACCTTCAGGTGGAATCTGATTCGATCTCAATTCACGGCCGTGACTGGGCTGCCACGCGGGACAGCACGGGCTTAGAGGAGATGGCTCAGACACCACGAACGTCAACGTTCATGAAGTTTCTGTGCCATTTTAGTTTCTCCAGAAACAGAGACAGGGATTGGAGGGCAGGCTGTTCATTTGGAGGATGGAGAGAACGCTGGGGGCGGGGAGTGGGCCACAGGAAAGGGGAGGCACCAGTTAAGAGCATCCCCTCCAGGTAGACACATGAGGACTGGCCCGGGCACACAGCGCTGTTACGGCAGTGGTACCGTGCTGGATGGATGAATCACGCGTGGGCACCCACAGAACGGAGTGTCATTCAGCCGTGCAAAGAGGTGAAGCGCTGACACAAGCTATACTTGAACCCCGAAGACATGGTGCTGAGGGGAGAAGCGAGACATGCAGGGGATGAGCGGGAGTGACGGGTACAGGTTGCTATTCAGCTGAGGGAAATGTATTCCAAGTAGATAGAGGTAACCGTCGGACAACATTTGAACGTACCAAAGTCCACTGGACTGTTAACCTCTCCGCAAAAAAACACACAAGAATGTGTGAAGTCAGTTCTCACAGCAGGGGACTGGGGGTGCGGTGCTGCAGGGGCATGCTGGGAAAAGGTTCCAGAAGTAACATCCCCAAGGGTAGGGAGCTGGGGTATTTATACACCACCACCACCCCCCGCCCGTCATGATGGCCAAGCATCCCTGGGCACAGAGGTGCAGCCCTGGGGACTGAGCTGTCTGGAGGACGCTGAGGGAGAGGGTTGGGGGAACATGGGGGGGCCCAGATGCTGCTTCTCCCGTTCTTTATAATAATAATAATGAAACAGCCCCTCTGTGCACCGCCTGCATCCCATCCCACCCGCCCCCAGAGATCATCTCTCTCTTCTTTTTTTTTTGGCCACGCTGCGCACCTTGCAGGATCTTAGTTCCTCGAGCAGGGACTGAACCGAGGCCCTCGGCAGTGAAAGCGTGGAGTCCTAACCACTGGACCGCCAAGGAGTCCCTGAGACCACCTTTCTCTTGAATCCCCATGTGACGGGGAGAACGGTGCCCCCAAAGGTGCTCTAATTCCCTGAACCCGTGACTCGGTTATCGGAGAGGACTCTGCAGATGATTAAGGGAAGGATCTGGAGGTGGAGGTTACCTTGCGTGATGCGGCTGGGTCCTGTGGTGTCACGAGGGTGCCTACGGGAGGGAGGCAGGAGGTCAGAGCGGAGAGAAGATGCGAGGACGGAGGCTGAGGTCTAGGAGGGAAGACGCTTCCGGGAGCCCAGGAAGGGCCAAGGAACGCAGGCGCCTCCAGAGCTGGGACAGGCTGGGCGGCCGATGCCCCCCTGGAGCCTCCGGAAGGACCCCGCCCTGCTGACACCCAGACTGCAGTCCAGTGAGGCGGCTTTTGCACTTCTGACCCCCGAGACTGTAAGATCGCACGTGTGCACTGCGTTAAGCTGTCAAGTCTGTGGTCATCTTGCGGCAGCGGCAGGTGTGGCATTTGCGGCACGAGCATCGATTATCACCTGTCTCCCACTTGCCTTGCTCCCTCACTTCTGTTCTATATTCATCCCTGCTGATTCACGGAACCGTTACCCATCCTTGTACTGCTGAGTAACATTCTGCCACGCGGATCCACCACAATTCATTCGTCCCAATCCCTGTCTATGGGTTTGGAGCTGTTTCCATGCGTTGGCGTTCTGTTTTGTCTTTTTTTTCTGGTACGCGGGCCTCTCACTGCTGTGGCCTCTCCCGTTGCGGAGCACAGGCTCCGGACACGCAGGCTCAGCAGCCATGGCTCACGGGCCCAGCCGCTCCGCGGCACGTGGGATCCTCCCGGACCGGGGCACGAACCCGGGTCCCCTGCATCAGCAGGCGGACTCTCAACCGCTGCGCCACCAGGGAAGACCCCGGCGTGGGCATCTTAACGGGCGCTTATAAACTTCTTTGCGCTCTTTCCTGTTTTGTAGGTTTCTCTGGACTCGTATGTCCGGTGTTTATTTATTCAGCAAATGCTTCCCGAGCATCTGTACTCGATGCTACTTACTAAGAACACAGCCGGGCAGGGCTGGGCTCCAAACACAGCTGGTCCACCAGCCACAAGCCACAGAACACAAGTCAGGCTGCCGGGGGCTCCCTGGCGCCCCTTCCCCAGGCACCCTGTGAGAAGGAAGTACCCTCATCTCCATCCCCCCCAGCAACCCCACAACCCCCCAAGAAACCCTTCCTGCCCGCCTCTCTCAGTGGAAGCTAAGCCTCCTTCTGTGTGCCGTGGGGCAGGCAGGGTGAGAAGTGACCGGCGGTTTGGAACCCGCTGGTCTCGGCATCTGTGCCTCCGCCCTGGTTACAAGACATGTGGCGGGCCGTGCTGAGAAGACACGTCAACACCGTCAGACCACGAGCATTTCAGGAGGAGCACTCAGTGCCCTAAGGACGTGTCATCAGGTGTGAGGTATGAGGTCATCACAGAGGCTGCCCCAGGCCTCCCTGTATGCGCCAGGCAAGGCGAGCCCCCCTCTGCAAGCCTTCTCTGCAGTCATCACAGTGAGGCTAGCAATTTCCCCACCTCACGGATGAAGACGCTGAACTTCGAGAGGATTGGTCCCCTGCCCAGGTAAGCCCAAGTGGGCAGAACGTCGACTGCAGGACTTTCGAGGTCTTCTGCCGGAGGAAATTCCACCTCTTCTGGGAATGCCCTGTTTGGTTCGTCCTGTAGATGGGAGGTCCCTAAAGGGAAAGCCAGTCTTTCTGTACTCAGGACCCAGGCCAGGGGCTCTGAGTCTCTGTTGTGCTTAGAATACAGGGACCTGATCTGAATCCTGAAATCATTCCTTTATTTATCAAAAAAAAAAAAAAAAAATCTACTGAGCTTTGCTGTGTGCTGGGCGCTGGGCTTGGCGTGGGGCTGGATCCGTGGATGAGACAGAGAGGGCCACGCCAATCGGAACCTGCAGAGGGTCTGATTTCCAACTCGCCTGAGTCAGGGCCCCAACAGGAGGCAAGTGCTCTCTCAGGACAAGATCATTCAAGGAGGGTTTATTCCCAAAGGGACGATTGCAGTGGTGCAGGAGAACGGGTGCCCTAGGGACAGCATGGTGACTGGGGGCTGTCATCCCAGCCCCCAGGGAGGAGGGGAGGTAGTTTCCAGACCCCAGGTGGAGAAATCAGCCTGGGAGGAGATACACGGCCAGCAGAGATGACCTGGGGGGGCGGGTCACACAGCCTGCCTACTCCCCTCCCTCCTTTCTTCCCACCCCCACCCAGTGGCTGAGTCCACCTGGAAGCCAGAGGAGCAAGGTGCCTTTGATATGGTCTACCCAGGACCACCCTCAGGACAGAGAGCAGAGGGGAGAAAGGCGGACCATGGGTACGGAGGGGCAAGCAAAACACCAACAAATGTAAAATGGTGCAGCCACCTTGGAAAACAGAAAGCCAAACGTGGAGTTTCCAGATGACCCAGTGAGTCCACTCCTGGGTACAGACCCAAAGGAACTGGAAACGGGAACCCAAGTCCAGGTACGCATAGGCTCACAGCAGCACTTCCCACGATAGCTAAAGGCGCAGACACGTGCACCCACCAGCAGACGCAGGATAAACAATGCATGGCCCTCCCTACAGTGGAATAGTATTTAGCCCTAAAAAGGAATGGCACTGATTCGTGCTACCACACGGACGAACCTTGAAAGCATGACGCTGACGAAAGAAACCAGACACAAAAGGACAAATACTGTCCATGAAATATTGAGAAGAGGCAAATTCACAGAGACAGAAAGTAGATCGGAGGTTACCAGGGGCTGCGGGAGATGGGAGGCTGTTACTTAGCAGTGACAGAGTTTCTGTTGGGGTGATGAAAGTGTTTTGAAAATAAATAGTGGGGATGGTTGTATAACATTGTCAATGTAATTAATACCACTAAATCATACATTAAAATGGGTGAACTTTTTGGTATGTGAGTTACATCCCAATAAAGCTGTTTTTTTTTAAAAAAAAAATCAGGGCTTCCCTGGTGGCGCAGTGGTTGAGAGTCCGCCTGCCGATGCGGGGGATGCGGGTTCGTGTCCCGGTCTAGGAAGATCCCACATGCCGCGGAGCGGCTGGGCCCATGAGCCGTGGCCACTGGGCCTGCGCGTCCGGAGCCTGTGCTCCACAACGGGAGAGGCCACAACGGTGAGAGGCCCGCGTACCGCAAAAAAAAAAAAAAAAAAAAACAAAACATGAGACACATTCCACCCCTCTGCCCCTCAACACTCACCCAGTCCTGTCCTCCCTCTGGTTGAAAAGCTCATGTCCCCAGCACAGAGGATGGACCAAGTCCCAGGAGCTGCCACATCATCATGGGCAGTGTCAGTATGATTACAGGACACGCTCCCCCCTGAAACGTACAACCAGCTGTACCAGCGCTTTTCCTGCAGGGCAAATGGAAAGGGGCAGGGTGGACAGGAACAATGTGGGGCTTCCTTCCACCTAGGGTTCCATTGCCCCTTGACCTCTGCATGACCTCTGCTGGTGGGGTGACCCAAGACTTCACTTGCCAAGGATCCGGGTCCTTGGTGGCCCTGCCTTTGTTTTCTTCCCTCCTGAGGAATTTCTTATGTAAACAGCACAGCCTAGGTTTGATATATTTCTCCAATCTGTCAGCATCTTTTAACTGGTAAGTTTTGTCCTTCTATGTTTAGTGTGATGACGGGTGTACTTGAAATCACTCTGTCTTCCTTGCGCTTTTGCTATCCATCCTGACCCCTCCAGGCTCCCCGCCCAAGCCTGTCCTGCCTTTCTATGGACTGAGGTTCTCTTCAGTTCTGTCTTTCCCCTCTGCTGCTTTTTCCACTCTATTTGTTTTTAGCAGTTATCCTTATAGGTTTGACGTGCCTATCTAAGCTGAAAATTGATTTCTCTACCTTTCCCTGAAACGAGAGGAGGAATCTGAAATACTTTCACTCCTATCAACCCTCCCACCTTTCTTGTTATTCTTGGCTGGTATCTGAGTTCTATCTTTTTCATCCCCCAAATGAGATTTGTCTTCTACAGTCACAGCGGACGAGGCTGGTGCTGGGCTGGGTCTCTTCTTCTTACCATTTCTTCCAACAGCAGCACCAGTCTGACTGAATGTGCGTGCGTGCGTGTGCGTGTGCGTGTGCAGGCGTGTAGGAGCGCCCTTGGGACAGTGGTGGCCACTTTGCCTGCAGGGGATGCAGGCTGTGCCTGAGCCCACCCCCACCCCTCCCTCCCTGACCTCCAAGCACAGCCTCCTTCTGTGTTTGGTAAACATGTGAGAAACTCTAAACAAAACCTTTGCAAACCATTCCTTCTGGCGTCTCCTTCTCCCTTTGGATCATTCTCTTTCCTCTTGAATCATATATTTTCTGAGTCCTTTTCCTGAGCGTCTGTGGAGCTCTAACTCAGATCTTGTTTGTCTGACATTGTCTTTACCCAATTTTTTTTGTTTTGTTTTGTTTTGTTTTTTTGTTTTCGGTTTTTTTTGCGGTACGCGGGCCTCTCACTGTTGTGGCCTCTCCCGCTGCGGAGCACAGGCTCTGGACGCACAGGCTCAGCGGCCATGGCTCACGGGCCCAGCCGCTCCACGGCATGTGGGATCTTCCCGGACCGGGGCACAAACCCGTGTCCCCTGCATCAGCAGGCGGACTCTCAACTACTGCGCCACCAGGGAAGCCCTATCCAACGTTTTTTAAATGGCCTTTCATGGGCATATGATGGAAGGAAGGGGAGTGCTGTTTGGAGCGCCTTAGGAGATGCCTTCCCGTTGCTGTTCTTTGAGAGTCTGTTGTCAGCATGGCTGTCCTTGATGGGGAATCAGTCTTTTCTGTCTGTCTGATTACATAGGACCTTCTCTCCGTTCACAGCCCCCATGTGCTATTGTGTGTCTGCCGTGGCTTACCTCTCGTCACCCAGCTTCCCGAATCTCAGGACACATGCCTGTCATCAACTGTCGCCCCTTCTCAGCTGTGAGCGCTTTGATCACAGCCCCTCTTCCGTCTTCTACTTCCCCTCCTCCTGCCGCCAGGACGGTGGTCCCCTCCCGCCCTGAAGCAGGCCTGCATGGCTTCCAAGACTGGGTCACAAAGGTCACTGCAGCCTCCCCAGCTCTCTGGGGAAGCAGCCACCACGCTACCTGCCCCTGTGAGGACACCGGAGCAGCCCCACGGGGAGGCCCCTCCCAATTCTCCTGCCAGGCGCGTAGGTCCTCGGACGCAAATGCGCGGTTGCCTAGGAACGGGGTGGGGGAAGGTGGCAAAACGGTTCCCCCTGCGCACAAGACCTCCCTTGGCCCCGGGCGTCTGCCTCAGCGTTCTCTCCTCCAGGAAGTTTCTGGAACGTCTGCAGCCACTTGATTCCCCCTTCTCTGGGCGTCTTGCCGTCTTCCAGGCCTGTCACTTTCAGTGCATGTCCTGTTGTGTCATAAGCCCGACTTCTCTCTCATTTGAGTTTCTTGATTCAAAGTCCATAGATTATCAGATTATTTCCTCGTCTCCTGCGTGGTGCCCAATTCTGGACCCTGTTCCCCGTAGGAGGCCGGGGGAGATTTCTTGGAGAGTCCAGGGCCTGAAAACAAACGCCCCGCGTGGAAATCACGCCGCTGTCCTCACCACGAGGGGCAGCTGTATAAAGGGCTTCCTACCGCCGCGGGATCCCCAAGGGCAGGGATGTTTTGGTCTCATCATTACCAGCACTGTGTCCCCCACGCAGGCCTGACACCGTAGGGGCTCAGCTTCTATTTTCAGAAGGATATGAATGTGGTTTTCTTTGCCCTTTGGCTGCCGACTGAAGAGTGGAGAGCAAACCCCACCTCCATTTCATCAGCTGGGAAGGCCTTTTGGTGAAAAGCCCTCTTCCATTCCACCCCATTCCAATGACAGTCTTCCCTGGCCCGGACTCTTGTTTTCTTTTAATATTGTATTTTACTGTAGTAGAAAACGCGTAACATAAAATTTACCATTGTAACCACTTTACAGTGGAAACTTCAAGGGCATTTACGAAATTCTCGATGTTGTGCAACCATCCCCCCCTCTGGTTCCAGACTTTGGGCCCTGAGTGTTCTTCCTGCTTCCACACTGTATACTCTGCTCTGCGCATCTCCCGGGAGCTGCCTAAAATCCTCATGGAATGAGGCGAAATTTCCATTAAGAATATACCTGAATCGAAAGGATGAAGTTTGGGCTCTTTTAAACTTGTCTCTCCTGAGAACGCACAGCAGATGAAGGTGAGCTGGGGGTTTCTGCGTTAGCATTGGTCTAGGCATCCAGCTCTTTCTGAGTTTTGGCAGCCAAAGACCTCTTTCCATGACACCACCGGCTCCCAGCTCCTGGGCTCCGGGACCCCTCACTGGCGGCCCACACCCGGGAGCTGCCCAGGCTGTGGATTCTGTTTCCCTGGGTTACACACAAAAGTTTTGTCCCCCTTGGCTCTGTAGGTGGCTCTGTGTAACACAAACTGACCAACGCCAGAAGCGACGGCTAGAGCCGGCATCCCGGGGAGGTCGGAGGGCCGCTCCCGCCCCGCGCCCCCTGCCCGCCTGTCGTGGCCGCACCCTCGGAGGAGGAGACCAGCGGAGGCCCAACAGCAAACTCCCAAAGGGCAGCAGCCCTTCTCCCTGCCCTCTACCCCCAGGGCACTGCCTTTCTTAGCTTTTGTTCCCTGTCGGGACATCTTTGCCAAACCCTGAGTGGAAACATCTGAGCAGCTCTGGCTGCATCTCAAGGCTGGGATTCGAACACGGCTCAGAGCTGCCAGCTGGTCAGTGCATCTCGGGCTGTGGATCTCTGCAGCTTGGCAGTGAGAAGTCTTGGACGAGAGGCCCCAACTCTGCCTTCTCCTGCAGCATGTCTGAACACAGGCGGGCTCCCTGGAGGAAGAAGGAGAGACGGAGGAGAGGGCACAGCTGAGGCCTTGGAGATGGAGAAAGCTCCTGACTGACCCCCTCACCATTACCTGCGACTCGGTCATCCCAGCTGCACGCCGTCCAGTCAGAAGTGTCCGCAAGGCTGCGGAAAGCGCGAGGCAGAGCTGCAGACCCCAGGCCACCACCCTCAGACCTAGGCCAGCCTCCTTCTGCTGAAGGTCCGACGGGCCGGAAGGCAGCGAGGGCGCTCCGTGACCCCCCGGCACAGGGCGGCACCAGCAGCCCTGAAGGCTGTGTGGGGTCTCCAGCAGAGCCAAGACGGGGCAGCCACATACACCTCAGCGGCACCCAGGCCCCGGCCTGCAGCAAGGAAGAGGAAGGAGCCGGGTCCTGGATGTTCCTGGCACAGCAGGGGGAACCTGGCGAGTGTCCGCTGAAGCAATCTGCCAGCTTCAGAAAGGCCCGTGATGTGATGCCAGGTCGGACAGGAAGTGATCTTCTCAAAAACGTTCACTTTCACCTCATCCAGCCTTTGAGGCTGAAACACAGGGGACAGGGGAAGCAAGGAAAACGACGCCCGAGGACATCCAGACTACGACAGTGCACGAGGCGACCGGCTTGCTCTCCAAAACGTCCATGAGTCAGTGTCCTGGGAAAACGTGAAGGGGGCGGGGGGTGTTCTCCCGTGAAATAGATCAGAGGCGGAGCCAAGAGGGAGATGCGAATTACATTCTAGGTCCCAAAACCCAGAAAGCCAGAAGGTGCCTCTCTGCACAACTGAAGAAATGAAAAATAGAGTGAGGAGATTGCAAAGTTCTCCAGGGCCAGGACGGTATCACGCTGATGATGGAGCGCGACCTTCCTTTTAGCGGAGGCCAAAAAAGCCAGAGGGTTTGGAGGTGAAGCATGGGGTGTCTGCAACTTTCTTTCGAATGAGAAGAGAAAAAGTGGAAGGGGAGGAGGGGCAGAAGCCTCCCGCGGCTATCCATCCATCAGGGTCCGGACAGAAGCACGGGCAGCCTGGGGAGCTGAGCGCATTATGTAGAGGGACTGGTTACAGATGTCTGGCCAGGGAGGGGGAGACTGGGGAGGAGAGCCCGGTGGGAGCTGTTACCCCATCAGCAGGGAGAAGCGTGCTTGAAAGGCCCTGCATGCACACACCCACCTCCCGCCCGTGAGGAGGGAGCCGGGAGAAGACTGTCAGGGTGTCGCTGAGGCCAGGCGGTGGCCGCGTGGGCCAGCGTGGGCCTGCTGGCGTTTTCTTCCTTTCTGTTTGAAATGTGGAACATTTGAAAACTCTCATAATAATAAAAAATGGGGGGTGGGGAGGAGAAGAAGGAGAGGCAGAGAGAAGAGGGCGGATGCCCACCCTGGCCTGAAAGGGGTGGAGGAAAGCCAGTCTGCAGCTCCTCCCCCCTCCCACCTCGGGGTCCCCGTGGGCCTCGGGCCGGGCAAGGGGGGTGCAGGCGGTCAGCTCGGGGGCGACGCAGCCCCTCTCCCCGGGAGGCAGAGCGGGCATCTGCCTGGATACCCAAACATAAACGGGCAAAACGTGAATAACGGGGGTTTCTGGGGGAATAACAACATTTGGGCCAAAACCAAACTCCGTAGACATGCTCACACGTACTTAACGGGTTAGCACTGTTCTTCTTGGGAACTGCATGGGTGTGGAGAGTTTTGGCGCTTGACCCAAGAAGCAGCTCCTGTCAGGCCCTGCAGCGGAGCTCAGGAAACTCGACGAACCCTCAGACCTGCTGAGACGCGTCCCCAGAGATCAGGGCCAGCCCTGCGGCCGTCACACAAACACTAGGAGGACAGGCCAACCCAGGCCCCAGAGCCACCGCCCGGCCCTCCCGCTGGGCCCAGGCCCTGGACACCCCTAGCCCACGCAGGCCCACACTGCCCAGCCCACAGCGGGGGCCACGGTTCAGGTTTGTGTCTTGGTTACTGAGCGCCAGGAGCGGTGACCTCATTGGCACAGAGAGAGGACAGAGCCCCCTCCCCCGCAAGGTCCCGGGGAGAGGCGGGGCTGAGGCACAAGCCAGCGAAGGCGCCAGGAGGGACCCCCTGCATGTAGGGAGGGGGCGGAGGGCACCCACGTCACCCACCCCTGCGCCCCTGATGGGACCCACAGACAAAACAGGCTGAGTGCATCGCCCAGGGTCAGACAGACGTGGGTGGGAACCCAGCGCCCTCTTCCTGGCTGTGTGCCCTGGATAGGTCACCCAGCATCTCTGAGCCTGTTTGCTGCTCTGTGTAAAGGGCTTGCTGAGAGCACCCACGACAGAGGCCCATGGAGAGCAGCACCTGGGAAGCCGTTTAAAGCATCTCCTTTGCACCACGAGTTGATTGACTTGGCGTGTAAATGTCCTGGGGCTGCTGTAACAAGTGACCGCAAACGGGGGGCTGCAAACAACAGACGTTCATCTCTCCCAGTTGTGATGGCTCGACGGCTGTAACCACCTCTGTTTACTGAAGTGGCAACATTCTTCATTCACAGGATCATGTGTGAGAGTAGCTGTATCATCTCTGCATTTCAGTTCTGGATCATAAAGGAACCGGTAAAAATATTTGTTAGAAAAGGGCCTCTGGGTCTGATGGGGTGAGAACCATATGTGACAGTAACAGCCCAGGGCTGGAGCTCCGGGAGGACCGGAGGGGGTGTGGGAAGCAGGACTTGAGCAGGAATCTGAGAAATGGGTCCAAGAGAGGATCTACGTGCAGGTGCCGGCCTGGAACCGCAAGAGCCCGGCCTGAGGGTTTGTGGAAACAACCGGCCTGCCGTGGGTTTGCACCCACAGGGCCCAGGACAGGAAGGGGCAACACCAGCTCAGGCGCACCCGCCCCTCCAAGGGCGCTCTCGCACTTGCTGAGGCTGAGAAGTTGTGCTCCTCACCCGGCAGCAAGAGCAGGATTCAGGCTGAAGCCCGGGTCTTGGGGCGGGTGGGGGAGATGCTGACAGTGAACCTGGGCTGACATTTCCCTAAATGGAGAAGGCAAGAAACACAGGGGGACATTTTAGCCTTCCAGGGGGGAAAGAAGACAGAATTCTTTCTCTTTTAATAGTTCAAGCACCAAAAAGACACTTTGAACAAAGCCGGGCGAGTCAGAGGGCAGGAGGCCGGCTCACAGGCCAGGGCGGGGGCAGCGCTCACGGCCCGCGGGAGTCTGGGTCAGAAGCCCGGCAGCAGAAACCAGGGGGTGATGGACCCAGCTCCGTGTCCCCCGAGTGCCCTGGGGACGCACAGAGAGGCAGTTAGCGGCTCAGAGCCTTTCAGTCCGTCCAAGGGAAAATCATTTTTTTGGAATGGGTGGGCGAGGAGCTCTATATACAAAGATGTTCTCAGCCGTATCATTTAGGATAATGAAGAGTTCAAAGTATGGAAGAGAGGTGGGGCGTGGTTAGTCTGGGAAATGTCTCTCCGGGTCAACAGCCCACAGACATTTAAATGGCCTGCAGGCTGGCTTAGGGGATAAGATTAACTGAAGAACGAGATTAGAGAGGCCCAGCAGGACGCCCACACTGTGACACACAGAGAGAAGGCCTCCTGGAAGGGGTAGCACAAATGCAAATGGCAGCCTCTTTTAGGGAATAAAAACATAGAGCAGGCAGAGGCCAGGTGGGCGTGGGATGTGGCGGGGACGCTGCGTACCTGGCTACAGGGTCTCCAAACCTGAGGAGCCGGCAGGAAAGTCAGCCCAAACGTGGCATCCAGAGGACCGCACCCCGCCAGAGGCGTCCTCGGCTACCGTCACGCCGTGTTAACGCGCTCTCCCAGGAAGCCCCTGGAGGGTGCATGCAGGTGTCACGGAGAGGCCGCTTACCCTGAAGCAGGAGCGTCTGTTAACGTGTTGTCAACCAGGGGTGGGTAGCAGGTGAGAGGGGGGCAGGATTCCCCAGGGGGAGGCTCTGGGCAGGCCCAGCAGGCCCGGGAGATGGGCTCCGTCTACCCTCCTGCCCCAGCATCACATCCCCCGCGAGCCGGGCCACGTCAACAACCCCCAGCCACCTCTCCCAGACCTGGTGCCCATCCAGAGACACTGTGACCTGCGGGGGCTCGGCCATCCCTCCATGTCCTCCCCCGGCTCTTCAAATGTGGGCCCCGGGACATCGGTCATCTCACCCAACCCTCCCAACAAGCCACTAGGAAGGTGTCACCAGCACCACCCCCCCCCCACTTTGTAAGGAGAGGAGATTGCAACTCAGAGACTGCTTGTTCCCAAGGCCACACAGTGCAGACGGAAAAGGGCTCAGGACCCCGCTGTCCAGGACTCCTTACCCTGAGCCAGTAACAGCACGTGGGCAGAGCCAAGAGCATGGCTTTGGGGTCAGCAGGACGTGAGTTTCAGTCTCCACTCTGCACAAGGCCTCTGGGCCTCAGCTTCCTCATCTGTAAAGTGGGGACACGGACACCTGGAGGGTTACAGGTGACGACCTGCTTTCCTGGGCTGGCACGGGGTGGGGCGGCTGCTGTCAGCTCATAACCCCAGGGTCAGGGCCAGAGCTGGAGATCTCAGGCCACTCGACATCTCGGGACTCTCGCCCCATCCGTGCAGGACTCCGTGTGGCCCAGCCTGAGGCCCTTGGCAGCCCATACCCTTGGCCCAGCAGCCCCAGTGGCCCTGCCCTGCAGTCACGAGCAGCAGAAGGGGGATAAACCCTCAAGGAGGGCTGGGCCCGGGCGTCAGCTCACAGAGCCCGGCCAGGCTGGCCTGCCGCTGGCCCTTTAGCAACATGAGGGCGGTGAGGGGCTGTGGGAGTGGGAGCGCAGCAGCCTAGCCCCTCATCCCAGCAGGAGGGAGCCCCACCCCTGCCCATCGGCTCAGGCCAGGGTTCCCGGACCAGGCCTCGGTCCCCACTGGGGCCTGGACGGCCACAGCCCTCTTCATCAGCTGGGGTTCCCAGTCGAGCTGTCACGGTGGCCGGCCGCCAGCACCCGCCAGGCCGAGAGCTCCGATGACATCACTCTGGCCCAGGCGGCGGCAAAGTAAAAACAGATGACGCCTCGTCCGGGCTTGGACCCGCCCCAGGAGGCACCTCGCGAGCGGCCCTCCACCGGGTGGGCCCAAGGTGACCGGAGGCACCAGGACAGCTGCCCTGTCACGGTCCTCGCCCCCCTGAGTGCTCACCGCTCCCCTCTGGGCTGGGCCTCCAGGGAGGGTCGGCACCGCCTGTGCCTTGTTCACGGGCGTCTCCCAACCTCCGACGTGGCGCCAAGCACATGGTTGGCGTTCAGGAAATGCCAGTGGGATGCATGAAGGGCCACCAGCTGTCCCGGAGCCGTGGCTGGGGGTCCGAGGCTCCCCTCCCTCCGCCCCGGCAGGGTCACCGCCATTCCTCCTCCGTGGTGCTTTGCAGTCTCCCCCAGCTCCCAGCTGTCACCAAAGACCATAGATTAGATGATTGCGTTCAGGTGGAATGTCCAGAAGGAGCGAATCCGTAAAGGCAGAGAGCAGATGAGTGGGTGGAGGCGCGGGGTAGGGGTCACGGCTAAAAAGCGTGGGGTGCTCTTCCAGGTGATGAAAGCGCCCTAAAATTGAGAGCAGTGACAGCTGCGCACATCTTTGACCACACTCACGCCATGCACCCCTTAAGTGGGAGAACCATGCGGCGTGTGAATTACGTCTCATAAAGCTGTTTAAACGACTGAGGGAGCCAGTTCCTGATAAGCCAGGGGCCTGGGGCTGCTGACCTGGGACCTCAGCTCTGAGGACCACCCACGTAGAAGGATCCAGCAGGCAGAGGGTGGAGGGTGTCTGTCTGATCCCCGCCCCAGGTTTTAAATGGGGCCTTCCCTGTTATGGGTGGAGGTGATGGAGACTGAGGCTTCCTCCTAGTATCATTATTATAGTTGTTCCCGCAGAGCTTAATGGGGTCTCATTTAGTCCTTAGGAGAACCTCCGACCGATGGTATAATGGGCCCCGTGTGACGGGGGAGCCGAGAGCAGGGGGGCCACAGACATCGGGGGTCTGGTCTGGCCCGAGACCCAACACCAGCATGTGATCTCTGCACAGGACACAGCTGCAGGTTGCTCACTCTTCTCTGAGGCTGTCAGAGTGTAACTTTCAGAAAACTGAAAGCAAGGCTGTCACACAAATATAAAATGAACATGGATCAACAATTCATTAGCTCATTAATACAGGAACCAAAAAGAGGCTGCAACAGTTTGAGGATCAGGGCAGGTGAGTTAAAGGTGACACAGGTCAGGGTCCCACCGGCAAGAGAACTGTAACCCTTGGGGGTCACCTTACGCCAGATGCAAATCTGCAAGTTAACATAACTTCACAAAGTCCAAACTCTTAATTAATAGTAAACAGCAAAGTCCACAGGCACATTCTCTAGATAAGGAAATTCCTTGTGTGGCCTTAAATACTGCCCCAGGATGACTTAGAAAGGATAGCTTTTTTTTTTTCTTATTTTCAAGCTTTAAATAATTTTCCTTGACATTAAAGAAGGTACAAATAAATGGAAAGATATTCCATGCTCATAAATTGGAAGAATTCATGTTGTTAAAATGTCCACACTACCCAAAGCAATCTGCAGATTCAGTACAATTCCAATGGCATTTTGCATAGAAATAGAACCAACAGGGACTTCCCTGGCCGTCCAGTGGTTAAGACTCTGCGCTTCCACTACAGGCAGTGCAAGTCTGATCCCTGGTCAGGGATCTAAGATCCCACATGCCGTGCGGCACAGCCTAAAAAGCAGTAAATAAAAAATAAAATGAAATGGTGCATTTTTAAAAATAAATAAATAAAATAAAACAACAGTCATTAAAAACAAAAAAGACAAAAAACACCAGGAAAGTTCCCTGGTGACCTAGTAGTTAGGATTCCAGGCTTTCACTAATGTGGCCTGGGTTCAATCCCTGGTCAGGGAACATCCCACAAGCCATGTGGCGCAGCCAAAAAAAAAAGAAAAAGAACCAACAATCCTAGTTTGTATGAAACCAAATAACCAAAGCAATCTTGAGAAAGAAGAACAAAGCTGGAGGCATCACAATTCCTGCTTTCAAATTATGTTACAAAACTATAGTAATCAAAACAGTATGGTACAGGCATAAAAACAAACACATAAACCAAGGGAACAGAATAGAGAGCCCCAAAATGAACCCACATATATATGGTCTATTCACTTACAACAAAGGAGCCAAAACTATACAATAGAGAAGAGATAGTCCTTTCAATACAGACAGACCTCACTTTACTGCACCTTGCAGATACTGTGTTTTTTACAAATTAAAGGTTTGTGTTGAACAAGTCTATCGGTACCATTTTTCCAACAGGTTTGCTCATTTTGTGTCTCTGTGTCACATTTGGGGAATTTTCCCAATATTTCAAACTTTTTCATTAATGTTATATCTATCATGGTGATCTGTGACCTTCGAGGTTACTACCGTAATTGCTTGGGGAGCCATGAACGGCACCCATATAAGACGGTGAACTGAATTGATCAATGTGTGTGTTCCGGCTGGCCCACTGACCAGCTGTTCCCCGTCTCTCTCTCTCCCTCCTAGGGCCTTCCTTTGACCTGAGACACAACAGTATTGAAATTAGGCCAATTAATAACCCTACCATGACCTCCAAGAGTTCAAGTGAAAGGGAGAGCTGCACGGCTCTCACTTTAAATCAAAAGCTAGAGATGACGAAGCTTGGTGAGAAGGGCATGTCAAGAGCTGAGACAGGCCTAAAGCTGGGCCTCTTGTACCAAACAGTTTGCCAAGGTGTGAAGGCCAAGGAAAGTCCTTGCAGGAAATTAAAAGCGCTGCTCCGGTGAAGACACGAATGATAGGAAAGCAAAACAGCCTTATTGCTGGTATGGAGAAAGTTCGAGTGGCCTGGATAGAAGATCAGAGCAGCCCAACGTTCCCTTAAGCCAAAGCCTCATCCAGAGCAAGGTCCTAACGCTCTTCAATTCTGTGAAGGCTGAGAGAGGCGAGGAAGCTGCAGAAGGAAAGTCTGAAGCGGACAGACGTCGGCTGAAGAGGTTTAAGGAGAGAAGCCGTCTCGTAACGTCGAAGTGCCAGGGGAAGCAGCAAGTGCCGATGGAGAAGCTGCAGCCAGTTGTCCAGAAGGTCCAGCTGAGACCATTCATGAAGGCGCTACACTACGCAACAGATATTCAGTGTAGACAGAACAGCCTCTCCAGGCAGAAGACACCATCCAGGACTTCCATAGCCAGAGAGGAGAAGTCAATGCCTGGCTTCAAAGGACAGGCTGACTCTCTCGTTAGGGGCTAATGCAGCTGGCGACTTTCAGTTGAAGTCAGTGCTCAGTTACCATTCCCAGAATCCCAGGGCCCATCAGAATGATGCTAAATCTACTCTGCCTGTGCTCTATACATGGAACAACAAAGCCTGGATGACAGCACATCCGTTAACTACATGGTTCACTGAATATTTTAAGCCCACTGTTGAGACCTGCTGCTCAGAAAAAAAGATTCCTTTAAAAATAGTACTGCTCATGGTTAATGAACCTGGTCACCCAAGAGCTCTGATGGAGACGATATACAATGAGATCAGTGTTGTTTCCTTGCCTGATAACACAGCATCCGTTCTGCAGCCCCTGGGTCAAGGAGGAATTTCCACTCTCAAGTCTTATTATTTAAGAAATACATTTTGGGGCTTCCCTGGTGGCGCAGTGGCTGAGAGTCTGCCTGCCAATGCAGGGAACACGGGTTCGAGCCCGGTCTGGGAAGATCCCACATGCCGCGGAGCAATTAGGCCCGTGAGCCACAACTACTGAGCCTGTGCGTCTGGAGCCTGTGCTCCGCAACGAGAGGCTGCGATAATGAGACGCCCGCGCACCGCGATGAAGAGTGGCCCCCGCTTGCCACAACAGGAGAAAGCCCTCGCACAGAAATGAAGACCCAACACAGCCATAAATAAATAAATTTAAAAAGAAAAAGAAAAGAAATACATTTTGTAAGGTGACAGCTGCCATAGACAGTGATTCCTTTGATGCAGCTGGGACAA
The DNA here is from genome assembly GCF_963455315.2 of Globicephala melas. Lineage (NCBI taxonomy): Eukaryota > Metazoa > Chordata > Mammalia > Artiodactyla > Delphinidae > Globicephala > Globicephala melas. The sequence continues at coordinate 3,310,244 of NC_083319.1, read as the reverse complement.
GTAAATTGAAAGCTTTCTAGAAAGTGTTCACCATTCTAGATACCATTAGGAACATCTTGATTCATGGGAAGAGATCAAAATATCAACATTAGCAGACGTTTGGAAGAAGTTGATTCAGGACAACAAGCTGGCAAAGATTTTGGATTTGACACTAAAAGCAAAGGCAACAAAAAGTAACAATAAACAAGGAGAACTACATCAAACTAAAATCTTCTGCAAAGCAAAGGAAAACATCAACAAAATGGAAAGGCAAAACCTACAGGATAGGAGAAAATATTTGCAAATCATATAGTTGATAAAGGACTAATAGCTAAGTTATATTAAGAACGAAGCTCTGGGCTTCCCTGGTGGCGCAGCGGTTGAGAGTCCGCCTGCTGATGCAGGGGACACAGATTCGTGCCCCGGTCTGGGAAGATCCCACATGCCGCGGAGCGGCTGTGCCCGTGAGCCATGGCCGCTGAGCCTGCGCGTTCGGAGCCTGTGCTCCGCAACGGGAGAGGCCACAACAGTGAGAGACCCGCGTACCACAAAAAAAAAAAAAAAAAAAAAAAGAATGCATGCTACGAAGTAACAAAAGTTGATAATAATTTGATTTCAAAATTGGCAGAGTAACTGAATAGACAATTTTCCAAAGAAGACATATACAAATGATCAATGGGTACATGAAAAGATACTCAACATCGCTAATCATCAGAGAAATGCAAATCAAAACCATAATGAGATATCATCTCACACCTGTTAGAGTGACTATTACCAAAGAGATAAGAGATAACAAACGTTGGCAAGGACTTTGAGAAAAGGGAACCCCTCGTTGGTAGCCATGTAAATTGGTGCAGCCACTATGGAACTTAGCACGGCGGTTCCTCAAAAAATTAAAAATAGAACTACAATATGATCCAGCAACTCCACTTCTGGGTATTTATCCAAAGGAAATAAAATCTCTATCTTCAAAAGACATCTGCACCCCCAGGTTTGCTGCAGCATTATTTACCATAGCCAAGACGTGGAAACAACCTAAGTTGTTTCCATGGATGGTTGGACGGATGGATGAGAAGATGCGGGGATGTGGGAGGTTTCCTTCACTTACACTTCTGGTAAAAGGACAGATTAGGTTAATCAGGCCAATCTCTCACTGAGGAACAAAAGTGCTTTAAAAAGTTTTTTAAAGCAATGAGGTAACAAGATAGTAAGGAATAAGGAGGCCACAGTCTAAGGGGGGCAGGCCCACAGACGTGAGTGCAGCTGAACATGTTCTTAATTGAGAACTTGTGGAAAAACCAAAGGGACCTTGGGTTTCAATAGCCTCAAGACACAGAGACCCCAGCCCAGGCCCGCACGCCCTGGGCAGCCCCCAGGAGGCACAACTCGTAAAGCCTAGAGCATGAAGGGCCCCACTCTCAGGACACAAGTGAACCAGAAACAGACGCACTAAAGGCCCCCCCCCCCCAGGGACCACAGGGGAGCCACCTCAGGACAGAGCATGGGGCTGGAGTCACCTGAATTTACCTCAAAGTGACCCTGGCTCTGTGGTGGCCCAGGACCCAGAAGGACCAAATGTGGACTTTCCCCACTTAGCCTCGACCTCAAAGGAATTCCACAAATTATCTACTCACGACAGCAAGCAGGTCTCAGTACAAGCGCAGAAGGGCGCGTAACCCAAAGAGTGAGCAACAGGAGAGGAAACACACCCACAGAGCTCAGACACTGGAAAAATCAGATAGATTATAAAACAACTACGTCTCTATCAAGCCTAAAGAAATCAGAGCCAGATGGAAAAATCTACAGGAAACTATTCAAAAGGAACCAATAGGGTAAAAACAAGGAGAAACCTGGGAATGAAAAATACATTCATTAAAATTATTTATTGGATTTTGATTTTCATAGTATACCCAATTCAACTGAAGGAACAGTACTGAACCAAAGAACAGAGCAGAGATGTTATAGAGGTTGCAGCACAGAGAGGCAAGAAGATGGAAAAGGTGTCAGGTTTGGTGACATGGAGAAAAGAATGACTTGGTCTAACCACGCTCCAGAAGGTGAGAAAAAACAGAAGCTCAGAGTAATACTTGAAAAGGGGACGTCTGAGAATTTTATAGAACTGGTGGAACTCACACACACAAAATATCCCCCAGAAAAGCCCGATGAACCCCAAATAGGATTAACAAAAGGGAATCTACACCTAGACTCATCTTAGCAAAACTACAGTTGAACCACACAGGTTTGAACTGAGCAGATCCACTTCAACATAGATTTTTTTCAACAAGTATATTGGAAAAATTTTTGGAGATTCGAGACAATATGAAAAAACTCGCAGACAAACCACATAGCTAGAAATATCGAAAAAATTAAGAAAAAGACGCACGTCATGAATGCATAAAATCTATGTAGATACGGTTCTATCCTGACATAGGCATAAGGTGAATGATATTTAATATAAAATTAATAATGTGTTCATTTTCTTACTGTTTCATAAGTTTGCTTCCAAATAATTACATTACCTTACTGTATGCCCCTCTCTCTCTCTCTCTCCTAATTGAAGATACTACGGAAACAGTACCAGCCTATCATCAGAGGTGTTTTTTCTAATGTAACAATGTTTCCAATACTGTATTATGAATATGACAGTAATACTGTATGCCATAAACATTTTATAACGATTCATTTGTTAGTGTTAGGTTAGGCTACTGTGAGGCAATTGTACTGATGACACCAGGTGACCATAAAGCAATCGTACTGCCGTGTCTTTGTTATGAATGCATGAATCGTTACACCTGTATATAAATGATTTTTTTCACGTTATCTTTTCATTTTTGATGTCCACTGCTAGTAATACATATTAACATGTACTGTGCTTTGTATCATATAAGACAATATTGATATAGGTACCGGCAGACGATTCATCCTGTAAACAGATAATGTAAACTTATAGTATGGATAAACACTCTAAATGTATTTTCTTTTCCTTACAAGTTTCTTAATAACATTTTCTTTTCTCTAGCTTACTTTATTTTAAAAATACCATGTACAATACATATAACATACAAAATATGTATAATCAACTGTTTATGATATCAGTAAGACTTCCGGTCAACCGTAAGCTATTAATAGTCAAGCTCCGGGGGGAGTCAAAAGTTATATGCAAATTTTTGACAGCATGGTGGGAGCCGGGGTTCGGAGTCGCTAAGCCCCGTGGTGTTCAAAGGTCAAATGTATTTGAAAAAGAGCCAGAGAAGGAGACAGATTACTTTCTAAAGAGTAACATTAACGGTTGACTTGTCCAATACAGGAATGAAAACCAGAAGCCCGTGAAAGGCCATCTTCAATGAGCTGAAAGAAAATACCCAGCGAAAATGCTTTCCAAGAATGAGGGCAAAATAAAGACATTTTCAGGATGATAACAAAACAGAGAGAGTTCACCAGCGACGGACTATCTCTGCAGGAAATCCTAAAGGGAGAATTCCAGGCATATCCTTACGTGATTCCAGATGGAAGGAATGTTTGTAAGAAGAGAAGGCGTGCATAGAAAGATGGGTGAAAAAAAGTGGGTAAGTCTAAATGAGCCCTGCATGTATGCAAATAATGAAGTCTCTCGTGTTACGACCATCCAGCCAGGTAGTGTTAACATGCCTGTCAATCAGGGGCCAGTAACCAGGAAGCCGAGGAGGTCTGTGCTTCCTGCGTTCTCTGATTAGCTCTGCCTCTTCATAAGAAAGTAGATTGAATAGTGCCCCTTGCAAATTCGTGTCCACTCAGAACCTCAGGATGTGACTCCTTGGGAAATAGGGTCTGTGCAGTTGTAATTAGTTAAGGATGGAGAAAAGATCCTCCTGGGTTAGGGTGGGCCTAAAGCCAAGGACCGGTGTCCTTATGAGAAGAGGAGAGACACAGACACGGAGGAGAAGGCCGTGGGGTGATGCAGGCAGTGGCTCCGAGCCTGGAGTCTCCAGGGGCTTCGCAGGGAGGGAGAGAGGGACCGAGAGGATTGGGGCGGGGGGGTCTGGTCTGCAGGGAGGGCCTCCGGAGCGGGAGCTCGGGTGTGGAAAGGGGCGTCCAGAATCCAGCAGCCAGGGTGGGTGTCCGCTGCTCGCTGTGAGGTGTAGTGTTCCTGCAGCCCTGGACGACTGGAGCCTCTGAACAGCCTCACCTGGCCCAAATGTCGCATGGCCCATCAGTTCTCATCAGCTGGAAATACCTGCCAGGGGGTGGGAGCAGAAGATTCCAGAGGCTGTGCCTCCTGCTAGTGGGAGGAGCAGCCTAATGTGCGTGTCTGGAGGGGGCACTGAACCCCAGTTCAGTGTGGCTGGACCACAGCTCTCAGAACAGACAGCAGTGATTTATTCCCAGGAAACTCTGGGTTCCAAGCCTGGTGACCTCGGGGCCTTGGGCCTGTTACTTGATTTCTGGGTGCCTCGGTTTCCCCATCCCAGGCCATCGTATCAGGAGAGACAGCCCACGTTGTCCAGCTACCCAGACCCGACCAGGGGGACCAGCTGTGCTGTGTGCCCAGGACCCTCCCGGCTCCAGCACACAAGGGCTCGGGTCCCCGGAAAGTCCTCAGTGCCAGACAGTGCAGGCTGGACCCGAGGGGAGCCGTACCCACCCGGCAGCCTGCGGCCTGCAACAGCCTTTCCCAGGGAGGTCAGCACGCGGGACCCGCCCACACCCCTACCCCCGCTCAGTTTGCAATAACAGAGGGACGTCCGCGCCGCCCTGCGAACAGCTGGGCCCCGTTCCGCTCAGCTCTGAGCTCCCATGACTCACCCCGCCGGGCCTCCCACAGACCAGGCCGGCCGGCGAGGGCTGCAGACGCCACGTCCCCATCTCCCGCCTTCCACGAGGCAGCACTGCGCCTCCTGAGGGGCACCCCGCCCCAAGACGGTCTCCCCAGCTCAGGCCCTGCCCTCTGCAGCAGCCGCAGGAGTCTGGGTGAGCTCCGGGGTCTGAAAGCAAGCAAGAGCCAGGCTGGGTCCAGGCCCCGTGGCCGCACCCGCTGGCCACCCTCCTGGTCCATCCTCGCAGGGGTCCAGCCCACCGGTCCCACGCCTAGGAGCACAGTGCTCCCCGGGCACCCCCATCTGAGACAGTGCAAGGTGGCCCTCAGGCCTGGGCCGGCCTGTCCCTGCATCCCCCTCCCGTCTAGAGGCCCCTCCACGGAACCCTCTGCGCTGAAGCCCGCAAGCTCATCTGACCAGAAGCTAGAGCAAGTCGCACAGCTGGCCCGGAGCAGCCAGCCCTCTGCTCCCCGCAACCTACGGCTGAGGCCCTGCCTTCCCCCCAGGGTCTGGGTGCAGAGGGAAAGAGATGTCTGGAGGCCACTGGGTCCTGGCTGCCGGGACACGCTGAGGAGCCGGTCTGACCTGAAGGGGCCTGTGCCCCCGGGGCCACGGTCCAGAGCTGGTGCCTGAGGGGCAGTGCTCCCCAGACGGCGCCCAGGGGGGCGTGGCCGATGCCATCTCTCTCGCTCAGCCCAGCTAGGGTGACGCTGGGTTCATCCCCACCGCGGGACCTCCCAGACTCCATCGAGAGGATATTCCTCAAATAAAAATACGACGGTCGACAGCGAAAGAGCTAGTGAGGGCCTCAAGGAAGTCAGATTGATTCCCATGAACTTGAATGATTTGCCAGAAATTTCATGAACAAGAATTTTTTTTGAGACCACATTAAGATAAACACCAATTTTAGAGTTCCACATGACTGAGCTGAGTGCCTGGCACCGTACCAGGCATTATAAGTACAGACACAGCCGCGGAGGGGTGTCAGCCGTAACCAAAGTTACCCAGGCTGGCAACGCGCTTCCACCTGCAAGTTGGTTGTATTGTAATGGAGGCTCTGTAAAATAGTTCGATCCCAACACTATGTCCCAAAATAAAATGCTTTCTAAAAGTAGGAAAATACATCTGAGTACATTAAAGTGAAATAAAACGTGTGTCTGTATTTATCATCCTTGGTCCGTTACCCATCTCGGCCGCGTGGACCTTTAATGCTCATTGCTGGTGTTCGTTCCAATTTGGTCTTATTTTTTGTTTTTCATGAAATTGCTGGCAGATCATTCAAATTTATGGGAATTAATCTGAATTCCTTGAGGCCTTTGCTAGCCCTTCCTCTGTAAACCATAGTACTTCTATTTGAGAAAATATATTCTTGATAAATGCTGAGATACCTGATAAGCTCAAAGCAATTTCTGCTGAACGGAGGGTATTCGCAATCTTAGGTTTATTTGTTTGGAGTCTTGGTTTGTTGTTTTTGTTTTACTTAAACGTGTACATATTTCAACCCCAATATCCTTTCAGGTGCATCTCTATTCAGAGAGCCTTTCTTCGGCAAGTCTATTTATCAGGCAACATTCAGATGGGTGGTCTCTACATGTGATTCCCTTGAACGGCTCTCTCAATTTTGTTCCATTGAGCTTCAGGAAGTAAATGTATCCAATTAAACCTAAAAGCACCCTCAAAACATTCTTCCCACAAGTACGATTTTCCGAAGCACAATTATACGACTTGAAATTGGATCTTACGCACTGTCTGAGCCCTCCAGTTAAATTTGTCTGTTTCCTCCTTTGCTTTCAGAGGGATAAGCATCAGTGGCCTCAACTCTGCAGACTTCGTTTTCAATCATTACAATTCTTAAAAGATTCAAAAGCTCACGTGCTTTGACTCTTTGTCAAAACGTTTGATGGAAGCTCTCCGAGCGAATTTCAATCCAATGCAAAAGACTCCTTTTCCAAAACGTTCGATACCATCCCAGGTAATTCCTCGACGGCCCAAACATTTCTGAACTCAGATGGCAGGCAGCAAACAGAGAACGTACAAGCTGCTACGCTGAAGGGTTTTTTCTTTAATGACACATCACCTTTGAAACAAATTTTGTAGTTCAGTTTAATTTTAATTTTTATTTTTTGGCCGCACCACGCGGCATGCGGTACCTTAGTTCCCCGACCAGGGATCGAACCCGTGCCCCCTGCAGTGGAAGCGCAGAGTCTTAACCACCGGACCGCCAGGGAAGTCCATTTTGATGACTCCACCTTCTATATCTATTGGCCACCCATCAAGCTAGCTTAAATGCAGTTAGGAATTTCATACAAACCACAAGCAGTTCCCAATAATAATGGATTTCTTAATTTAGTCAGAATATTGTATTTTTTATCACAGTGCTGTGATCCTTCCAAATTCATCTCGTAAACCCCTTCAAGATGAACAAAATTTCAATGTTGAAGGGTTTGTTTTGTTACTGAATTTGCACCAGGATTGACAGGACATCCGCTATTTCACATTTGTTCGAATGAACTTCCAATTGCTTTACCTATATTCCATCCACTGGATTAAAAAAAAAAAAAGCAAAACATTTTTGGAATTAATTTAACTGATTTCTTGCTTGAAACAACTGATGTCGCTAATCTGAACAGGAGTCACTCAATGGCTCGCCAAGTTCTTCTGAGGATGCGCGTACAACAAGACTTGGAATAAAAAAGCAAGCAAAATCCATTTCAAAGAACAGACGTTCCCTCTGAAAAAAATGACGGGCTTCGGAGTCACGTGCCCCTGACCTGCGGCGGCACCTGTGCCATTGCCCCAGGCTTCGGGGGACCGCCCACTGGTGACCAGCTGGTACCACACCCACAGCCGTGCCCTCTGGCTCCCGCCCACTCAGCGTTGTCACCACTGCCCCACGTTGGAGATCAAGGTCCACACCGAGTTCATACAAGTTAAATGTTCCACTTTCTCGAGGAAAAGGAATCAAACTTCAATCGTTTTTTTAAATGCGATTTTCATGTTTCTGCTGGTTGCCACTGAATGGGTTTATTGCAAAATTTTAAAAGCATTACCAAGAGCAATAAAAAAAAAAATAGCTGTGGATTTGCACCATTCAATAAATGACAAAACCACAGGGGGGGGTTCAGCCTATTCTGCCTCTACTCCATGGCCACTCGGCCTTCCTTCTGCACACGCCATTCATGGTTTCCTAACGGGTGATTTCCACCCCTCCCCACCCACTGGCCGCCTAGTGACTCACGCCCGTCAAGACCACAGCACCCACCATGCTCCAGCCCCCCTCACTTGGGGGTGGCCCTGAAAGACAGAGCGTCAAGCAGGAAGCTTGTCATCAACTTTGTGTGGCAGCAGAAACGGCAGAAGATTAGCATACACCATGCGTCTGGGGCAGGGGTAAGTGGCTTGAAAGGAGCAGGATTGGAAGGTCAGGGACCCGGAGGTCTTGGCGAGAGGTAGGTGGGCTCCCCTGCAGGTGATGGTCTCTGGGGGGCACTGGTGTGCGCACAGCCACGAAGGCGGGATGCTCGCCTGGAGAGGGTCAGCCAGCCTCTCTCTCATCACCCAGGGCTTGAACAATGAGTGCGGGAACAGAGCTGCGTGCCGCTGAGGCTGGGGACTCTGCAGCGGCCCACCGACCTCAGGCCCCTCTCACCGGGGCTGCTCTAGCTTCTGCCCCTGCTGAGTGTGCAGCAGTCAGCAGCAACACCACCGCTGAGCCCCGCACAGGGCGCCGGCCATTCCTCCGCGCAGCCAGCCAGCATCCCTGTGTCAAGGCGAGTATATCAGAACCATCAGCCTTTCTGCCCTGGAGGCAATTTGCCTTCCTGCATTGGTCAGTGCTCCAGGCGTGGGTTCTCTTTCCCTGTCCACACAGCCTCTGCCAACAGCATTCACCACGACCTCACAGGGCATCTCACTCAACAACACAGGGTCCAGCAGGATGCGCCTCAGGCCAGCAGATCCCCGTCATGGTGAAGGTAGAGTGACAATGGGACCATGACCCCGGGACCCACGGGTCCTGTCTCATACCTTGTCACCCAGAACCTCCAGACTGCTAGAATATAAAAGGCTCCTGAAAGGCTTAGCTACCGCCTCGGCTTGACAAGGACCACTGTGGAGCTAGGACACTGTCCTTCAAGACACAGTGTCTAATAGCCAAAAGCTAGAAACAGCCCAAATGCCCGGCAACAGGAGAATGGGTAAACAAACGCAGTCTACCGCGCAGCGGAGCGTCGTCCAGTCACAAACGGGGAAGTAGTACTGGTCCATGCTGCAACGGGGATGGACCGTGAAAACATCACTCGGTGAAAGAAACCAGGCGCGGAAGACCCACGCCTCGTTCGATCCCATGCATGTAAAACATTCAGAATAAGCAGGTCTGTGGAGACAGAGAGCCGACCAGCAGTTGCCAGGAGACGGGAGGAAGAGGACGGCAGCGATGGTTTCATGGCTGTGGGGTGTTCTTGTGGGGCGATAAAAATGTTGGAGAGCTAGATAGAGGTGATGGGCACCCGACATTGTGAACGCACTCAATGCCGCTGAATTGCTCACTTTAAAGTGGATAATTACATGTTAGTGACTTTCATTTTGATAGAAGTATATGAAGTGAAAGAGAAAAGAGAAACTTTCAGTATATATTTTGAACCGTTGTCCTTCAAGGTACAATATGCATTTTGAACCTATGGCCACCGTACAGTGACTGCTCTGACCCCAGTAGTTAGAAGACACGTGTCCCCGAGCCAAGGTGTGGAGGGCGGAGTGAGCCTTCTCGCTACGGCTTCCCGTGGCTTCCCGTGCCCACCGGGGGGAACCTGCGCTTCCCGACCCCACAGCTTCACACTCTGTAGGATGAGAGGTCCCAGTCCCCAGGGATGAAGCCCTTCCTTCCGGGCAGTTTACAAGGGTCCCAGTCCCCAGGGATGAAGCCCTTCCTTCAGGGCAGTTTACAAGGGTCCCTGTGACCCTGACGTGACCATTGCCGTCTGGCTCTGGGTTCCTCCCGGCAGCTGAGCGTGAAGCAAAGACAGGAGTCTCTCCGACCTACCTCTCCGCCCCCTCTCTGTGTGACGGGGGCAGGGAGGCATCGTCCTGGGCCCCCTGGGGCTGCCGCCCTGGGGATGACAGTCATGGGCAATCACAGCAGCCCCCCCGGGGCTGGAAGGCTGCGGTTATTTCACAGCAAGCAGCCCAGGCCAGGAGAAGTGCGGGTACAGGGTGTGGGTGCAGGGCGGGGCGTCTCGCTGATGCCGCGGAGGGCACTGCAGTGACAGTGCTGCAGCTCGTCCCACCAGCTCTCCTGAAGGGAGGTGTTTTCTGGGGTGGGCGTGGGGGGGTGCTAAGAGCCACCACACTGAAGCGTCAAAGACAGGACAGGATGGGCTTACAGAGAGCCTCAAGCGATCTGAACAGTGCAAAGGACGGGCCATCCCCACCGGGCGGATGCCCCGCCCACATGCCCGCAACCTGCCCCAAGGCCGCCGGCACACAGCCCCCTCCCACAGCGACCCCCGCTCGCCATGCTTCTCTGACGTGGGGTTGCTCTGTCCACGAATGCAGGGGATCGAAAGCCCAGAATGACCCTCGAAGAATAAGGGATGAGAAGGGCCAAGAAGCACCCCAGCACCGTCACCACCCTCATCGGGACGACTCAGAGGCCCGCTCAGTCAGGCACACTCCCGTCGGTGGCCCCGCCCCGGAGTGACTCCTAGCGTCACCGCCAATGTAAATTATTTGCATCCGAATCTTCGCCTGGGGGTCTGACTTGGTGGGAAGCCAGTCTACAACAAACTAAGGCCCTGAGGCCCTCCTGGGCAGGAAGAGGTCAGCTGTGTCTGAAAAGGAGAAGGAAAAGTACAAAGTCATTCCCCAGAATCGACCACACGACGAAGGGACGGAGACACTGCCGAATTTGCCACCTGCGCCAGGAAAGGAGGCTTCAAGGTGGACTCACCCAGGCAGACCCAGAGCCCAGCACTCCTCCACTCCAGGTCCACCCCACGTCCACCCTGCCCAGCCTGGCCGAGTGTCCAGCGCCCTCTCGCGCCCAGAGGACAGTGGGACCCTGGTACCTGGTGGTACATCCCCTTCACGTCCTTGACAGCCTGTCCTCACCCTGCAGTCAGCGGGGCTTAGCCAGATGCCGCCTGATGACATCCCCACCGCACACTCTACTCCCATGAAAATCTTCCCATTGCTCCAGGGCTGCAGTGCCTCTGGGACACGGGACCACTGGGACGGGGCACAAAATATTGAAATACTGCCTCATCGGTCAGTAAATGGTGACGTTCCATGCTCCCCTGTCCTTCCCAAACGCCGGGATCTCTCCGAGACTACAGGGTCCATTCCAGGACCTTGCTCCAGCCCGGCTGGCCATCCATTCTCACCAACCTGTCCCACTGCCTCCCCACTGTCGCCTGTGCCTTTGCTCCAGCGTCACCTCCTTAGAGCCCTGGACCGGCCCCACTCCCTCCAGCCACGGAGCACAGGCTGTCCCTCCCCCTCACTAGTTCCTACTCATCCGTCAAAAGCCGCTTCCTCCAAAGCCGCTTCCTCCAGGAAGCCCCCACCCCTCCCCAGCCCCCGAGACAGCTCTGGTCCCGTTGCTTCTTCCGTGGTTCCGGCACCTGCCTTTTCAGCACCTCCCGCCCCGGTAATTACACTCAGCTCCCGGCTACTTGGCTAAATCTCTCCTCTCCTCTACAGGGCTAGCTTCTCCGGAGCAGGAACAGGCTGGGGGTACTTTTGGTTTTCCTTTCTTTCTCATCATTGTATTCCCGGCACTGGGCAAGGTACCAGCCCAGAGCAGGAACTCAGCAAGTCTCTGAATGAAGGCGTGAATGAAATGCCATCCGATCTGGGCCCCAGCCCCCCGCCAGCCCCCCCAGCTGGTGACGGCAAGCAGTGCACGTGGGAAGCTCGGCCGCTCTGTGACTGGACTCTCAGGAATGCTTCGGCAGCACAAAGAATTCTGCTCCAAACCCCAGCTGGACTTCTTATCTTCAAGGATTGCACAAAATCCTGGAACTCACTTTAATCTTAACTGCCCATTTAGAGACACAGCAAACCAGTAACGCTCGAGGGCAGGGGCGGGCGGGGAGCGAATTCACTGATCCTTAATCTCTAGCAGATGCTGGGCGGGGCTGAGCTGGCTCTTCTGAAACATAGGGACTGTTTCTTCATGCCGGTGTTGAAGTCCTTCAGAGGCAGATCTGGGCCCGCTGGCTGCACAGGCCCCAGCTGGAGGGCTAGACACAGCCCTTCTGGTGGGCTGACGAGGCCTGACAGGGCCGCCATGACCAGTCTTTGAGAGAATCCATGTCCCACCTTCTCCAAAACCTTCCCTGACACCCATTTCCGCAACTCCGAGGGCGCGTACAGAATTTTACACGCGTCAGCAGTGGTCCGTGCTCCAACTCCCACTTGCTGTAGCTGGAGGGGCTGGGAGGCAAGTGGGTGCGGCGGGGAGAGCAGGGAAATTGCTACCACCAGGGAGGTCAGGGCACCGGAGCAGTTAAGTAGGCATCCCTGGAGCTGGACCGGCCTTCAAATCATGGCTCTCGGCCCCTCCGTGGCCCATGGCAAGTCACTTACCCCAGAGCCTCGTCCGTAAATAGGGGAAAAACCACTCTTCTTCAAGCATTTACACTGTGCCTGGCACATATATTAGGCACCTGCTGTGTGCGAATGACTTTGTTATGTACCTACTGTATCCCGGGATCCGGGCTCAGTAATAATACCCACAGGACCACTGTCCTGGGGGCCGTATTTCTGGCCACGAAAGGATCCTGTTTGGGGCTCAGATTATGATGAAGCCCATTCTTCATCTACGGAGAGAGCACAGACCCAGGATAACAAGCGTGCAAATGAAGAAGCAAGACGGGAAGAATCGTGGAGGCACACATGGCAAACAGAGCCCTCCGGGAACAGACAACTCTTTCTGGAGAGTTTATTGGAGGAAAAGCAGCGAGACACAAACGCTCTGCTGGAAGGGTTCCTCCAGTGACGATGAAGAGCTCCAGTCCCTTAGGTGCACACAGGCCAGGTTGGGAGCAGCATGGCACAGACAGAAACACAGTAACGTGATCCTTGGGTATCTTTGCCGAGCGGTCACTCAGGGAAGGTCCCAGGCAAAGTGTTCTTCCCCCTTTATCTCGTGGATTCCGCCCAACAGCCCAACATGGCAGGCACCGCCATCACCCCAGTTTTACAATCGGGAGGTTCTGAAGGGTCATTAGATTGCCCAGGATCCCACACGGTGAAGCCAGGATTTGAACGCAGGCCACTGACCCCAGAACTGCTCTTTCAGGACCACCTATGCAGAAAAGAGGGAAAAGACCAGAGCAAAAGTCTGCCCTCACAGCATCACTGGGTGAAGCCCCAAGCTCTCTGGCAAGAAGGAGCTGGTCATGTATCCTCCGGTCCCACTGCCTGCCTCTTCTAGATGTCGGACATACCCACGTCATGGGTGACTTCAGAGTGTCCTCCCCAGAGTTTTCATGCTAATGTGTAGGCTCAGCCATTTGCAACTTTCATCGTCTCCCGAAATCCTGAGGGAGAGGATGCTTCCTTCCAGGTGGTATCAGGCATCATATCTGTCTGCAAGGAGTAGACCCTTCCTCACTGCTACAGCCGAGATTCTGGAAAACCAGTTATCAGTAGTAAGGAACTGATTCCAGCGTCCACTCTATACACCCTAACCCATCACATAGGATGCCTGCTTCTGGTTAGCCCTCCTACAGCTTCCCCAGACCAGCAGCCTCCAATCACGGCATATCCGTCCCCTTTTTTCCACTATAAAACTTACCCACTCTGGGACTTCTCTGGTGGCGCGGTGGTTAAGAATCCGCCTGCCAGTGTAGGGGACATGGGTTAGAGCCCTGGTCCAGGAAGATCCCACATGTCGCGGAGCAACTAAGCCCATGCGCCACAACTACTGAGCCTGCGCTCTAGAGCCCACAAGCCACAACTACTGAAGCCCGCGCACCTAGAGCCTGTGCTCCGCAGCAAGAGAAGCCACCACAATGAGAAGCCCGTGCACTGCAACTAGGGAAAGCCCATGCGCAGCAACGAAGACCCAACGCAGCCAAAAATAAATAAGTAAAATAAATTAATTAAAAACAAAAACCCACTTACCCACTCCCCTGCCTGCCTCTGAGTCTCTGCCAAAATGAAAGTCGTGATACATGACTCCCTTGCTATAGCAAGACCTGAATAAGCAGTCTTTGCTTTTCTCATTTTATTGGCCTTCATTTATTTTCCCCTGGGGCTCTATGTTAAGAAGGATTCTGAGGCTGCTTCAGGGCTCAGTGGCCAACTAACAATGGCCCGTGGGCTGTGGCAGAGGTGCTAAGAATCTGCCCCTGTCTTAGAGCAGCCCCTCCTGCTTCAGCTAGAAAGATGCCTCCACCGCAACACCCACCTTCTGCTTCCGTGATCCCAGCGGCAATGCAGATCGAAACGCAGGAGAGGCAGCTGGTGGAGGATATGGGACAGTCTGCTCACCCACAAAGTCTAGCCAAAAGTTCAACCCAGTACTTGGCCGAGTTTCCCGCTGTCCCCTCATCTAGCACTAGAATACAAGAGATGGCACAGAAGATCTGAAGGCAGATGGTAGATGGCCCTCAGATCTGATCACCTGACCATAAAATCAACACACAATGGCCGAGATTGTGGAAAGTTAAAGGAAGCGTTACCAGGCCAAGATGGGGAGGCCTGAGCCAGGGGCAGAAATGACCAGCTGACCCGCCAGTATCTGACTCCCTTTCCGAGGTGTAGTTATGCTGGGGGCCGGTGCCCCGCCAGTTTCCCAGCCTCCCTTGCAGCTGAGTGGAACCATGTGATTAGTTCTCACCAATGGAAGGGAAGAGGAAGTGCCCCAAGCACTTCCGGGTCCGGGTGGTCAAAGGCACACACATAGCCGTGCTCTCTCTGTACAGGCTTCCGGGTGGAGCCTGGGTGTCCGAGGAACGCTCAGAGGAGAACCAAGCAGGAGCAGCCCGATCTACTGAGTGGGCGCTGTGGTTTTGTGGTGCAGCCGCTGAGGCAGCCCCACCACCGGCAGTGCCCGCAGATCAATGAAGGAACCAGGAGTCCAGGCGAGCAGAGCAGGCCTCCCCCATCCGACTAAAAGAGGAGAACAGAGTGGGAAGCTCCTGTGTCAGACGTGTGGGGGATAGACAGCCCTGGCCACCAGATGGAGAGCTGGAAGCTGGGTCGCTTTCCCAGAGGTCAAGTTTGTCAATACGTCAATATGAGAAAAGGCGTTCACTCGTCATTAGCAGTCTTTGCCGGGGAAGATAGTGAGACACATTCCAGGAGGTCGGAGGAGGCATCCCTGTGTCGACAAAGCGAGGGGAATCCCGTCAGGGTCTCCAACAGCAGATGGGAAGAGGGCTTGCTGTGCTCATGGCCACAGAGCGTGTTCCTGGTGGCGAGGCTGTTGCTGGGACGTCCAGGGAGGTCTACATCCAGCCCTGCCCATCGTCCTCCTCACAGAGGAAGGGACACACCCAGGAAAAGAACAGAGGGTCAGCGGACACGGCTTCCTTTGATCTGGGTTTCTGTTCCACACCATCTGACGCAGAGCCCCAGCAAAGCAGATGGGAGCCCATGACCTGAGCTCAAACCCAGATGTGGAGGGGCTCCCGCTCTCTAGCTAACCCCCTGGTACAGGGACCCAGAGGAGGGACCAGTGCCTCAGGCACAGAGCGGAGAGAGCATAAGGTGGACAGGCCTCCAGAGGACGCCAGGGCACAGCTTCCAGACCTCCCGATACGAGGTCATTTGAGATTGGCCCGCCCTGCCTGCTGTGGGCCAGTCTCTCTCTCTGTCCAACAAGGAGATGGAGCAGAGGGCCCCCTGTGGTCCCGCCCAGCCCCAGGAATCCTATGATTTCATGAGCCCGTGGTTATTATCCTTGGATAAGCTCTCCAGCCCACAGGACCGTGAACCATGAACTGAAAAGTTAATCTCAGAACCAAGGAGATGTGTGGAGACGGGAGGCCAGCCCAGCTTCGGCACAGCTGAAGTCACCCCAGCCTTGCATGGAAAACCATTCTTAGCTCAGGTCCACACGAAAGCAGGTAACAAATGCGGCTCCCAGGCTATAGTCTGCTGACCCCCGCTGTCATGCCTAAGGCCCAAATCTCAGTGGCCCAAGAAAATAAAAGTTTGCTTCCTCTTGTGTCACATCCAACGATCGTGCAGGCGGGCGGCCTGGTCTTCCAAGCCAGGGAGCTGTGCAGGGACCCAGGCTCACAGAGGCTCTTCCAAGTGTGGTTTCCCAAAGTCACCATGGGCATCAGTGTCCAAGTCAACACCCAGTCAGCGTAGGAAGGGAGCGTGCGGGGGGGTTGTGTGGAGGGTTTAGGGACCAGGGATCAAGACGGTGCCCACATTCCCCTGGCTGGACCTTGGCCACGTGGCTCCACCCAGGCGCGACAGAGGTGCTGGGAAATGTCATCACTGACCCGGAGCCTGGTTCCCAGCAGCAGCCCGATGGACCATCTTTCATGGGGGCAACAACAAGGTGGTTATGGATGGGTGGTGAGGATTAAGGGAGGGTAACGCGTGTAAAGGACATGATGACACCTGGGAAGCCGTTCTGTATGTATTATCCTAGGTACCAGATATAGAAAAGGTTATAACGTGGGGATATTTTATTTTAAAGACAATAAAAATGAAACCGGCATTCCCATGCCCACCACCCAGATTAAGAAAGAAAACTTTAGGACTTCCCTGGTGGCGCAGTGGTTGGGAGTCCGCCTGCCGATGCAGGGGACGCGGGTTCGTGCCCCGGTCCGGGAAGATCCCACATGCTGCGGAGCGGCTGGGCCCGTGAGCCATGGCCGCTAAGCCTGTGCGTCCGGAGCCTGTGCTCCGCAACGGGAGAGGCCACAACAGTGAGAGGCCCACATAACGCAAAAAAAAAAAAGAAAGAAAGAAAACTTTACCGATCGTCTTGAGACCACTCTGCATCCCAGTCCCCAGAACCACCCTCTTTTGGCCCCCGGTTCCACATTGCCTCTCACTTCCCCACCTCTTTGTTCACCCGAGATCCCGGAGCTCAGTGCCGTCTGCCCGTGTCCCAGCTTCACGTCAGCGGCGCAGTGCTGCTTACCTCTTCCTGGGATCCGGTCTCTTCTGCACGTTACGTTTGACATTCGTCGTGCATTTACACAGCTAAAGATCCTTTACCTCCATTGCTGAATGTTGTTCGCCTATACACACGACAAGTTACTTACTCATTTTCCTATGGAGGGACAGTTGGCCTGCCTCTCGCTTTGGGCTGTTGAAATACGTTTGTACACATCTCCTGGGGCCCATGTGTGCGTTTCCCGAGGGGAAGAGCCTTGAGTCACAGCATACGGCAGGCTGAGCTTCAACAGATGAGGCCAAATGTGTCTGGAGGGGTTATCCCACTGCCCGCCTCCCCAGGCACGGCGCACAGCACCCGGGCCCCTGGACAACACGGCACGCTGATCCTACCTGTGGGTGCGTGCCCCCACACCTCCTAGCGCCTGAAGAGGCCAGCCTCCCACCTGACACTCATTACTGTCCAGTGAGGCGCACACAGCCGGGCCGCTCTTCCCATTTGACAGATACGGGCCCTGGGCAAGTCGGAAGTGGGACATTTCCTATTGTCCCTCCACTGACCCGGCCCGGCTCCGAGAGGAAGTGTATGTCCCTGGCCTCTGTCCTGGTGAACCCAAGGTCAGGCCTTCAGGGTCCGGGGCCAGCTAGGTCCTCATCATGCTCTGCATTGGAGGGTGCGACCTGCTTCCCCCTCGAGCCCAGGACCAGGCCAAGCCAGCGCCAGCACAGTCTCACAAGGGCTCTGCGGAGGGATGCTGGAAGAGCCAAGGGCTGCACATCACTCGTTTGTGTGTAAAACAAACTCGATGTAAATTTCAGGATGCGCATCTCCACCCCGCATAATCCCGAGGATGAAACTCCGTGCAGAAGCCCAGGCACCCGTGCTGAGTGGGCACCTCCCTTGGCTGCAGTGCCCACCCCCCCACCCCCCCGCAGGCCTGGCTGTTGTGGTCCCTCGTCCTCTGTAGCATCTCTTCCCGCTCTCCTTCTCATGCACCTTGGGCAGATATGGGGGGTCGGGGACTTCCCAGGCGGTCTAGTGGTTAGGACTCCACGCTTTCACTGCAGGGGGCTCAGGGTCGATCCCTGGTCGGGGAACTGAGATCCTGCACACCGTGCAGCATGGAGTGGCGAAAAAAGAAAAAATGGGGGGGGGGGTCAGCCCCTCACCCAACACCCAACTGTGGAGCCTCTGGACTTTGAGCAAATGCGGTAATGGGAGGAGACTCTTGGGACCCTTGGAAGGATAACTGTATTTTACAGGCGGGAGGGACATGAATCACTGGGGGCCAAAGAACAGACTCTGCTGGATGGACCCTAAAGTGACTTCGTGATCCGAGCCTTCTGGTGTAACCCCCTCCCCTTGAGTGGGGGCTGAGCTGTCCCCTGTTTGTAATCACTAGACTATAGCAACAGTTATGGAATGTCCCCTTTGCGAGTACTTTACAGAACTGCATAACGCCCATCTTTCTGGGAGACTGTCTCCCTTACTGGCTTTGATGAAGGAGCTGCCATGTGAGAGGGCCCCACATGACCGAGGGTGACCTGAGGGCAGCCCCCGCAACAGCCAGCGAGGAACTGAGGGCAGCTTCCAGGTGACGGCCAGCAAGAAACGGAAGCGCTCATGTGACGCCCCACAAGCACCTGGATCCTCCCCCAACAGCCACAGGAGCTTGGACTCTTCCCCGGCTGAGCCTCCAGATGCAACCCAGCCTCCTGCCCCAGAAACCGCAAGATGACAAAAGTGTGTTATTTCACACTGCTACGTTGGTGGCGAGCACGAGATGCTCAAAGTGGCAGCTAGACTGGACAGAGGATTTACTCTGCTGAGCGTTTTAAATAAAATAATATCTCTAACTTCAGTGATCATGCTAAAATGCACAAAGGACTACTCAAATATTGAAGACCACTCTGGCTCCCAAGACCCATTAACCAGAAAGAAGATCAGACTCAAAAACACAAACTCATGCTCAAGGTTTCTAAGCCAACTGTGACTTGGGAACCTACCTCGGCTCCAGTGGGATCCTGTCGCCCCTTTCTTTCCCAAGGTCTCCAGCTCACCAGAGGCTCCCCAAGCTCAGTTCTCTCTGGCTACCACCCAAGGGTGTCATGGTTGTATTTGCTTAACCAAAGCCACCATTCATGCTGCATTAGCATTGCTAAGCATTTGGACATTCAGACCCTTTCTTAGTCTGCTCAGGCGGCCATAACAAAATGCCATAGACTGGGGGCCTGGACAGCAAAGCATTTCTCACAGCTCTAGAGGCTGAGAGTCCAAGATCAAAGTTCCAACCAATTCAGTCTCTGGTGAGAGCTCTCTTCCTGGCTTTTAGATGGCCACCTTCCCACTGTCCTCACATGGCAGGGAGAGAAAGAGAGACTCACCTCTCCTTATAAGGACACTAATTATATAGGATCAGGGCCCCACCCTTATGACATCATTTAACCTTAATTACCTCCATAAAGGCCCCATGTCCAAATATAGTCTCACTGGGGGTTAGATGAAGGGGGTGGCCCATTCAGTCCATAAGAGACCCCCATGGCCATCTGCAAAGAGAGGCTTATGTCTCTCCCTCAACCATGGACAAGAGAATCTACCCTGGACTTTCTCTTATTTCCTTTGACAATAAAGGAAACTTTATTGTCAAAACTTCCCAAAACATTTTCCGTCAAACACCAGTGTGCATGAAAGAGTAACATGTGTTTTGAGAAAAGAAGATTCCACAGTGAAATAGGTTTGGGGTGACAGGGTTATACCAAGGTGACAGGGCTCTCTGAGCCAGGGGTGGTTCTCCTTGGAATGGATGCGTGAATGGCAGTGCCTCCGGCCCAGACTCCACGTGGCCACTCGCCCTTCTGAGTCCAGCCAGTGAATCTGTCCCCAAGGTGAGTCAGAGGCTGGCGAGGAGACCCACCTAGTCCAGCAGACAGAGGAGCCCCGAGGGAGCCGGTTCTGTGACAGGACCACTGGCCTCACCCATTCGCTGACACGTCCTGACCCAGTTCCTGCCTCAGTCACAGTTTACTGCCGCTTCACAAATGGCCCGAAAGGTCACTTCTCTGCCAACCCACGAGCAAACTAAACACGAAGCTTTCCCCCCCTTCAAATGTTTAAAAGGCCATCGAGGTCCTGCGGCTGCACGAGGCTCCCCGCTCAGACTCACCACCCCGGAATCAAAGCCCCAGGTCCCAACAAGGTGGGGGACCCAGCAGGAGACACACGAGGGTAGCCACGCCGTGCACCCATTCGGCACTCCTCTGGGAAATAATCAGAGCCTGGCACACAGTTGGTGCTCAAAATAGACACAGCTGAGCCGTGCCCAGAACGGCTACAGCGGCAGACCGCAGACCGCACCCCTGCCCGCACAGAGCCACCAGCCCACCAGGAAGACGGACGGTAAAGACCAGAGGCGTCCAGGGTGCTGGAGGCCAAGCCCCACCCCCGGACTGCGGCAGCCCTCTCCTGGCACTGCTGTAAAACTGGGGAAGGCAGCAGTCCTTTCAAGCATGACTGAGCCCTGATGTCCCCATAGGACCTGGGCTTGGCACAGCTCCTCCAGCGGGATCCCGCCGCCCAGCCCCAGGGAGCGCTCAGCGCTCAGCCTCTAGCTGTCACCTCCTTCGAGGTCTCGCCCCTCCCTTCACCCCACATTCAGAGCGAGCGAGAGGTCACTCTAGAGGTTCAGCCACCGCAGCCTAACGTTGGATGCTCTGTCGGGGGCAGTGGCTCTGGGGTGCCCTCGGGGATAGGCGACGCCTTACAGGCCTGAAGCCCCTGCAGACACTTTCTTGGCCCAGTCCCGCCTCCCCCTGCCCTGCGCAGTGTGGACCCCTCACACACATCTGGCCCCTCACCTCCGGCACAGCATCTGCTTCCGGAACACCCAGCCTGAGACAGTGGTTCCCGAGTGGTCTGAGAAGGCAGCCCCCCTTCCAGAGGGGTGGGGAGCGAAACGCTCACGGATTCCATCCCTGCTGGCTCGCAAGGCTCAAACCCCCTGCAGGGCTGGCGGCCCAGGTGTCGAAACTTTGAACAGGAGGAACTGGGACTGCGCTGCTGGAAGGGACCAGATGGTATCTGTGAGGACTAAAGACTGGATGGTCACTGCGAAGCCCACCAATGTCCCAGAGAAAGACGAGGGACCCCCGGGGGCCAGGGCAGGCAGGCAGAGCGCAGGTGTGCAAGCCAGGGACCCTGTGGGGGGGGGGGGGCGGCTGAGAACACCCAGCACAAGTCCGAGGGCCAGGATGGTCAGAGTGGCTGGACTCCACAGACAGCCAAACGTCCGACCAGGCAGGCCTGCCGGGCCAAGGCCAGGGGCCTGACTGGGGGAAGCTGGAACCACGGCACACGGGATGAAATATCTGAAGATGCCCGTCCCCAGGTCCTCCAAGCCTTCCGAGCCACAGCTGGAGCCCACCCAGCCCTGCGAGCTACACCCCACCCCTGCCCACAGAGTGGGGGGGCCTCCCCTGTGAGACAGTAAGTGTGGCTGAGGCAGGCTGGGACCTGGGACCCGGGACCCGGGTGGACACACGTCTCCTGGAGCGGCGAAATACAAAGAAACCATAAGGGACTAAAAATAACTGCGTGCATGCGCAGGCGGGGCAAATTCTGGACAAAAGATACAAAGAGACCAAAACAACCCAACCGCCACTTCTGAAGAGTCGAGAGCAAAAGCAGGGTACTGCGCATGCCCGCTGCACGCAACACCGCCAAGGGGGCGGGCGCCCTACCCTCGCCCCATATAAGGAAGCAGCTGGCCCCTCCCTCAGGGAGAAAGCGAGCAAGGGAACCTGTTTATTCTCGCTCGCTCCCCCCACCCCCGCTGCAGCAGGGGCTGCGGTACAGCCTCGCCTGAACTTCTTATCTGGCCTCTTGTCAATTTCTGTTGATTAAGGAGGCCAAGGACCCTGGTTGGTAACAGCACCCCACCTCCCCTGCACGCAGGGCCCATAACTAGGGTTAAGTCATAGCCTGATTAGGGACGAGGGGGCGCCACCCCAGCAGTGGAGAGACGGGGAACACACAGGACTCGGTCTGAGGGCGCCAGAGCAGCGACCGGGTCATAGAGTCATCCGGGAAGGAGGATGCTTTGGGAGAGACTGCGGACACTGGGCTTGTCCCCTGGCCGGGAAAACAGACCCGCCTCAGTGGGAGAAACAGAGAGGCCCCTAGGCTGGAGCAGGCTGTCCTCAGCGGAGAATCGCGCGCCTTTTGAAAGGCACCTCCTGGCACTCCGTGGCCCCGGCAGGGTGGAAGCGGGCCCCTCCGAGGGCAGGGTCACGTGTCCTAGAGCCGTCCCGCTGTAGCGCAGCCAGCCCCTCGGCTTGCTCCTCGGTGGTCCAGGGTCCCACACAGCGAGATGGGGGAGGAGGAAAGCCCTCCACCTGCAAGCTGGGGTGCAGAGGGGCTCGCTGGGTTTGGGGGTGCAAACTGAGAACTGACAGCAGGCTCACCACCTGCTCTGCTCAGCCGCACGGCCCTGGACAACAGCATCCCAGCCAGAACCACCCGGCCGCCCTCCCCGCCCCCCCCCCCCAGAGCCCCAGGACTTCTGACCTTTTAAGAGAGAAACAAGAGCTGGCTTAGAACTGCATCCCAAGGGACTTGAATTTTCCTCAAGTACTGAATTCAAAAGCGTTTTCCCACTTCCCTTGAAAGGAGTATCAAAAACTGCACTTGAATCATTCTTTTTTTTTTTTTTTCCTGTACGTGGGCCTCTCACTGTTGTGGCCTCTCCCGTTGCGGAGCACAGGCTCCGGACGCGCAGGCTCAGCGGCCATGGCTCACGGGCCCAGCCGCTCTGCGGCATGTGGGATCTTCTCGGACCGGGGCACGAACCCGCGTCCCCTGCATCGGCAGGCGGACTCTCAACCACTGCACCACCAGGGAAGCCCACTATCTTAATAGTATAAAGTCTTTTGATCCATGAATGTGAGATATCTTTCCATTTATTTCAGCCTTCTTTAATTGCTTTCAATAATGTTTTGTAGCTTTCATTGTATAAGTCTTATATATATATATGTGTATATATATATATAATTATTATTTGTTTTGCGGTACGCGGGCCTCTCACTGTTGTGGCCTCTCCCGTTGCGGAGCAACAGGCTCCGGACGCGCAGGCTCAGCGGCCACGGCTCACGGGCCCAGCCGCTCCGCGGCACGTGGGATCTTCCCGGACCGGGGCACGAACCCGCGTCCCCTGCATCGGCAGACGGACTCTCAACCTCTGCGCCACCAGGGAAGCCCCTGAAGCATTCTGAATAGATGTCACAAGTGTTATAAAACCTAGGTGCAACTAATTTTGTCCACCTGGTCTCTGTATTCCCAAATAAAACTTCACAAAGACTTAAAATTCCTTCCGCTTCCAAAGTGTGCTCAAGAACACACTTACAAGGCGGGGTGAGGGACTCCCGCCAGAGGGAGGAGGGGGCGGAGGGGACACGAGCTTGTGTCTAATTCTGATTTCATCAGCACGCCCCTGCCCCAGAGCCTGGCTCCAGGGCACGGCTGGACTTCTGCCCAGAGTGGGGCAGCTGGGCCGCTCCAGGCCCCGGGCCCAGGCATCTGCTCGGCCGGCCGCCCCGCCCCTTCCCTCCGGGCTCCCCACGGGCTGAGTCAGTCGCGGTGCAGGAGCAATGGTGGCGTCCAGGCCACAGTCCTAGACTTGCTGATGGCAGGGCTGGGGAGCAAGCTTGTCTCGGGGTTGACACAGGAGAAGCCGGCCTGGGAGGCGGCAGGATGCGGTGGGCAGGCATCCCTGTGTGCCCGCTCCCACACCCTCCTCCCTCCCAGGGCTCTGGCCTCACTTGGTCCCTCGAGGCTGCCCCACCAGCTCCGGGGGACACAAGCAGTCGCCTCGGTGGCCACAACTCTTCCCACTGACTGAGCATTTACACCGTTACAGAGGCAGGGAAACTGAGGCTCAGGCAGCGAAAGCCACTCGCTCAAGGCTGCAGAGCTGAGACGTGGCCAAGCCGGGACCAGCCTGTGCACCACCAAAGCCGCACATCGGGTCCACGCCCACCTGGCCACCCCTGCAGCTCTCAGCCCAGCACACAGAGGGTCAAAGCGAGGCAGCCGGCGGTGCAGGTGGGGGTCCCATGTGTGTTCACGGACTTGTGCTGAGACCCTCCAGGGGCTCTGGAAGCTTCCAGGGAGCCCCACTCTGATAATGTGTCAGGGCTGGAGGGACCGCTGACCCTGGCTGCATCCCAGCCAACCCACACCCTCCCTGGGCTTCAGGGCTCCGGGGCGGGCGGAGTTGGGGTGTGGCTTGTTTTGGGGGTGGGGGGGCCTGGTGGGGAGAGGGGAGAGCCCTGGGCGGGGAGAGGCGCTCAGGAGCATCTCCTGGGCCAGGGCCCGCCTCCCCTCACAGCCCCACCCCCCACCCCCGGGAAGCCACCCAGAAAGGGAGGAGGAAAAAGTTCATTTCCTGAACATGGGTGCAGAAGAGGAAGAGTGCAGGCCGCGTCCACGTGGCAGTTCCTGAGCGCCCGCCCCGGCCAGCAGCCTCACCCAGGCAGGCTCCCCAGGGGGTGGGGAGGACCCTACTGGGACCAGCGGCACCCCCTCCTCTCCGCTGGCCCTTCACGCCCCTCCCCTTCATGCCCTTCTCCAACTCTGCCCTCCTCTGCCCTGCAGAACTGGCTTGTGCCTGTCCCCCGAGCCCAGGACAGCAGGGACAGGGCCCCAGGAGCTGGTCAGGGTGCGGGACACGCAGGTCTCTCCCACCAGCAGCAGGGGGCTCACCCAGCTCCCAGGACCAGGCTTTCCTTCGGGGCCAAAGCCACGCCTCTGTGTGCGAGGTCTGCCCTGGCACCAGGGACACAGCCCAGAACAAAGCCTATGTCTCTGCTCTGGGTCCCCCGAAGAGAACAAATAAACAAGCATGGGGTTGCCGACCCCACCTGAGGAAGGAAGATGCAGGGAGGAGATGGAGAGCAGGGTTGGGGGGGCGGGGGACGGGGACGCTCAGAAGCGACACCCGAGTGAGGACACGGCGGTGGCGGAGAGAACCTGGAGTTCTGGGAAGGTGCTCCAGGCAGAGGGTTTGGCAAACGCAAAGGCCCTGAGGCAGGAGGGGCTCCCAGGAGGCCACAGTGGAAGGGAGCGAGAGGGAGGCCAGACCAGGCCCCGGTGGCATCCCAGAGCCGGGACGGAGCTGCCTCTGGCCCTCCCTGGTCTTGATGGTGCAGACAGCTGATGCCTGGGGAGGAAAGCGAGTGTCTCCTGCGGTTGTACAGGCCACCCTCTCCCTAAACACACTGAGTGCCAACTGTGTGCCTGGAGTGTCTGTGCGTGAAGTGTCTCCAAGATGGACGTGGGGCACTATCTCCAGGCCAGGCTAAATCCTCCCCCGGCAGTCCCACCGTCCAGACCAGGAGGCCGGCACCGTCCAAGGCAGCACTAACGGAAAGCGCCGGCACGGAGCAGGCAGGGGACGGCCTGGCCCCAGGCTCTCCCTGCTCCAGCCGCTGCTGCCCTGCTGCTTGCAGACCTCAGATGTGAGGCACTGCGGGGGAAGCCCGTGATGACGGAACACCCAGGAGGTGGCTCTGGAAGGTTCTGGGAGTTTGCTCAGCACATCCTCCCACCCCGAGGGGTCTGCAAATGCTCCCCCAGGGGAAGCCGCAGGAGCAGGGTGTTTGGGGAAGAAGAGAGGTCCACGGGAGGGGCACCAGCAGGGCTTGGCCTCATCCCGAGGGCAGTGCGGGTGGCTGCTGGGGGGTACGCAGGGCCCGCAAGGCCCTCTTCCAGTTCCCCCTCCACACACAAGCCACCCGCCTCCTTGCAGATCTCCCCAGAGAAAGGCAGGAGCCATAGGGCTGCACTGACCCGGGACTGTGCCGTGCTCGGGGACCCAGGCACTGAATGCGGGTGATCTCACGACAGCCCAAGCAGGGGGGACGGCCACCCCCGTCACAGATGCCCGGGGGGGTCACATTACCCCCTCCCCAGCCATGCAGCTGCCGGGTGCTCCAGCCGCCAGGCTCAGCCCAGGTCAGGACCGCGAAGCCGAGCCCCAGTGCTTGGCCGAGCTCAGCCCTGGCGCTTAGACGGAGCCCCGTCACCTCCCGAGTTTCCAAGACGAAAGAAAGTCGGCCCAAGTCAGAGGCTCACAGAGCTTCTTCCCCAAAGCCAGCCCAGTCCCAGCACCCCTCGGCCTCCCAAACGGACACCCAATGCGGGTGTCAGGGCAGGCTTCCCGAGCAGATGTGAGGCGCAGCCCGGACAAGAAGAAAAGCTGGGGAGGAAAGCCAAGTGCTTCCCTCACTCCCCGGGAGATGCCCCGAGTGGGAAGACGGGACACAAGCCTGGGCAGGACCTCGTGGAGGGCAGGCCGCAGCCTCCTCCCCAGCTCCCCCTGCACCTTGGGGCCCTGCTCACCGCAGGGGCCAGAGCCACGATCACATGCAATTTGCACCCCGAAGGCCAGAGAAGCCCCAAGCTCAGACCACCCAGCCTTCTCCCGGGAAAAGCTGACAGTGGGGCAGGGTCAGGTCCTGGGGCTCTGATTCCAGCTGGGAACCCTGGCAGGGTGGAACTGAGGGTCCCCAGAGGGCACCAAGTGCCCCTCACAGACGTGACAGCCCAACACCCCGCTAGTGAACGGACTCTGTCTGGACCTAGGATATGGGAGGACAGGGCCCGGCACGTGGCATGCCAATGACCACATGTGAAGGGAAGGGTCCTCAGAAAAGCCCCTGTGGTCGGTGCCGTGACTTCCGCTTTGCCTGCTGGGAACTGGGGTGACCTGCCCCAGGCCTGCGGCTCCAGAGTAAGGCCCGGCCAAACGCTCCATCTGCAAGAGCCTCAAGGCCCGGCACTGAGCCTCCAGACGGTTCCTGCAACCCCGAGGCCCGGGGTACCACCTGAGGAACAGTGAGCCACCACCCCAGCCCAGGACGCCCCTCAGGTCCCCTGGGCTGCCCGTGGCCAGGCCCCTGCTTGGGTAGGCTTCCTCTGCCCCCTAGTGTCCGCAACTTCAGGGCCCGTCAGGGTCAGTGGGGCAGGAGGGCCTGTGACCAGGACCTGGGGCCAGTCACACCAGCGGCCTCGGGCATGAGTGCAAGTGGGGTGGGGCGAAGACCCAGACAGGCCGTGCTCAGGAGGCCGTGCTCTGTGGTTGTGAGATTCTTAATCATCCTTGAATGAGGACCCCTGCAGTTTCATTTTGCACTGGGGCCCGCAAGTTCTGCAGCTGGTCCAGCTCCCAGCTTCCGCACTGGGTGGGTTGGACTCAGCCAGGCCCCTACCCCGGCCTTGTTTGCTCATCTGTGAAATGGGTTTTAGCCCAGGTCCCAGGGTGGTCTCGGGGGTGAAGGAAACAGAGACTGAGCTCTGACACTCTGGGGCGGGTGGTGAGGGAGTCCGGGAGGCTGGTAGGGGGAGAGAGGAGGGGAGAGAGGGAGTAGGGGGGAAACAGGAAGAGAGGGAGGTAAGGGGGAATGCAGGGAAAGGGTGGGAAGGAGGGGGCAGGGAGGGGGCAGGGCCTGCTGCAGGCCGGGCACCCGCGAGCATGGAGCCCCCCAAGGGCCGCAGCCTCTCTCTCTCTCTCTCTGGAGCCGGCATCCCCCACTCCCCCGCCGCCCAGTCCCCCACCCTCACGGAGGAGCTGGGAGGACTGGGCCACGTCCCGTGGAAACGAAGTGGCTGCATGTTTCCCGAGATGTTTTAAACGTTGTTCTGGCAAAACGCTGAGGCTCCCGCGCAGCCCGAGACATCCTGACATAAAACACGCCTGACCCCAGGCTCCTCCGGCCTCCTCTCCCGGCCAGCCCCAGCTCCCAGCTGCCGGACACACAGGCCCAGAAAGGCCAGCCCACCCTCTTCAAATGGCCTCTTTTTAGGGCCAAAATACAGCTCATGGTGAGTTTGTTTCTGCAGTTGCTAAATACAATAGCAACGCTGCATCCGTGTGGCTGATTTCCTACTCTGCGCAGACTTTCTGGGCCAGAAGGGGCCCAGGTCTGCTGGTAAAAAGGCCTCATGGTGCAGGGGAGAAACTGGAGTCCAGAGAGGCACAGGAACTCGCCTGGACCTCGGAGCAAATGGTTGAGCTGGGGGCAGTGTGTGGTCCCTAACGGCTGGGTCGTGGGGTGTCCCAGGGGAGGGGCCGGCCTGGTCAGCGCAGCACAAGTGTCAGCCCTGTGGGCCCTCTAAGCCTCGCCTCCCCTGTCTGTACCTGCTTCTAAACAGTAAGGACATCATTTTACCTAAACTACCTGGTGCAGGACCTGATTCATGGAGGGCAGCAAAAACAGACACTCAGGCAAGGAGGGAGGGAAGGGCTTGGACAGGTGAATAGGAGTTCACCAGGCTTGCCAGGCAGAGGCAGGGACCCAGACCACGTGATGCACAGCAGGAAGGAGGTCAGCTGACCCCCACCCTGGGCCTACCACCCCTGCTCACCCCGGCTCCCTTCAACGTGTGAGAGGTTCTGGAAACATCTCCCGTTAGGGAGGTGAAACTTTTCCCCTGTCCTCTTATGTTCAGTTTTGGAGGCAAGAGAGAGATTATGGGAGAGAAAAGACAGATTTTTATTCCTTTGCATTTGTACTTGGGAGTTCACAGAAAAATTTGACTCAGGCAATTAGAACGTGGGGCTTATATGCCGCCTTACGGGTACATGATGGGGAAGGGGAGGGGGAGAAGGGTACTGGCAGGAAAACACGTGACTTTCCGGAAGGCTTCCTGGGCCCCTAGGAGAAGGGCAGGAGCTGTGACAGCTTTGCACGTGTCTGCTCGGGTGCGGTGTGTAAGCCCCGGCGCGCTCGTGCAAACAGTCTTTACTGGTGCCTCCGAGGACGGGATTTATGACAATTGGATTCTTTGGAGTTCTTTTGGGCGTCTCTGCTTTCAGGCAAATCAGAGATTTGGGGGACCCAAACGCCTTATTCAAAATAGTTTCTAGGCCACCAAGGCCTCCTGGGAGCCCTGCACTGCTCTCCCCAGACCCTCCGTCTGGCAGGTGGGCATCCACTGAAGACACGGGACTCACAAAGGTCCAGGCTTCCGTGGTCACTTGCCTTCTGAAGGCTCCTTGCCAGCGAGGGTGGCCTCTCCTCCCCTGGGGGCACGGCTGCTAGGGGGGGAGTTAGGGACATCCCCGGGGGAGGCTCCGGGGTAACCGAGCCACTGTGTAGGCAGAGGGATGCCCGGGAGAGCCGCCTGGGTGCATCCCCGGAGGGCCCCGAGTCTGGAGTGTCTGGTCATCATAGTGTAACTCCAGGCTGCTTGTACCAGGGCTTCGACACTTTCGTCCATTCCCCGCCCCCCAGGTCACGCCCGGGCTCCCGGTCACGTACCTACGCGCAAGTGGGGCCCTTCTCTGGAGACGAGAGAGGAAGATCAAGGGCTGTAGGGCACCCAGAGCCCACCTCCACTTCCTGGCCCTCAGTTCAGCTGGCCTGCAGGGCCCGGGTGACTTCAGCTGCAGCTCCAGACCTAGAATTAGCACGTGAGCTGAGGCCATCGGGCCCAGTGACAGTGAAGCAAGGGACGTGGGTCAGGGCCGGGCATGCAGAGGTCAGCTAAGTGAGCCGAACAGAAGCAGGACACCGGCGCTCCAGAGCCGCAGTGGCTCAGACCTTCTGGCTCTACCCCAAGAGGCCTGCCTGCCCGGGAAGCCCCAAGATGGCCCCTGGGCGCCGCAAACACGGATGCCCTCCACACAGGTTGGCCCCAGTGGGTGTCAGGTTTTCACCAGCATGGGATGTAGCTGGGAACCCCACTCTTGACTTTAAAAAATGCACAACGTGAGAGTTGCGAGTTAAGTTTTATTTGGGGCAAAATGAGGACTGCAGCCCGGGAGACAGCGTTTCAGATGGCTCTGAGAAACTGCTCCGAGGAGGCCGGGGGGGCGCCGGGATATACTGGAGTTTTGCAACAAAGGGCAGGTAGTGGGGAACTGTCAGAGGATTATTGTTAATTAAAGAAAACCAGATATCTCAAGTTAAGGAAGTTAGCACTTGGGCTTCCCTGGTGGCGCAGTAGTTGAGAGTCCGCCTGCCGATGCAGGGGACACGGGTTTGTGCCCCGGTCCGGGAAGATCCCACATGCCGCAGAGCGGCTGGGCCCGTGAGTCATGGCCGCTGAGCCTGTGCGTCCGGAGCCTGTGCGGGAGAGGCCACAGGAGTGAGAGGCCCGCGAACTGCAAAAAAAAAGGAAGTTAGCACTTCTCTGTGTATGGGAAGATGCAAGAGCCTGGGCTCACTGAAATCATTCCTTGACTGACGTACACCTTAGCTTTCTGGGGCCTGTGTCCTGTGTTCTCACATCCTGCGTTTCCTCAGGGCTCACCTGCTCATGTCGGAGGGCTGCCATCATTGGTGACTGTGACCTCCTTTGTTTATTGATATGGCAGGAAATAATCCATTTATAAATATTCCATTGATCACCACCATGTCTTGGCCACACAACGCGCCTGCTGGGATGCCCCCGCCTCTCCCCACGGGGCATAGAGCATCGCGGTCCATCCTCAACCTCTCCACATGTACCCCCTACAAGGACTCAGATATCCAGTGCAGAACAGGAGCTCTGTCTACGGTGGGATCTCTGGGGGCTAAGGCCGCTAGCTTAGAGCTAACTGGCCACCTAGGCCCCACATTGGCTGGGCCAAGACCAAGGGGAACTGTAGAGGAGAAAGGTCTTCTTCATTTCCTCCTGGCCCCCTGGGCTGCCTGCTCACAGGTCCAGGGCGGCTCCCTCGGCCCCACGCCCACTCCCACCATCACGATAGGGATGCAGCTGAGCTCTGGACAAGGCTTCTGCTTGGACGCCCAAAGGCACCTACACTGGCCAAGCCTGGGGACACGGAAGGAGGGAGGCTCGATGGGGTTTCGCAGAGGCCGCTGTCTGAGGGTGGAAGTGGATGGCTGCACTGAGTTCCTGGGGAACGGGGGTGCAGAGGAGGGCCCCGAGCCCAGCCGGGTGTCTCTGGGGCCTCAGCCGTGCACCGAAAGAGGGGAAGAGGGAGCCAGGTGAGGAGAGTGCAGAGGTGCCCGCGGCGGGAGCTCCGGGAGGGTTGGGCGGGGGTAAGGGGAGGGGAGGTCCAGCCTGACCCGCAGCTTAAGAGCGAGCAGCCTTCAAGTTGGGACTCTGGGTTTTTCCTCATGGGAGAGATAATCAGATTGGGGTGAGGACAGATGACTAAGTCACCTCTGGCAAGAGAGGGGTGACCCGGACACTGCTGCTGCTGCAGAGGGCAGTGGAGGTGGCCTCGCGGGGAGGTGGCCGTGGGGATGGAGAGGGACGGGCGGCACAGAGGCAGCTCTCCCCCGACCCGCTTCCTGCGGAGCCTGGCCCTTCCCGGGCAGACACCTCCTCACTCCTGCGCCTTCCGAAGTGAATGCTAAACAGGCCTTGAGGGTGAATCCTCTGCCCTCCTTTTAAAACTTTTTTATTCTTTTTTTTTTTTTTTTTAATGAAAAAGACCATTGAGTAACAGGCAATGGAAACTGATTCTATGGAGAAGTTTGGGACAGTCTCCAGGCCAGTGACCTGCACAAACATGGAAACTTCTGGAGCCTGGGGAGGGTCCGTGGCCACAGGCCTGTGGGTGGATACCAGATGGCCGGGACGACCAGGGGCCTCCCTGTCTCAGCCACCGACATGTCCCCGTTTCATTGGCTGCTCCAACCTCCTGCCTGGCTGGGTGCTCTGTTGGCTGGGCTTT
The DNA here is from genome assembly GCF_963455315.2 of Globicephala melas. NCBI lineage: Eukaryota > Metazoa > Chordata > Mammalia > Artiodactyla > Delphinidae > Globicephala > Globicephala melas. Next base: position 3,278,698 of record NC_083319.1, on the reverse strand, counting down.
TTATTGCCCAGTTGTGACTCCAGCAACATCAACGCCCTCACCCTACAGACCGTCTTCAGGCAGACAGATGCCGCATGGGGGCTGTGACTGACTGGTTGTCTCCATGAAAAGGAGTAGCAGGAGTTCAGCTGCAATAAAGATGCAGAAGACACACCGGAAGCGCCAGAGCTGCGTTCCTAACGCACGCGGCCTCGGTGTGCAGAGCTGGCTGGGCCCTCTCGCCGTGCCCGGCGCTGCCCCGCGTCACAGGTGCCACCCTCGCCCCCCCTTCCCCATAGCCACCGACAGCAGCCTGCAGCCGGGAAGTGAGTGGCCCTCATCTGCCTCTAGCCTCCCCCCAGGCCCGCACGGCCCAGCACAGCCCTCCCAGGGCAGAGGCCGACAGACAGACGCGGCGCACAGCCTGGCTTAGGGCAGCTTGCCGCTGGGACAGTCCCGTCACACTGGCTTGACTCTCGGCCGGATGCTGAGCTGAACCCTTTATGCCAGAGGAGGGGGTTCCTCTTTTATCCCCATTTGACAGACAAGGAAACCGAGGCCAGGGAGCCCAGGGACATACCTGAGGTCAGGCGGCCGGAGTTGGAACACACATCCCACCAGGCTGCAGTGCTCCCCCCAAGACACAAAACAGTCCCCGCAGGCCCCCCAGGGGCCACTTAGGCCTGGGCACGAGGCAAGCGGGGAGGCCTGGGGCCCAGCTCAACTCAGACACTGACGGAAGCATCCCGCGTATCAGACGCTGGGTCCCAGTGAGAAGAGTCAGGAGTGTGAGAAAACGGGCCACAGGTTGGTGCCACGAGGGCCATCTTGGAGAAAGGCCACTGCTGGGACCCGGCTGAGCCGAGCGGGCCACCCGAGGGCCAGGTAACCAGGAGGACAGCGTGCGAGTGACAGTGCAGGACTTCAAGGCGGTGGCTTCCTCTGGGCCCCGACCACGTGTGCTGGGAAGCCGGCCACCATGTTGTGAGGACGCTTAAGCAGCTCCCTGCCCCCCCCCCAGGGTCCTGCAGGGGGACAAGCCGGCCCGCCACGCGGCGGCGACCCCGGGAGCAGCTCCTCCGGCCCTGGTCAAGCCCGCAGAGGATGCAGCGCCAGCCAGGACCACCCCTGAGCTGCTTCTCAGTTCCTGACCCACAGAAACGGTGGAGGAGGATCGACGGCTACTGTTGCCTTAAGCCAACGAGTTTCAGGGTGGTTTGCTACACCAACCCTCCACGGCCCTCCCTGCTCTCAAGAAGAAGGTGGGAGATCTTCTCCCAGGACCCAACCCCTACGCACGCTGCCAGGCGCCTGTCACTCGGTGTTTTCTCCCGTTTAGTCCCCGGGGCACACGGCAGTGCGGGGCTCGGGGGAGCCTTTGGCAGGTGGCGTGAACAGACGGCCATCACCTGTCCTCGGCCTCCAAGGAGCATCGGAGCAGCCCCGTCAGGAGCTAGTTCCGGCTGAGGGAGGAGAGGCGGGGACCCGAGCGCTGGGCCCAGGCTTCCCCACATCCCCAGCACTGCAGAGGGTGGGCAGCTGTCACGTGAAGGCCCCCTCACCGGCTGACGGCCGCCAAGCAGCCGGAGGCTCCAGGACCCTCCAACTAGCAGGGACAGGACTTCTCGGAGGTAAGGGAGCCGTGCCGTCCACCCGAGGCGTTCCCACCACGCCAGGAACCTCCCCCAGGCCGTCTCTCGGCCAGGCGGTGCGCTGTCACAGTTTCTCTGGGGACAGCCTGGGTTTGGCAGCCGTGACAGCCTCTTCCGCATCTCCCCAGCACAACTCTGAACGCCTGCACTTCACCCTCAGGTGACCAAGATGCCGTCTGGGTCCTGTCGACGTGGGGACGCGAGGGACATGCTCTCGACCCGGCCACTGCGCTCCTGAAAGCCGTCCAGGAGGCCTGGGGATGCTCGTGGTGTCGGCCGGCCGGGTACCCCGCCCCACTGGGAACAACCCAAATCCCCACCAGGGAGGGCACGGGAGGGCCCAGAGATGCCACCTGGAAGAAGGCAGCTTGGCACCCGATGCCCAGGAAAGGGGCCCCACGCCAGCGATGAGAACAGCTGTGCGGGGCATATCGGCCTGTCAGATGCTGGAAACTTCTGGAGGGTGAGCACAGAGCACGGGAACACCATTCTTCACCGAGCTCTGGAAGATTCTTTCTCCCACGCCCGTGCACCTATCCGTGCACCAGACCCACCTGATTCGGCCACTGACCAGCAGAGAGAGCTTCAGGCGACACCTGCCCTTCTCTGGGCCTCAGTGTCCCTTTTGTCACCCAGAAGGCCTCACAGGGACGGGCCCCCAGGAGCCAGAACCAAAGCTCCCGCAGCAGGAGCCCACCTGGTCCCGGTGCCGCAGGCCAGGACCGCCAGGGCGGGGCCTCCAACTGTGAGGGCCCCAGGGCTCCGGAGGGAGGGGAAGGTTATAGCAGCGCCCTGGACGGATGCACAGCATCTCACACCAAGAGAGCAGAAATGCTCAACTGGGGAGAGCTCTGCAGAGAACCAGGGCTGGCTTCCTGGAGGAGGCCACACCCGGGCTGGTCCGAATCCCGCCTGACTCAGGAGGGGGCTTATTTCTCTAGGCCTGGGGTTCTCGACCAGGGGCATTTTTGCCCCCCGGGGGACATTTGGCAATGGCTGGAGACACTCGTGGTCATCACAGCCAGGGTGGGGGTGACACCTGGCATCAGGCGGTAGAGGCCAGGTGCCCTGATGTCCTGCGCTGGACAGGACGCCCACCACAGAGACACAGCCAGTCCAGACGCCCGTGGTGCTGGGCACAGAAGCCCTGCTCTGGGCCCAGAGGGGACAAAGGGACTTCACAGACCGACCAGACCCCGCCCACGGGTGCAGCAATGGCCCCGTTGCCGGGAACCCCCAGCAACCTGCAGGCAGACTTCTGGGAGAGGATGCGGAAGCCTGGTTTGGGGCTCGAGGCAGAGGTGCCGGGACTCTGTATCAGGGGCACCGGGGAGCCTCAGTGTCTGGGGAGGGAGCCTGGCACCGATGCGAAGGGGCTTCTTGACTTTGGACTCACGGCAGCAGGGGTAGGGGGGTGAGTAGGGGATGGGGGCTCACTGCTGAGTCAAGCACTGCTTAAACCTCCTGAAATAAATTCTCAGAAACAGACATTTGTCATTTTGGAGGGTCCTACCTTCCTAACTTCAGTGACCTGAGTGCCATTTCCTCCACCCGCCTCTGAGCTCCGGGCCACCCCCCCCCCCCACCCCCGTATCCTCTCTTGCCCTCCAGGCTCCTGCTGGCTGAGCTGGCAGGTCGGGGGCAGGGCAGGGGAGTAACCTAGTTCTGCTCCCCACGGCCGGGCACGGGGCTGCAGCGTTCCCTCTGAGGATTCCCATGAGGCTCCCTGCAGGGCTCTGGGCCCCTCCCCCCCTGTGGCTCCATGGAGGTGACAGCACCCACCCCTGTTCCCAGCCTGGCCCTGCACCAGCCCTTGGATCCCCTGCACCAGCCCCGCTGTGTAGGAGGTGACTCGTTATACACAGGTGACTCGTTAAACTCACATCGCTGGCCCAGTGGCCTGGGGCATCCGCTTCCTGCCGGAACCCTGCTCCCTCCCAGTCCCTGAGGCCCACGACTCAGACGGTGACAAGTCAGCCGCCCCTGACTCTGCAACCTCTCCAGGCCTCTGTTTCCCCAAACTGCAAACTGAGAGCTTGCTCCAGGGGAATCTGAAGGACCCGACAAGTTTCCCTCTGGACTTCAGAGAGAGCAGCCAGGCAGGGTGCCCCGGCCGGAGGGCCTCACAGCCCAGACAAGCGCCACCGCCACCGGCCACCACTCCCCGGGTACCTCACGGCCCGAGCCCTGAGTGGAACATTTGCGCTCAGCGGCTCATGGACTCTTACAATGACCCTCCCGGCTGGGCATCAGTCCCATCGTACAAATGGGGAAGCTGAGGCTCAGGGAGGGTTCGTCATTGCCTGAGGTCTGAGAGCTTCATTTCCAAACTATACAAACAGCTCCTACAATTCAATAACAACAACAAAAACCCAATCGAAAAATGGGCAGAAGACCTACGTACCCATTTCTCCAAAGAAGACATACAGATGGCCAACGGGCACGCGAAAGGATGCTCAACATCTGACGCACGCGCATCAGATGAGCTGAGGAGGATGTGGCTGGGTCCCCCCCACACCGTCCAGGCCCAGGTCCCTCGTCCTCCCGTCCTGTCGCCTGGGACAAGCAAGGCCACTCGCCCTGGGAGCTGCCCAGGGCCTCTGTAAGGAGACAGACCCGGCCCCAAGCCCACAGTCGACAACCAGTATGCAGTGGTGACTGCAGCCGGTGGGAGCCACAGTGGGCAAAGGTTTAAGAAGAAGTGGGACTTTTGTAGAGTCTCAAACCACAGCAGCAATGACCCACCCTCAAAAAAAGAAACCCACCAGCGTGAGCGGCCTGGGGTTCCCAGAGCACAGATGAAGAGCTGGGACTGGGCAGGCACGGAGGGGGGCCTCCTGGAGGATGCTCAGGCCTGAGGAAAGAGGCAAGTGGCCTGGGCATTCTGAAGCCAGCCCCCAACTCTGGGGGCTCCCGGCCCCTCCAGGCACCAGGCACTGGGCTGGGGGCTTGCGTCCATCCTCCCCCTTAAATCCTTCCAGTAACCCAGGGAGGCCAGTGCTGCTAATGTCACAGAAGGGGAAACTGAGTTTCAGACCCATGGGCAGCCCGTTCAAGCCCCTGAAGGCTGTGGGTGGCATAGCCGGGAATCACAGCCAGGCCAGGGGCCCTCTCAGGGTCCACACACCTGGCCCCGCTTTCCCATTGGTCAACACAGCCAATGTTGGGGGGGCCTTCCAACCGCCACACCTTAGGCCTAGCCCTGCCACTGGCTCTTCAGAGAGACAAGACTTCCATTCACAAAAATGCAGAAGACGTGAAGATCAGACTGTGCTGTCCATGTGCCAAATGGCGGCAGAATCCAAAGAAGGAGGAAGCTCAGGTGGACAGGGGTGTTCAGGAGGGCTTCCTGGAGGAGGGGGTAGGATTGCAACTGGTCTCAGACTGTTCTCTGTGGAAGCCCCAGGGCCATGTTGCCAAGACCACTTGGGGATAAGCCACTTGGGGTCTTTCCTAGGCTGCATCCGCTTCCAGCCACCAGGCCCCCCACGCAGGCTGGAGGCCTGCTGTCCAAGATGGACCTGCCCCTCCCAGCCGAGCTACAGAGAGGAGATAGGAGCTGAGGTCCTGAGTGCAGCCGCAGACCAGGTGGCACTGAGCTTCAAGCATCACTGCAGACCCATTGCCCCACGTGCAAGCCCTTCGGTCAGCAAGTGTTCTTGGGTTCCTGGGGTGCCTGCATTTCCCGTGGGGCGATGAGGCCTTCAAGGGGCTCCAAGGAGTGTTTCTGACTAACCATTCATGGCCAGGGTCCCCCAGCGGAGAACCAGCCCCGGGTAATAAACACGCAGGCAGGGAGGTGCCCCGCCACCAGCACCCAGTGGGGAGGTTTCGGGGTAGCCGCTCCTAAAATTAGCGGCATCAGCAAACACTCAAGCGTCCACCACTTCCGCTGCCCCCCACCAAGAGGACAGTCCACCTCCTGTACCTCCCTACGCCCCCATCTTCCCCCAGAGAGTTAACGAAGGAATCAGGTCTGTCCCCCTACAGCCAGACCTTGACATCCATTGTCTCATCGCACCCCAGGCAGGCAGCAAACTGAGGTCTCAGGGGACAGTGCTTGCTGGAGGCTGACCGGCGTCCAGAACCTCCTGAAGGACCCCTGCCTGGCGCTCCCGCCCCACCCCAGGCCCATGGAAAGTCCAGCAAAGAGAATCAGCCCGAGGAGAGTGCAGCCCACTGCCAAGGCCCCAGCAGGCGGTGGGAGGGAGACAGAGAGCTCCCTGCTAAGCAGAGAGCCAGCGGCTACTTTCCATGGAAAAAATGTCTTCAGACCCCCAGAGGCCGGGAGGCCCCAGCCCATGAGTCAAGGCTCTGCTGCAGCCACTGCTGAATCGCTTCCCAGACAGACAGCCTCGACCCTGGCCCCCCACCCCATCCTGCGCCAGGCTCTGTCCCCCTCCCATCCATCAGGGCTGGGTCACAGCGAGGGCCCCCTCCAGGCTCAGCCCCACCGGCAGGCGCCGTTGCGCCTAGCAGGCCCCTGGCCCTCTGCCTCGCCCCAGCACGGGCCCCAATGCGAGTCCCCTGTCCTCCAGGATGTCTACCTCCCCACTGAAAAGTGGGCTTCTTTCGAGTGGGCTCCTGAGAGCCCACAGCGGCGTTGCTCGGGGGTGACCCCGGTGCCTGGCCTCAGGCCCTGGGCCCTTGCTTTCGGGCCTGGCACCAGTCAGCTGCCAGCAAACTGGGATCTGAATCCCTCCAGGCAGACGCTCGCCCATTCTCGCGCTGTCACTGGGCTTCTCTGCTGGGTTTTATTTCAAGAAGCATTTCTGAGACAGAACGTGGAGATGACAGCTAAGCCGGGCCACCTGTGCGGACCTCCCTGGAGTGACTCCTCGGAGATGCCAGGGCTTGTGCCTGACAGGGCTTTATAAGTGGCAGGTGAGGCCCTTTCTGCCCGGGGGGCCCCCTGCCGCTAGGTCTGGGAGGGGTCTGAGGCTCTGGCAACCGTGGCCCAGAGGCCTGGGCTCTGGCGGGGTGGGGAGAGTCCCCGGAGAAGGGGACTTAGCACCCTTGTGCAGTGAGGACCATATCAGCTCCCGCCGTGTTCCAGGGCCCCTGGCTCAGGGACCCGCCCTCTGGAGACCCCGTCTGGAGGTGCTGGGACAAGCAGGGTCCCGAGGACAGGGGTGGACAGAGGTGGGCTGCCATCCTCCCCCCACTCCAGGGCCCACGGTAGCCAGGGGCTGGGGACACCGTGGGGGGCCCAGACAACCGGCTACAGGGCTGACTTTGGACAGTGCGGGAGCCGCGGGCACTCAGAGGCAGAGCCCTGAGGGCCGAGTCACCCCCGCAGCCCCGAGGGGACCCTCCTGACGACGAGGCTGGAGGGGAAGCAGAGCAGGCCCGGCAACGCCGTGACGTTTCCGTCCGGGGCCAGCGGGCTCTTGGCAGGGTCGAGAGACACTGATCTTTTCGGGAGCAGCCCAGTGGGCGCCCTTTCTCCCTCCCAGGCTGTGGGGCTGAGACCAGACAACCCAGGACACCCAAAGCAGGGGACCCCGTCTCCCCCACTTCTGCTTATCTCCTTGTGCAAAAGACCCCATGGGTCATCAGCTGGCCTGGCTCGAGGGCCAGGAGCCGGCCTGGGACCTATTTCATGTTGTGTGTGTCCCAGAACCAGCGGCGAGCTTCATATTTTCCCACTGACGTCACCCGGCATGGTTTGAATCTGAAGTGACTTCGAAACCCTCAGAGACATAATTGCAGTTGTCTTTGCAAAGTGAAATCAGATGGTTTTTCCAAACCTCCCCAGCCCCTGCCTCTTCCCCCACTCCCTCTCGCCCTCTCTCCTTTTTATTATGTTCCTTGGACCACGTCCAGGTGTTTCCTGCAATAGCAACCCTCCAAACATTACAAAAAAAGAGCAGGCGTGCGGCTTCCCGCCGGCCCGGGTGGAAGTGGCGACGTGGCAGGGCGGGGGCGGCAGCCAGAGCTTCAGGCCGGCAGGAGGCAACAGGCTCCAGCCAGGCCACAGGTCCGGACACCCGCAGAACATGGCCACAGGGCCACAGGGCTCCGGGGGAGCCCCCATCCCCGGATGCGGGGCCCTGGCCCAGCCGTGGGCCGAACGCAGGCCATGACCTAGGATAAAGCAGGGCAGAACGTCAAGTCCAGGCTCGGGGCTCAGGCTGACCCGGGTGTGATCCCAGCTCAGTGGCTCACACATGTGGCCGTGGGAGAGCCACGTCTTCACAGCAGCTGGGCGCCTTAATGACAAGCAGCCTCTGTCCAGGGCTGGCATCAGGGATCACGTCACCTAGACCAGCTCACCTGGAGGCTGGTCCACAGGGCCCGTGGGAGGAGGGGCTTCAGAGCCTGGAAGGAGACCCAGCGCCCCTCCTGGAAGGAGGCAAAGATGGGGAAGGTGTGTCCAGGGCTGGCATCGGGGACCACGTCACCTAGACCAACTCACCTGGAGGCTGGTCCACAGGGCCCATGGGAGGAGGGGCTTCAGAGCCTGGAAGGAGACCCAGCACCCCTCCTGGAAGGAGGCAAAGATGGGGAAGGTGTGTCGGGCGGGGATGCCCTTGAAGCAGCGGCCTGGCTAGACCCACCGCTGGGGCCCAAGGCACCTCTGGGAGAGCCGGCACATGAGGACCCCTGGATGCCCCCCCGAGCCTTAGTGAGGGCAGCACAGAGGCAGCCCCTGAGCCGGGGGAGAGAGAGCCAGATGCTGCCTCTGGAAGTCCCGCAGCCCCAGCCAGCCCCCAGCGCTCCCCCTTCCAAGACGACTGAGTCTGCACACGGACGCAGAGTCCAAAGTCTTACCAGGCAGTGTCCCCTCTGACCTATGTGCCTCCAGGTTCAGAATGGGGTGGGGTGGACGGGGGGAGGCCTCGGTCAGCAGGACCCCCCTCAGGGAGGGTCCCCCAACCTGAAAGAGTTTGGCTCTCCCCGGGACTGTAGGTGCCAGGTGGATGCCCGGTGGGCAGAGCTGGGAACCTGGACAGGGAAGCCCTCAGCAAAATGTCCCAGCGTCTGAGGACGTCCTACAGGGCCTGTTGGACACAAGCCTGCCTGCTGGGGGTCGAGACAGAAATGGAACGGACGCCCCCCCACCGGCCTCGGGGCCAGTCAGCAGGGAGACTGACACTGCTGTCCAGGGGCTCCGACCACCCTCGGCTTCCGTGATGCACTGGAAGGACTCACAGAACCCAGACAAGCCACTAAGCTCCTGGCTAACGTTTATTAGGGCGAGAGGACAGGTAAAAACCAGCCAAGGGAAGGTCCGCATGCGGCAGGTCCAGGAGATACCAGGCACCAGCCCCTCCTGATGGACGTGTGATGCCATGGGTGAGGGTTGCCAGCCAGGGAAGCCCCCCTGAGCTTTGATGCCCAGGTTCTCATTTGGGGTGGGTCATGTAGGCATGGCTGACTGCCCACGTGGGTGACCTTAGCCTCCAGCCCCTGCAGAGGTCGAGCTGGTACCATGAGCCCCTAGGCCCCCCCATAAACCCCATCATTTCACAGACTCTCTGGCCTGGCCTGGGGTGCCCCAGGTAGACAGAGATGCTCTTATCAGCAGGATGTCCCAAGGGCTCAGAGGTCCCTGCCGGGAGCCGGGCCAGGGACGGACCTTTCTTGAATGTGCAGGATGTGGGCAGCCCAGGTCTGCTGGGTTAACCTTTGACTGCACAGTGACCGTGACCCACTGTGCACCATATTGGGAGGCAGTCTGCCCAAATGAGCCCAAGCTGGGGAGGCGAGGAGGGAAAGCATCTGACAGAATTACAGCCCCTTCCAGACATATGGCAGGCGCGGGGCCAAGGGTGGGGCCGCCGTCACCTCCATCTTACAGGCGATGGAACAGAGGCTGGATGGGGACACGGAGCCAGACTGTTCCGGAGCCCAAGTCCAAACCCAGTCTCACATGCAGCCGGCCCCTCAGCAGAGCGAGCTGGGCCCACGTCTCGGCGAGACCCTGCAATGGGCTGGGACTGGCTGCTGGACCAGCTTCCTCTCCATCACCCAAGGGTTCTTCCCTCAACTCCAGTGACACGAGCACCCTTCACAGCGGCCCCTGCTAAACCCTCCCAGGACCCCCGAGAAGAAAGACCGGGACCACTTCAGTCTCAAAGGTGCAGCGAGTGTCTGGAAGGGCAGAGGGTGATACTTCCCCCCGGAATGAAGCCCCGAAGCTCGGATTCCAGACAACAGAGGAGGCAGCTTTGGGGAAAGGGAGGTCTTCCTGATGCCCACCCCCATCACCCGGAACCACAGAGTGTCGATTCCAGAGAAACCCCCTCTTTCCACAGAAAGGAAAGCTGACACCCCAGAAAGCAGAAGGGATGTGCCTCTGGCCACACAGAGCCGTCACAGCCCTCGGCCGCCCCGCACCGGTCACCTCTCCAGAGATGCCCCTGATGCAGGTTTAACCTTTTGATTCTTTGTAGACACATTTTGGAAGGTTCACATCTAAAGGTTTTTATGAACACGGTAGCTTTCCAGGCTGGTCCCTGGGAATAGCCACGGGTACGGGCGGCATCTGAGTAGCTCTGCAAAGCAGCCTCGCCTGGGACCCCAACAGCAGCAGAGACGTTTCCGTCAGACCTAAGGAAGACTGCCCGAGCGGTATCCAGGAGATCGTACCTGGTTACAGACAAGTTTGGGGAATCCCCACCTGCACCTCCTTCCTGTAACACCTCAGTGAAGGCTCTGGAAGGCACAGGCACACACAATGGCCTCATAACACAGCAGTAGGGCCAGGTTATGCTGTCCAATGGCCTGGCCAATACAGCTAAGGTCTATGGCCCACCTATTAGTAGCTAAACCTCTAGACCTTGGTGTTTGGAACTAAAAGATGGCAAAATATCTGCACTGGCCCAGGGGCAGGAAGAAGAGGATTTAAACCAGCGGCTCCTTTAGGAGAAGCTGGTGGGAGGTCACGGAAAGTCCTTGATTTCTTCAGACCCCACCTAGGCAACGAGGAATGAAATTAGAAGGTTTTCTTTTCCCTACTTTGTACCCAAAGAACTACTATTTTCCTTTCAGTGCCCAGCTCAAATGCCACCTCCTCTGGGAAGCCTTCCAGCCTCCTCCCCCGCTGGCTGCTCCCTCCTCTGAATTCCCACAGCACCTTGGGCGTGGCCTCCTCCTGGCCCAGATCAGCCCACATTGGCTCCCCTCCTTACATGCAGCCCCAAGAGAATGTTCTAGATTTTCACTCTCCAATATGCCAGCCACTGGCCACATGTGGCTTTTGAGAGCTTGAAGTGGGGCTTGTACAAGTGGGGATGATGTGCTCTAAGTGTAAAATGTGTACCAAGCCTCAGACTTGGTACCCAAAAACGAGTGTAAAATAGCTCACTAATAATTTTTAGATTGCCCACATGTCGAAATAGTAATAGTTGACACATTGGGTTAAATTAAATATATTGTTAAAATTCACGTGGCTCTTAATGTGGCTACTAGAAAATTTTCGGCCACACACGTCACATTCTATGGGACAGACTCTGCTCTCCCCTGAGCCAGCCCAGGGCCCGGCCCGTGCAGGTTTCCAGGCAGTGTTTGCTGCATGAATGAACAAATGACTGGGTGGTCAGGGCCACACGCCATTGCCTTTGCCCTGGAGCCTCGGACTCACCCCAGCGTGACCCATGACCATCCTGTTAAAACACAGACGATGTGTGAAGTTTAAACCATAGCTCCCTCCTCTGGAGTCTACAGCCAACCCGTGCCGCAGGCAGTGTGCGCCTGGCCCTGTGCTGGGGTCTCGGGGCACGCTGGGGAGAAGCTGGGGGGTGCACCCCGAGGGGTAGACGGGGAGCTCCAGTGAGCGTGCAGAGGTCTGCAAGCACGCCCTTGGCTGCACCTGCAGGCTCACAGCGGGCTGTGCAGGCAGTGGGAAGGCTGGGCGCGCCCGCCTTCTGCTCAGGCTGAGAGTCTGCCAGGCCGAGCTGGAGAAGGAAGCGGGAGGCCGCGATGTCCTTCCCTGGGTCTCTGCAGGCTGGCTCCTCACTGAGGCCCGGCCCGACCACGCCGTCTAGGTCGTCTCCCCAGACACCTCCTGGGGCTCCCCACCTGCCCCACCACTTGATTCTCACGCTGAACTGGGAAGGTGCCCGCCTGAGGCTTTCTACAGGCTCCGGGGAAAAGCTGGGGGTGTGGCACTGGGGTCCAAGGTGGTCAAAATTCATAATCGCTTCTCGCTCCGCAAGGTCTGGCCACAGAGGGAGCTCCCACGGGACCTCCGCTGAGACCAGCTGGGGGCGGATGTCCCAGGCCCCTCCACTCTTCCACCGGTGATCTCCTGCATTCTGCATGCCCCTCCTCTCGGCAGGCAGCCACTGCACCCTCCCCGGCCCACTCTCCACCATGGGGTGTGAGATGATCGCTGCCTTTGCACCTGGTTGTGAAAGTTTGCTCTCTCTCTCTTTTTTTTTTTTTTTCCCTGCTCTGTGTTTCCAGGACAGGACGTGGGAAAGAAAAGCATTGGGGGAAAAGGAGGGCCCCTCGACCAAGATGAAATCAGAGATGCTGGTATGGGGCCCCTGGCTACTGGCACCATCTGGCACCGTCCATTTGGGCAGCTCCGCGGCCCCAGGCTCAGGGGACAGAGTGCGGAGGGACAGCACCTGTCCATCACAAAGCAGCACGCTGCTGGATGGGCACTGGGAAAGGGAGGGCTGGAGGCGGTTGCCAGGGAGACGTCAGGGCTCAGCCAATCAGCACCGGCCACCAGGCTTGGTGGTGGGGTTCACTCAGTGGGGCAATGCTGTCCTCTGGTGGTGGAATGGGGAGCTGACAGCCCAGCCCCATCTCTGCCATCATGCCGGGTGGAGGCACCTGGTGATGTTTTCGCCTCATTCTAGGTACATTAAAGATACCCAGATAGGCATGCGTTTCTCTAGTGGGGGGGGGGGGGGGCGAATACCTCCCTTCGTGATGAGTTTCACAACCATCCTGTACTCCAAGGAGGTTATTTTTATTGGAGTCACCCTCACCTGCTGCCCCACAAGTCAAGGTAAGCTGTTGGCAGGTAATAGATCACGAAATGGCTCTTTCCTTGAATCTGACTTAATTCGAAGTTATAATCCACAGAGTTCTGTGCACAAAGATAGGCTTTATTGAACTTGCTCAATCAGTAAGTTATCTCGGTTTGGTAAACCCTAAAGTTGCAGAATAGAGGAACTTTCCGCTTGGAATAGTTAGAGAGCGCCACCCACTGTCGACCCAGAGAACTGCAACCCAGCTTTACAAGCTGTTGTAACTCTTGGAACAGAAGGGCCACAGCCTCTGTGAGTGGGGCGGCTGGAGGGGTAGGAGAGGGTGTCCAGGAACTGGTGGGATTTCTAGAGCCCTAAGAGGTCCTGGCGGGACCAACAGAAAGAAACCACCAAAGTCAGAGGGATGAGTAAGTGAAGTCAGCTAGCTCCGGACCTTTAAGCCAGCTGCCCTCTCACACATTCCAGCTCACCCATGGACACAGCTACACAGAGGCAGTTCTATCAGGCTGGTAAGTGTACAGCCTCCACTCTCCTAAGGCTGTGGCAGAACCAACCCATCAGGCATCTGAATCCTTCTCAACACAGTGCCCCAGGCAGCCCCTGCTTTTGACTGGAAAGGGCAGACAGCTGGCCCTGGAGATGAACAGCTCAGAACAGCCCCTCAATCCACATTCTATTTGCTCCTAACTCATTTGTTTGTTTTGTGGGTTTTGGGGAGGTTTTTTGGTATATTTCTTGTTTTTTTAAATTAAAATCTCACTTATCTGTTGCACCCAAAGTTCACTGGATTTGTACTCACTGGCCAATTCCTGGACCCTTTCCTCCAACTTGTCCTACCAGGGCCCTCTGAGACCTCAGGGCCCTCCAGCAACCCCGATATCTTGGTCCTCTACCCCCTGGGCAGCCTCCTGAGGCCCAGGGGAGCCCCACCTTCTACACCCACCCACCTGTGACATTCTGCTCCAGAGCGGGGAAGCTGATGTGCGTGACTGCAGAACCCAGGGGCAGGGTGGCTGAGGCCCAGGACTGGGTTCCGGAGCTGCCACCACCAGCAGGGCCCTGAGACACTGTCATGGAGGCTCTGAAGAGCTCACTTCCTGTTCCGTAAGGATGCTCTCATCTCCCCTCCCACGCCTACCTCATCCAACCCCAGACAAATCAGAAAACCTTGCCTCCCTATTGGGAAAGTATTCCCACCCCCTACACATGGGACCTCTCCAGCCCAGGTCCTGCTGACCTAGAACATGAGTTGGGGGTGATCTACTGGAGAGCTGGAGTTTGGGCCCCGAGGGGTAACATACGGTGTGGCCTGGGTGTCCAGCTGAGCCTCCTGCACCCCTGCCATCCCTGGTGCGTTCACTGGGCCTGGAAGCCAGACCATGGGCCTGCCGGGTGGGCACCGGCTGTGAGATGGGACTGGTTTCCGCCCAGCAGCCCAACCCTCCCTCGCCCGAGGCACCCGGGCTCTCCCCTATCAGCTGAGTCTGGGGCCTTTCAGATTGAAACACAAAAGCTGAGCTACTGCATGAAAACTTGTCCATGTGGTTCTGTAACTGGCGTCATGCCCATTCCCAGAGAGCTTTCATTGCTGGGGAAGGGGCTCAGGCACATACAACAGAGACCCTAGTTAGTGACCTTAGAGGGGTAGGAGGGAGTGGGGAGGGAGGGAGGTGAGGGAGAGCCAGTCAGTCTAGCAGGTCAGCTCTTCAGCCCCCTCCCGTCACCAGACCCCAGCAGCCCCCCACCATGCTCTCTCCCTCCATCTCTCTCTCCCCACCCCCTCCTGAATATGGGATGTTACACACAGGCTGGACATGGAATATCTCTGAAAAAGCAACGTCCTTATTCTCAACAGCTGGGCTGTCTCGCAAGAGGTCTTCAGTAAACACACTGGTTTCCGTCAGTCAGTATTCAGGCCACATTTTTTGTGTATATATGCTGCTCTGATTTTCTAAATAAACTTTTTTAATTTTAGAATCATATTAGATTTACTGGATTGTTGCAAAGATAGTACAGGGAGTTTCCATAGACCCCTCGCCCAGCTTGCCCTCATGCTAACTAACATCTTACATTCATATCGCACAGTTGTCGTAACTAATGAACCAATATCAGTACGTCACCTAAGGCAACAGCTCAGAGATATTGCGGGTTCGGTTCCAGACCACTGCAATAAGTGAATATCGCAAGAAAGCAAGTCACAGGAATGTTTTGGTTTCCCAGGGCCTATAAAGTTATGTTTACACTGTACTGTAGTCTATTAAGTGTACAATAGCATTAGGTCTAAAAAAACAATGTACAAACGTTCATTTAAAATATTTTATTGCTAAAATATGCTAACCACCATCTGAGCCACTGGTAAGCTGTAATCTTTCTGCTGACGGAGGGTCTGGTCTGGATGCTAACGGCTGCTGACTGATCAGGGTGGTGGTAGCTGAAGGTTGGGGTGACTGCGACAATGTCTTAAAATAAGACCACCATGAAGTCCGCTGAATTAACTGACCCTTCCTTTTGTTAACGATTTCTCTGTAGTGTGCGATGTTGTCTGCTAGCATTTCACCCACAGTAGAACTTCTTCCAAAATTGGAGTCGATGTTTTGAAACCCTGCTGCTGCTTCATCAACTAAGTGTGTGTAACATCCTCAATCCTTCGTTGTCATTTCCACAATCTTCACCGAATCTTCACCAGGAGTAGGTTCCATCTCAAGAAAACACTTTTGATGGCCAAAAAGCCCATGGAAAGATGCTCAACATCACTGATTATCAGAGAAACGCAAATCAAAACTACAGTGAGGTATCACCTCACACTGGTCAGAATGGCCATCATCAAAAAATCTGCAAACAATAAATGCTGGAGAGGGTGTGGAGAGAAGGGAATCCTCTTGCACTGTTGGTGGGAATGAAAACTGATACAACCACTATGGAAAACAGTACGGAGGTTCCTTAAAAGACTAAAAACAGAACTACCATACGACCCAGCAATCCCACTACTGGGCATATACCCTGAGAAAACCATCATTCAAAAAGAGTCATGTACCAAAATGTTCATTGCAGCTCTATTTACAATAGCCTGGAGATGGAAGCAACCTAAGTGTCCATCGACAGAGGCATAGATAAAGGAGATGTGGTACATATATGCAGTGAAATATTACTCAGCCATAAAAAGGAATGAGATAATGCCATTTGCAGCAACATGGACGGACATAGAGATGATCATACTAAGTGAAGTAAGCCAGACGATTATACCACTCATATATGGAACATAATTTTTAAAAAATGCTAGAAATTAACTTAATTACAAAGCAGAAACAGACTTATCGATATCGAAAACTAATTTATGGTTACCAAAGGGGAAACATGGGGGTGGGGGTCACGTATAAACCAGGAGCTTGGGATGAACATACACACACCACTATATATAAGACAGATAACCAACAAGGACCTACTGTACAGCACAGGGAATTCTACTCAATACTCTGTGACAATCTGTAAGAGAAAAGAATCTTAAAAAGAATGAATATATATATATATACACACATATATATATATATATATATATATATATACAACGGAATCATTTGCTGTACACCTGAAACTAACACAACATTGTAAATCAACTTTACTCAAATAAAATTAAAATTTAAAAAAAGCAAAAAATATGAGATTGAAGTTGGTAGATGTTCATACGCAAAGCATGAGTTTAGGGCACAGGTCAGCAAACTAAAGCCCACTGTCTCCTTTCGTAAATAAAATCTTATTGCAACACACACACTCACAAAAGACATCACTTCCTTTGCTCATCCGGAAGAAGCAACTCCTCCTCTGTTACAGTTTTATCATGAGGTTCCAGCAATCCAGTCACATCTTCAGGCTCCACTTCTCATTCCAGTTCTCCTACGATTTCCACCACATCTGCAGTTCCTTCCTCCACTAAGGTCTTGAACCCCTCAAAGTCATCCATGAAGGCCGGAATCGACTTCTTCCAAACTCTTGTTAATGTTGATATTATGACCTCTTCCCATGAATCACGAATGTTCTTAACCATATCTAGAAGGGTGAACCCTTTCCAGAATATTTTCAGTTAACTTTGCCCAGATCCATCAGAGGAATCAGTATTTATGGCAGCTGTGGCCTTACAAAACATGTTTCTTAAATAATAAGACTTGAAATTCCTCCTTGATCCAGGGGCTGCAGAACGGCTGCTGTGTTATCAGGCAAGGAAACAACACTGATCTCATTGTACATCGTCTCCATCAGAGCTCTTGGGTGACCAGGTTCATTAACCATGAGCAGTACTATTTTTAAAGGAATCTTTTTTTCTGAGCAGCAGGTCTCAACAGTGGGCTTGAAATATTCAGTGAACCATGTAGTTAACGGATGTGCTGTCATCCAGGCTTTGTTGTTCCATGTATAGAGCACAGGCAGAGTAGATTTAGCATCATTCTGATGGGCCCTGGGATTCTGGGAATGGTAACTGAGCACTGACTTCAACTGAAAGTCGCCAGCTGCATTAGCCCCTAACGAGGGAGTCAGCCTGTCCTTTGAAGCCAGGCATTGACTTCTCCTCTCTGGCTATGGAAGTCCTGGATGGTGTCTTCTGCCTGGAGAGGCTGTTCTGTCTACACTGAATATCTGTTGCGTAGTGTAGCGCCTTCATGAATGGTCTCAGCTGGATCCTCTGGACAACTGGCTGCAGCTTCTCCATCGGCACTTGCTGCTTCCCCTGGCACTTCGACGTTACGAGACGGCTTCTCTCCTTAAACCTCTTCAGCCGACGTCTGTCCGCTTCAGACTTTCCTTCTGCAGCTTCCTCGCCTCTCTCAGCCTTCACAGAATTGAAGAGCGTTAGGACCTTGCTCTGGATGAGGCTTTGGCTTAAGGGAACGTTGGGCTGCTCTGATCTTCTATCCAGGCCGCTCGAACTTTCTCCATACCAGCAATAAGGCTGTTTTGCTTTCCTATCATTCGTGTCTTCACCGGAGCAGCGCTTTTAATTTCCTGCAAGGACTTTCCTTTGCCTTCACACCTTGGCAAACTGTTTGGTACAAGAGGCCCAGCTTTAGGCCTGTCTCAGCTCTTGACATGCCCTTCTCACCAAGCTTCGTCATCTCTAGCTTTTGATTTAAAGTGAGAGCCGTGCAGCTCTCCCTTTCACTTGAACCCTTGGAGGTCATGGTAGGGTTATTAATTGGCCTGATTTCAATACTGTTGTGTCTCAGGGCAAAGGAAGGCCCTAGGAGGGAGAGAGAGAGACGGGGAACAGCCGGTCGGTGGGCCAGCCGGAACACACACATTGATCAATTCAGTTCACCGTCTTATATGGGTGCCGTTCATGGCTCCCCAATTACGATAGTAACCTCGAAGGTCACAGATCACCATAATGGATATAACATTAACGAAAAAGTTTGAAATACAGTGAAAATTCCCCAGATGTGAGACAGAGACACAACATGAGCACCCATTGTTGGAAAAAAGGCACCAACAGACTTGCTTGACTCAGGGTCGCCGCAGACCTTCAGTTGGTTTGCCTGTGTTTGTGTCCATAGTTTAATTTTCTTTGTTTTTTCCTCATGTCCTCCTCTGTCCCAGGACCCCACCCAACCTTTAGTTGTCACGTCTCCTAGGGCTCCCCTGGGCTGGCATGGTTTCTCAGACTTTCCGTATTTTCGAGACCTCGACAGTTTTCAGAAGATTGCTCAGGATTTTGTAGAATGTTTTCAGCCGGGGCTGGTCTGGCGTTTTTCTTGTGGCTGGACTTGGTGGTGGGCTGGGGAGGAAGACCCCAGAGGGCAGGTGCCCACCTCATGCCATCACACCAGGGGTGCGGGCCAGCACCAGGGCTCATCACTGCTGGCGTTGACCTTGATCCCTGGCTGAGGTCATGTTTGCCAGGTTCCGCCCCATCTCCACCTCCATGAAGCTCCTCTTTCTCTCCCTCCCTGTAGAGCCCTCTTTATAAGGAGGTCACTGGGCACAGCCCACGCTCAAGGATGGTGGGTCAGGCTCCACCCCCTAGAGGGCAAGCGTCCACGTAACTCCTTTGGAATTCTTCTGCAGGGAGATTTGTCTCTTGTCCACCGTTTGTCTATTTATTCAATCACGTATTTATACGAGTTACAGGCTCACGGATATTCATGCTATCCTTCGAGTTATCATCGAATCCAACTTTATTTATTCTGTCCCAGCTCCGGTTGTTACAGCTTCAGCCATTGGGAACTGTGCCAGCCACATCCTGTGTCCCCCTGACGACCCCACTGTCGTGCTTCTGTGGTTCCTGCGGGGTTTTTTTTTTTTACTTTTACTTTCTAGCACGACAAGATGCTCCAGGCTCATCCTGGCCATTTCCTGCCCCAGCCCTAGAATCAGCGATCTCCCGCAGAAGCCGTGGTCCTTGCATTGGAGCATCTCCCGCAGAAGCCGTGGTCCTTGCATTGGAGCATGGTGTTAGAAACCAAGATCTGGGCACGGGGGTGCTCGGGGCTGCTGGGGGCTGTGTGTCACTTCCAGTCTCTCTCAGCTGGTGGAGCAAGGAAACTGTGTGTATCCTACGCTGGGCTGTGTTTACACATAATTACAGGTATTCTCCATGCAGCCGTCTGTAGGAAGCCAGACCTGAGTGCGTACTGCATCTCCAGCTCTGAGCCACTGCCAGGCCGGTCATTCGAGCACCTCCCCTGCTGGTCTGTCCCTCCCACTCTAGCAGCTACGTGCCAGGCCCCCCCCGACACCCACCCCACGGCACGGTTCAGTTCCAGTGTAGACATACAGCAGCATCGGATATCAGAGCCGTCAGCCTGCAGCCCCGGAAACAGCTTTCTCAACTGAAGTGCGGCCTCACACAGTGCGTTTCATCTCTAACTTTACAAACCCACTCGTCTCCAAAGCTGCTAGCTCAGTGGCTGTTCCCTCCACGCTTTCAGTGAGGTTGATTCAGGAAGGTTGTTCTGCCACCGTCTGCACGCCAACCTGGGATTCTCCCAACCTCCTAAGTAATTCTCTATTTGCGTGCAATAAGGCTCCCTGTTTGTTCAGTAAAATCCTGTGGGTTTGGACAGGTTTGCAGTACCCACCAGTAGCCTCGTACAGAATAGTTTCACTGCCCTGAAAATCCTGCATCTCACCTGCTCGCTCCCCCTGGAGCCCCTGGCAACCACTGATCTGTTTACCGTCTCTATAGTGCCGCCTTTTACAGAATGTTGCATAAATGGAATCATGGAGTATGTAGCCTTTTCTCTTTCTTAGGCTTTTTCACTTAGCGATATGGATTTATAATTCCTCCCTGTCTTTTCGTGGCTGGACAGCTCATTTCTTTTTTATTAAGAGCGTTCCCTCTGTCTGGATGGACCTCAATCTGCTTGTCCATTCACCTACTGAAGGACATCTTGGTCGCTTCCAGTTTTCAGCAATTATGAAGGAAGCTGCTGTAAACGTTTGTGTGCCAGTTTGGGGGTAGCCTGCCAAACCCCTTTCCAGAGCAGCCCTCCCCCAGCCCTCTGCAGAGGAGGTGAAGTGCTCGGGGGAGCCTGCCCTGACGCCCCTGCGGTGGCAGCCTCTCCCCTTTCTGAGCTCTCAAACGGCCTTGGGCATCTACAGAGTTTGGGCCCCACCGCCCAGCCCCTACCCCACCTCCCCGAGGTCTCGGCGGCAGACGGAAAGGGAGGTCCCCAGGCATCTCTGCCGGGCTGCTCCGCCCCACCACCCGGGGCCCCGCCTGCCCCACTGGGCAGCCTGGGCTCCGAGCAGGCGGCAGGGCGGGCTCACAATGGCTCCTCTCCTGGCAGGAGCGCCGCCTAGGGGCCGGGGTTCCACTGCTCAGGCTGAACCCGGGCGGTCACCTCCTCTCCGGGCCTCAGTTTCTTACCTGAGCAATGGGGCTCCTCATCTTTGGTAGGATCATTACCCTGCTCTGAGCCGTCCGTCACAGCACCTGCTCACTACAGGTCTCCCCCATCCATAGAAGGGAGACTGAGGCCCAGCAGGGAAATGTTTTGTCCACCATCTCCAGCGGGGTTGGACTCCGGGCCTGGCCTCCTGAGTCCCATGCCTCCCCGATGGCCCCGGCTGGGCACTGGCAGCTGCTGGTGTGAGAAGGGCAGGAGGATGGAGGCCCGACTTTGGTGGCTACCCGGAGACCTGTCCCTCCCCGGCCAGAGCAGGCTTCTCAACGCTCCATGGGGACCAGCCCCCGGGGGGCAGGGCGGCCAGGAAAGCCTCTGTGAAGCACGTTGGCTCTGGGCCCCCAACCCATGTGCCCCTCTGGGCTGCGGGCCTGGACTCACCTCTGCCTTGTGGAGACGGGAACCAACCACAGTCCCACAGGCGGAAGCAGCTTTTTCCAGCCCCGCTGGGTGCTGTGCACCGTGCCTCACGGGCTTTGGGTCAGAGTGCCCGCGGCAGTCCTGCCAGGTCAGGGCAGGGCCCCAGGTGTCCAGGCAGGGAGGGCCTGGGGGTCAGGCTCGGGGACAGCTGGGCCAGGCCGTCCAGCGCGGGGTGGGATAGGGATGTCCGGGCACTCCTGGATTCAGACCCAGGGGCCCTAGTGGGGTAGAAAGCCCCTCAGGGTGGGGCTTGGGCCTGGTAAGTGTCATCCATGAATGACTGCACGAAGTCCCCTCCCCGGGATCCCCAAATGCCCAGGGCTTGGCCACCCACCCGGGCAGCTCTGACCTGCCCTTGGATTTTCACCTTCAAGGACACGATGGTGCTGACCTTCCTGGTCCCCCGGCCTGGAACTGGGCCCATAGCCCTGGCGTCCTGGCCCCCATAGACGTGGCCCCAGGCCAGAGCTCCGAGGGCTCCAGCCCCCGCCCCTGCCAGCTCTGTGCCTCTGTGCCACAGTCCCTTCGCACGGAAGTGACCCAGGAAGTGGCGACTTCAGAGCCTTTTCTGGATGACCAAGGTCTTGTACACCTCATCACAACGGCTCTGGGAGGTGGAGACGTCTGTCCTCGTGGTGGGGACGCGGAAACTGAGGCCCAGAGAGGGCGGGACCCGGCCTGCCCCACCTCCCGGCCCAGGCTGAGCGCACAGTAGGCCCTGCTGCCCAGCCCACCCTGGGCATCCCTACTAAGCACCCGTGCCGCCCTCGCTTCTCCCACCCCAGCCTTCTGATGTGATCAGCTTGGGGGAGGCGGCCTGGGCATCAGGATTCCGCGAGGCTCCTGGTGATTCTGCGTGTAGGGCATCGGGACCCACTGCAGCGCGGGCTGCAGGGATGGGAGGGACAAGGGACCGGAAGGACCAGGGTGGGCTTTGCCCCAGCACTTCCAGCAGGGGGCAGTGCCGCCTCGCACCTGGGGCAGCTTGGCCCCGAAGCTTGTGTTCTGAGGCACTCAGCGCACCCTTCTACAGGGGTCCCTCTTAACGGGTGGGGGCTGGGCTGGTCCTGCCTCTGGGCCCCGTCACCCGACTCAGAACTCCTCCCAGAGGCTCTGTCTGCATCAGGGAGGCTGCCCCGGGGCTGCAGCCCCTTCCCAGCCTCCTGTGGGTTCTCCGGGCGTCCATGTAGAAGGCTTCTGCGGCTGGGTGGGGTTGGGGGGGTTGAAATGGCCAGTCCACTCTGACACTGAGTCCTCGAGGTCACCGGCAGTCGGGACGCCTCCCCTAGGGACAGGACGGATGGGAAGTCCACAGCCAGCAGGCTGGCTGTTCCCCGCGTGGACCCACAGCCACACTGGCGCGTAGTAGGGCAGCAGCCTCTCCTCGTTCTGGCTGGGGACGACCCACCACTGCAGGGGAGCCCCCGCGTTTGGGGGCAGATGGGATTCTGTGTGGGCAGCAGGGGCTGAGGACTGAAATCGTGACAAGGCCGCTCTGCCTAACCCTCCACATTCCGGTCACTTCCTGCCTGAGGTCTCAACTCTCCTGACCATCTCTGCAGGGTTCTCGTCACTCTAGGTACGGCAGCCCTCGGGCCCCGTGATGACACCTACTCTTCTGTCCTCTGCATCCTCTGCTGGGCATCGAGGCCTCACTGGGGGGCTCACCCCACCTTTCCAGGATGTCCCCCCCATTTCCCACACATGCCCTTTCTCCAATCACGCTGCCTGCTTGCTGACGGCAGGGCCAGCCCTTTCCTGTCACTGGGCTCCGGCACCCAGCCCAGAACCTGTTATCTAAGGAAGCTCAGCACGGTTCCATCCAAAAACCCCCCACCCAAACCTCACCTCTCAGGTTACAACCCCCAAGCCCTGCTGACTCATCCTGTCACCACCTGATCCTGCTGGTGATAAACTTATCAAGCCCAGCATCTCTGGTCCAGGGGGACCGCCCTGGGCAGGAGTCACCATGGCAACTGGAGGCAGCAGAGAGGCCAGAAGCCAGGTTGCCAAGCGATGCCCGTAGGCAGCCTGGGTCTCCGCTTGACTGGAGGCTCGCCAGGGGCACAGCTCTCCTCAAGAAGCCGGGTGTCAGAGCCCTGCCCACCCGGACTCACCCACCTCTCGGCCCCCTCCACCTACTGGCCCCTCTGCTGCTGTCCCTCCGGGGTGACATCAGCCCAGGTGTGCTCCCTGGAGCCTCTGTCCTGGACGTTTGGGGGATGCTGGGCCTGGATAGGTCCTCGGTCACTGCCCTGCTCGGCCTGGGAACCCACCTCTCCCTGCTCTTCCCCTGAGACCCCCGTGGCCCCTCCTCGCCCTGTAGCCATTGCAGCCATCCCTCCTCAGGGCCCACTTACACCTGTGACCCCGCACCCTGCCCAAGACACCCCTGCAGGATCCATCCGTGGAGGCCGGGCCCAGAGCTGGGCCAGGGTAGCCAGTGGGCCTGGGCATGTGGAAGGCAGGGCAAGGGGCCCTCAGTGGGTGGCAACCCTCCAATCCTCCAGGCCCCCCAGGGCTGACCCACTTTTCAGACCAAGATGAGGCCCCCACGGCTGGTATTATTTGAGCTTTTATGACAGGAAACCAGAGCGGGCCAGTCCCAGCAAGGCCCGGAGGCGGTGGGAGGCTGTCTCCCGGTGCCCGCCCCTTCCAGGAGGTCCAGGCTGAGCTCTGGTGGGCAAGGCCACGCCCTCACTCTGGGGAGGCCCTCCCAGGCAGCAGCAGACCTGGCAGCGGTCCTGGCGGCAAGGCCTCCGCGCCCTGCGCTTCCAGAGTCCCACTGGCACGGCCTGCAGCCCTGGTAGGGACGGGAGCCGCTGAGTTTGTGAGGTGGTGTGCGTGCACGTGTGTACGAGCGTTTGTATGGGTGTGAACGCGCGTGTCCCCATGTATACTGTATGTGCACGAGCACATCTTAGGGGGGTTACCAGGGGAGCCCCTGCCTCTTGGGCCACAGGCCTCGTGGTGAGATTCACGCCCTCCTGCCGGAAGCCACCTTTGCCCTCGGTACCATGTGGCCGGCGCCACCGGGCGGGACTCTGGCCTTCAGGGTTCCCAGCTCCAGGACACCCCCGGGGCTCCCTGGAGGGTGCCTGCTGGCTGGAGGTGCACGAGAGGGTTCGGGGACCATCACCAAACTGCGGCCGGGCCCAGCCCAGCCCCCGGACAGCATGGGGACGAGAGGGGGAAGGGGCGTCGCTACCTGCTCCCTAATGGGGCAGTTCGATGACGTCACTCATTCTGTGGCTGTGTGTGAACCTCCCGCCCGTTCAAGCCAGTGTGGACACCGGGGCTGGGCTCGGCCCACACCTGGCCCCTCGGACGCTGAGGGCAGCCCTCTCGGGAGGCCTCTGGACGGGGCCCAGACCCAGAGGCAGGCTCCTGGGAGCTCTGCGATCGGAGCAGACCCGGGAGGAGAAAGGGCCCGGGGGGGCCCAGGGCGCAGCCTCACCATCCTGGACAGGCCGACACCGCCATCCGGGGTGCAGTTGGGGCACCTGGTGTGGAGCCGGCCCAGGTCAGGGCGAGGCCGGCAGGCCCTCCCCATCCAGGGTGGCCGGAAGCCCCCAGCGTGGCTGACTTCCAGACCGACAGGAAAACCCCATCAGCACAGAGGCAAACTGAATGGGGATGTATTTTTAAACACTCATGTTTTGTTTGTTTCTCCTCTCACGTTTGGCTTTGAGTTTCTCTTTTCCACAATTCTAACACCATTGTTCGTGCATCCCCGGCACCTGCGGCCGCGAAGTTTTCGAGAACAATCACGTGGGGAAGTAATTTCACAGTCACAGAGTCTCGGGAAGGCCAGCTGGCAACAGGGACAGAACACAGCAAGGCTTCAAAATTACTCGAAAGGGGAAGAAAACCCTTGAAAGTTTCAGGCCCACCTTCCTGCCCCAGAAAGAAAACATCTGTGTGCAGCGGTTTCGTCTGAAGCCCGTGCCCCGTCCCGAGAGCTCCCTCCTCCGCTCCACCTTGCGTGCCAACGTTGACTCAGAAAGCTTTCGCCTCAATCTCTAAAAGCAGAAACAAAACAAGTCCCCCCTCCCCGCCACATCCTCCAAGTATACATGAGGGATAAAATTACATTTGTACAAAAATAGATTTTTTTCTACCTTTCCCGATGCTTTAGACATCTCTCTTCTCTGTATGTATTTGTCATCCTCTCTAAGTGTGAGCTACGCATCCCGGCTAAGGCATTCTAAGGACTGGGAACGGCTAAACCTGTTTGCTCCAAAGCATCTTAAAATAGATGCATCTCCTTGCCACGAGATATCCATTCGAACCCGGATTTCACCAAAGGAGGGGTCCTTACGTACTTGCTTACATGAAGCAAATCTGTAGGAAAACGGGGGGTGGGGGGGGAGGAAAGTCTTGATTAAAAATAAACAGAAAACGCTGGTAACTGGTACGTGTGTGTGGATGGCAAGCAGGTCTGTGCACACAGGGTCTCTGTACAGCAGGTACATGGTACACCACACACCTGCGTGGGCAGGGACCGAATTCCGTGATGGGGACGACATCAGCTGATTACCCACTGGCTGCACGTTCCAGCCGGTGGAGGAAGCTCGGCATGGTCTCCGGCACTGGCCACCGGCCTGCCAGCCCGAATCCTTCCGGAACACGGCGAGTGTGGCGCCGTCTTCCCCCCCCGCCCCCGGGGGACGAGAGGGCCAGGGGCTGACCCGGGAGTCATCTGGGCGGACGTCCCCGGGCAGGACAGCTTCCAAGGAGACGCCTGACGGGGGACGAGCCGGAGTCTGGCTTTGCCAACACCTTCCAAACCCGGGGCGTGGTCGTCTTCACTCCTCGGCCTCGGGAGGCCCACCTGATGTCCAAGCAGGGAGGGGACGTGCCGGAAGCGTCCAGCAGGCGGGGACGGGCACAGGATGGCTAATGAGCTGATGTTAGTGCTATCTTTAGAAAATTAAAGATTGTCCCACCAAAATAATAATAATAATAATAATAATTACAAAAAATCACCTTAGTTGAACCAGATTGGTAATACTACTGAAGGTCTGGTTAAATAAAAATCCTACCTCTCTACTGAGTAATGTGCCATTTCCCCACCATCATCTTTCAAACAAACAGCACTGCATGACAACATCGATGACAGCGGACCGAGGAGAAGATGAACGGGCAGCCCCCAAGCACCCGAGATGCTGCCGTGCCGGCGGGGCCACGGAAGGCTGAGCGGCGAGGGGCCAGGGAGTTTCCGGCTTTGGGAGGGGGTGGCCTGGGGACCTCAGTGCTTTACGGGCAGTCAGCCCACGAGGCCGACCCCCCAGCAAAGCGCTCCATCCTGGGTCTTTCCCACTGGAGCCATCACGTTCCCGAGGGGTCCGGGGCAGCGGGAGGGGGCTGGGCGTGGACAGGGTGCATCTGGCTACAGAAGGCACCGGGGTGGCGGGCCGCGGGGCGGTCCACGTTCCCAGGGGGAGGGGGTCCCAGAGGGAGGCCCCTGAGGGTGCCGGCGTCCCTCTGCCTGACACAAGCATGCCCCCAAAGGGTGCCAAGACTTGCAGGAAGAGTCTGGGAAGAGGGACAACTATGCAGGCGTGGGCTCGCCCCATCTCTGCCCCAGATGGTGGACGGGGCTGGGGGTGCCTGTGTGGCAGGGGACGCCTCGCCTGGGCCACCACGTTAAGGGCGGGGTGGGGTGCCAGAGAAAGGACATGTTTGTGGAAGCTTCCACATCTTCTGTCCAGGTGCCTCACGCTTAGCTCGGGCCAGACCCTGGAGGGCAAAGAATGGACCCCGTCCTCCCTAGAGGCCTGGAGGCCGGCATCTCCCCTTCCAGCCCCAGGGGCACCCTTGCAGCACCCGGGGGAACAGACTCGGGGGGAGGGCATCCACAGCCCCCCTGCCCACCCCCGCTCTGGGGCCTCTCTGGTGGGGAGTGGCGGGAAGAAGATAGGCACCGCAGAGCATCCCCTTCATGGGCTGAGAAGACAGGACTCTCCTCCCCAACCCCTACCCCCGGCCCCCCAGCCCCCCGGCCCGGTTCAGGCCTCCCCCCCGACTGACAAATGCTGGGTTCATGGAGTACGAGGCATGCGAATGGAAAGTACTCAGACCAAAGGGAGGGCATTACAGTGCAAAAGAGGCCAGTTCAACCTGAGAGATCCTGCCCCCGCCCCCGCCCCAGGGGCAGAGGGCCTGCCTGCCTGGGGTGGGTGAAAGGTTCAGGGGTGGGTGCAGGGCTGGGTGGGGTGCCCTCAACCAGACCAGGTGTTGATGGAGCTCCCACAAAGGGCTCCATCAGCCGGCCAAGACCACAGCCAGGCTGGCTGTCCCCGAGGGGCATCCAGCCCCGGCCCAAGGGTGCTGGCACTCAACGGTTCCTGACCCCAAGAGTCCTCTGGACAGAACAGCCAGCGAAGGGGCCTCCCTACCCAGAGCATTCCAGAATGGACCATCTGCCCCCTGCCCCGAGCCATGCGCCCACAAGTCCCTCCTTCGACGTGCACAGCTGCCCGAGGACCCTCTGGGGAAAGTGACTCTCCTCTCCTCCCGTCCCTGTGGGCCTCCTTGGTGATGACCTCTGCCCTTGAGAGGTCAGCAGAGCCCAGGTCGGCATGGCCCTCCAGTGCTTCCAGGAGGGCCAGAGACCAGGCTAGCCCTCCAGGACTGGGGACTGGGGTCAGCCTTGGCCCTGGGCACAGACTGCAAGATTTGGGGGCGGGGTGGGGGTTGGTTACCCAGGGCTGGACAGGACCATGTGGGACAAGAAGCTGAAACCAGGACGATGCAAAGAGAGAAATGAGGTGGGGTGGGGTGGGCAGGTGACTCCAGTCCCTGCAGCCTTGAGGTGGCCCCAAAACCCTGCACAGAGGTCAGCTTCTGTTCTGACTGGCTCGGGGACAAAGCTGAAAGTCATCTTTGGAAACAGGGGTTGCTCACCCTTCATTCTGAGGGGAGACAAGGCTGCTTGCCCCAGAGCCCCTCCCGTCTTCCCAGGGGGCAGGTGGAGTCTTTTGCAATGAAATGCCAACCCCCCCACCTGTCCCCTCCTCCCGATTGTGGGTGAGGCCGGGCTGGCAGGTTGCCAGCACACACAGGAGGCAGAGGGATCCCTGCAAACAGAGGACCTCGCGACAACAAAACAGTGACGGAACAAAGCCACCCTCTGACCGCTGCAGCTCCGGGGGCGGGGGCCTGAGACCCCGTGAGCCGCCCGGGCTCCCCCGGGGCTCACACCAGTTCCTGCCACTCCGGCTGCCACCCCAGCATGGCCACTGCCCGGTCCAGTCGAGTAGTACTGAAAATGACGAGGGTGGCAGCACATCTCAGGCTTAGCAGTGACAGGCCACGCCCCCAAGTCCAAACATCCAGGCAGAGGAGGGGCGGGGCGGGCTCGGCTGAGAAGAGCTGCTGGCAGCCGGGCGGGGCGGCCGGACCGGCGGGTGCGAAGAACGGCCGGGGGCCTAAGTCATTTGGTGCGGGGCTTCCAGCATCTCCATGAGGAAGGTGTCGATGGGCGTGTCCCCGATGAGTTTGAAGAAGAAGAGGTGTTCCAGGCACTTGAGGCCGATGGAGCGCAGGGCCGGCAGACGAAGTAGCAGCTTTGCAAACCTGCGGGACGGGAGCTGCGTGAGGGGCGGGGCGGGGCGGGGCGGGGCGGGGCGGGGCGGGCCCTCCCACCCTCCGTCCCGGCGCCCAGCGGCCCCCTGGGGAAGGGACCAGGCTCACTGCCCCATCCCCCTGAGGCTGCCACGGCAGGAGCCCCCCAGGGTGGAGATCCAGGATGAAGGTCCAGTGGCGAGACAGTGGCCGGGCTGGGGCAGGCTGGACGGGGCTTCGTGGGGAAGCTACGACACGTGAGCTTTCTCCAGCGCAAGAGGGAGCCACGGTAGGATTTTAAGCAGGAAGAAGGGCTATGAGAAGAGATCTGAGTACCAGCAATGCCCCTGGCTGCAGGGGCGCCAAAGGTGAAGCCGTTCCTGAGCTGGGAGCAAGTCTGAGCGCCAACAAGCCCTTCTCAGCAAGGACCAGCCTCCAGGGCCCCACGCCAGGGCCCACCTTCCCCAGAAAGAGCTCGGCCAGAGGCACCTGATGCCCAGACAGGGCGGGTGGGAGAGAAGGAGGCGCCTCGGTCCGTGCCCACCCCCTGGGGAGTTTCTGGGGAGGACGCTGGGTGGGGGAGGAACACAGGAAGACATTGGGAGCCTCTTGGAAAAGGGACGCCAAGCTTAGTGGCCCCGCTGCCAAGGACAGTTGCCGTGGGGGGGGGTGACGGGGCCACATGCCCCTCCAGCGACATCCACATCTGTCCCCCATGCCGTCCCCATCCCACGTGCTGCCTGGTCTCTCCACATGCCCCTCCAGGGGCCCCAGGGCCTCATTAATTATTAACAGTGTCT
Organism: Globicephala melas; assembly: GCF_963455315.2. Classification (NCBI taxonomy): domain Eukaryota; kingdom Metazoa; phylum Chordata; class Mammalia; order Artiodactyla; family Delphinidae; genus Globicephala; species Globicephala melas. Next base: position 3,249,431 of record NC_083319.1, on the reverse strand, counting down.
GTATTTCAGGGGGAAAAGCCCCGTGCTTGGCTGCAACACTACCCGCGTTTTAAAGGCAGAAACGCAGCTTAGAGGCTGGAACGGGGCCAGAGAACGAGCTGTTTTCTGCTGAGCTGGCGAGATGGGCTAGGGCGGGAAGCCAGGAAAAACAGGCGGGCCTGCCACCCCTCCTCTCATCCTCCTCCGGGAAGTTTCACTCTAAACCAAACCAGATGAGGCTGAGCAAGACAGTTAACCCTGTGTGGCCCGTGCGTGCCAGTCGGCGGGGCGGCCAGCGGGAGAGGGAGGGGGCAGAATCAGGACAGCAGATTTGGAATGCCGTGAAGCCACTGATGCTTCCCCTTCTCCTGGACGCCCACGGAGCGCCCGGCACTGTGGACCCAGAAAGGAGACAATTCCAGCCCTTCCGGGGCCCACAGTCGGCCGGGAGAGACGGGCAGGTCTGCAGACCACGGCCATCTACTCTGCATACGCCTATAAACCACCTACTGTGTGCTGGCGTCCTTCCCTGCTAGGGGTGAGCACGCCAGGCCCCTACCTCTAGCGGTTCCCTTTGGCAGGCGGAGGAAGGCACTGACTTCGTTCACGTGCTTTACAGCGACAAGCACCTACTGTGTGCCCGCGCTGGCCCCGTCTTTTTGGTGGGGCTACAAGGAAGCGTGAGAGCGTGCCCGCTGAGGCCGGGAGAGCACCTCAATCCCCCACTGCCCTGGGTGAAGGCAGGGTGTCGCCTTCTAATCCACAAGAGGGTCTGAAGGGCTGGTGGCGGGGTCCTGCCCCGGGCGGGGGGTCTGCAAAGAGACCCCGAGGTCCGTCCAGGCAGAGGCTGGGCCGAGGCTCACCTTCCTGGCTGCTCGGGGTACTTGTGTTTGCAGTACGCCTCCAGGGACGCGTAGACCTTCTCGCGAAGCGTCTCCACCTCGGCCGGGTTCGAGAGCCCCTTGGAGTCTGTGAGGGAGCAGGGGCCGCAGGTGAGAGCCCTGCCCGGGGAACCTGCCCCAGGGGCCGAGAGCCCCGACTCAGACGAGGCTGCTCGAGCCCTGGCCCTGCCGCTTGCTTGCTGGCCACTTGACCTTGGGCCAGTCCCCTGACCTCCTGCCACTCAGCCCCATCTGTAAAGTGGGACGGGCCTGCCCCCGGGGCGGCTCCTGGTTACCATGGCAACCGCGTGGCCTCCAGAGGCCTCTGCTGCATGGGGTCTCAGCCCCCTGGAGCGAGATGAAGGCTCCAAACCCTCTTGTACCTGAAAGAGCCAGACCCACGCTCTGGGGGGCCCTGAAGCCATCCCGAGCCCTGGGACCCTGGCGGCAGGAGTCCAGGCTGGAAGCCTCTGCCTGTGGACGGAGATCCCCGGGACCAGCGTCGCCAAAGCCCCCAGGGCCCAGGGGTGAGGCTTAGAAGCACGGGCCGCCCGGCTCATCCTGGTGAGCCGTCACAGGCCTCTCTCCGAGGCACTGAGAGCCCCCCGGCCGGGCAAAGCTTTGCTAATAAGCGCCCTGGGCTTCTTCATCTCCTGGAGTTATCCAGCAAGCTGACATTGGACGAGCCTCTCTCTCTCTCTCCCCGCTGCCCCCGGACAGCAGCCACCACTGCGCATCTGGATGTGGGCTCACACAGCCCTGAGTCTGGCCCCAGCCAGGCATGGTCCGTCCTAGTGGCTCAGGGGGCAGAGGCTAGAGCCTCCCTGCTGCTGGTCTGAAGCTGACGCAGCGTCCGGGGGCTCAGCCACGGAACAGGACTGCTGTCGGTTGGCCTGTAAGTCCCAGACCAGGGGGGTCCCACACCGGCCCTGCCCTGCCCTGACTGGCTGATGTCCCAGTAGGAGCACTGCGGCCCAGTGTGAATGCCATGGTGGCCTGGGGTCCTGGGCACCTTGGGAACATGCCAGGCTCCGCTGTAACTGGGCTCCCCCAGGCCCTGGGGCTCTGCCAGCTCTGGACACCTCCCTTCTGTGCCCAGCAACCCCACGCCTGGGCCCCAACAGGTGAACCAGAACCAGGAGCCAAGCCACGCACAACTTCAGTGGGGATCCCGCCAGGCAGGGCCGAGACACGCAGCTCAGCCTCCCATGCTGGCAGGGTCACGGGCTCGAGCACAAAGCTGGGGAACACACGTCCCTGGCAACGGGCTGTCCCCCACGAGCGGACTCCATCTCCACCCCGGCCCGGCCCTCAGCACTGGAGCCGGTGGAGGGCAAGGAGTCAGGGCCCGTGACCCCTAGGGCCGTCCCATCCTCCCACCGCCTGGTCAGCTCCCTGCACCTCCCCCTAGAAGCCCTCAGCAGCCCCAAACCTGCCCCCGGTGTCCCCGTCCACCCCCAAAACATCCGGGCTCCAGAACTCCGGCAGCAGAAGCGCGCGAAGAGGCCATCTCCTCTGGAGCCCAGGATGCCGGTGCAAGTGGGGCCTCGCTTTGGACACAGCGCCCAAAGGCCCGGCCAGAGCCCTCACCAAACCTCAGAGGATGAGCTCGGCTGCGCAAGCCTTGTCCGACCTTCACGAGGGCCTTGGGAAGAAGGTGGCACGGCTGTGCCCCCCTCGTAAGGGAGACACCGAGGCTCGGAGAAGGGGCGGGTCGCCGACGCTGCAGCGCCCGTGAGCAGCGGGGCGGGGAAGAGAGCCCGGGGCCTCTAGTCCCCCAGGCGGGCTGACACCCGGGCCTGGACAGCAGGTGAAGCGGCAGGAAGGCAGTACCAGGGTTGAAGAGGACGATGGCGCGCAGGCAGCCCAGCTCCGTCTTGTCCATCTGCATGTCCCGCATCTTGGACACCAGCTCCGTCAGCACCCTGCGGGGGAAGCGGGCAAATGCCGACGTCCCAAGTCAGACCACGGCCCTCACAGGACCCGCCAGGAACCCCAAAGCGCTCGGGAGGCCCGCTGTGGGCCTGGAGGGCAGCTGAGAAGAGCCAGGAGACCGGGGGAGCTGCCCAGCCTGTCCCATCCCTCCCCGGGGGCACCATGCCTCTTCCTCAAGGTCTGTGAATGGGATTTTATCCTGGGGGGCCAGAGACTAAAGAGGAGCCTCGTGACAGCCGGGCGAGCCAAGGCCCCGCACGTCCAGGGCAAAGCCCACAGCCACACGCCCCACGGGGATGCAGACCACACACGGCGGCCTGAGCGCCGCATTCCTGCCACTCCCCGGAGCCCGCCCGCGGGAAGGCATTTCCCCAGCTCCTGGGCTTCCCGGCTCCTTCCTTGCAGCCGGAGCGGGCTCCGTTCCACTTCCCGACACCGGCCACTTATTACATTCCCATCACCGTCCCCTCTCTAGCAGCTGGAAGCACAGAACTGTCAGCTGGGTGCGTGACTGGGGCCGCACTTCTAAACATGCCCCCAGGGGACGTGCTCTCCAAGAAGCCGTCTGTGGGCAGCAAAGCCCGCGCTCCACAGCCCCTTTGGGTGGCACTACTGTACACGAGCTCGTTAAAGGCCCTGAAACGTCCTGCGGCAAAGACACATCCCTACACTGTCTAAAGCAGTGCTTGCCCACGGTACGCGGTGCCCCTCTGTTCTCCCTGAGCTGTCCCACGGGGCAGCAGGGCTCCCACGTTTATCCCCGGGGGGCTACAGGAGGGGCTTCTGCTGCTCCCCTCTAACGTCAAGGCTCCTGTACTCGGGGGCTCGCCTGGGACCCCTCCCACCACCATCCCCACCCCCCACGCCCTGCCACCCGCTCCTTCCCACTCACCACTCCTGTGCCACGCCCCCCACACCCGAGGGACCCTGGGACGCCCCTCCCCAGCCCTTCCCACTCCGGCTGGCTGAGCTGACACCCAGGTCCCCAGGTCCTCCGGGCTCTTAGGCAAGGCCCAGAGACAGGAATGAGTAGCTCCCGTCCGCCCTGCCTGGTGCAGTGCAGGTGGGCCATGATTCTGGAGGTACTTGAACGGAGCCCCCTACCCACTACCCAGCACTGGCCCCCCGGCTGTGTGCCGAGGGGCAGAGAGCGGTGTCTCCACCGGGGACACGCCAGAAGCAGCGCTGAGATGCAGCCGGGCACCCGGGGACAGGGTGCGCGCGGGCTCACAGGCGCCGCGATGCTTTTAGTCTCAGCTCGTAAGAGTCTCCGCCGCATCCGACATGACAGCAGCACGGAACGGTACCTACGGCACAGTCTACCTTTGCATTAAAAATAGGGCAGCTTTCCTTCCTGTGGGCAGGACTTGAAAACATACTTGGAGAAAAGTAAACCAAAAACGTCAGCTGCGGCTGTCGGGGGTCCCCGGAGGGATTTTAACCTCAGTCCTTGCACGTCTCCGTATCTCCGCAAGTGTAACCCTCGTGAACAGGACAAAGGCCAAGCAGGTCACGTCCGTGGGCTGGGCTGGGCCCCCACCTGTCAAAGATGGCGCCCACCCCCGCGCTGTGGGCGCTATTGCGGTGGACGTGCAGCCCGGTGGCCAGGAGGATGCCGTCCTTCACGGCTATGGAGCGGTGGGAGAAGGAGGCGATGAGCAGCTCGTTCCAGCCTGCGGCGGGGAGAACACACGGTCACTGCTGTCTCCAGACCCCCGGGCCTCCCTGCCCCCGACCCCCGTTGGGCCCCCCAGAGGCAGCTCTCACCCTCCCAAGCCACGGTTCCCAAAGTGGGCTCCATGAAACCCCGAGCCCATGACCGTTCCACAGAAAGGAAGTTCCCGAGCATGGACGTTTGGGGGATGCCTCTACAGCGCGTGCAGTAAAGGCCCTGAGAAGTCCTGCACAGAGCATGTCCTGTAGCGTAGCTTAACCCAGGCTCCCCAACTAGGGTGCCAGGGAAGTCTCTCTCTGTAAGTGCCAGACGCTTGTGCCACGGAGCACAAGGGAGCTCCCAGGACCCTCTCCAGGCGGCCCTGGAGCAGCTGCCGCCAGTCTGGCCCCCCACGGCAAACTCCCAGAGACTGACATTTTGTGGATGCCACAAAACAGCAAATTATTGAGCTGAAACAAGGGGTGTTTAGAGCCAAAGGCCAACTCGCCGCTCTCTCTACATGAGGCCCTGGCGCACCCAGCGCAGGCGCAAGGGCTACAGAGACGGATGGAAGCGATTCTGTGAGCAGGTGTCTCGATGACCCTATAACTGAACAGCATGAACATCCCACAGGACTGTCACTAGTGCCCGTCCCAGCCACCACTCCTGAGTGCCCCGAAGGTTCTGGGCTGGCGGCTGCCAGTATCACAAGGATCATCCCACTGAATGCTGATTCAACCCCACAGAGCAAGTATCGGCCCCGTTTCATACAGAGGAAAACTGAGGCCCAGGGAGAGGAAGGGGTGCCTGGTCGGTGAATCAGAACGCCCTCCGACCCCGGGTCCCAGACTTTCCCAATCCCTGCGGGTCTGACGGCTCTGGGTGTTGGGTTTTGTGCCCCAGAGTGAAAACTCCTCTGGGCACGGGCTCTCCCCGCCCCCAGGTTCAGCGCGAGGGACACCCCGCTGGCCAAACACCAGGGCCAAGGACCAGAGCTCTGCGAGGGGCCGGACCAGCCCCCCAGCGCCTGCCCTACCTGCCACTCTGCGATCACTCTGCCTCTCTCCCTCTCATCCCCCACTGAGGCCCGCCCAGCCCCTTCCTACCTCTGACCCTGCTGCCACCTGTCCTCCTGCCCCCAAGAGTGGGCCCAGCAGGCGCTGGGCTGGCCCGATGCTCCTGTGGCTCCCAGCACAGGCCCGGAGCACGCAGGTCAGCAGGTGCACACCGCAGGGCCCAGTGCGCACGTATGGACCGGTGGGGTGGGGATCCCACCCAGCACCTCCCAGCTGGCCAGTTCCTACTGTCTCTCTGGCAGGAGCTTTGCGCCAAGGACCCCGGTGTCCCAGCAGAAACTGGCTTCCACGCGGCAAGGCCGTCATGCCCACTTTCCAGATGAGAGAACGGCCTGGAGGGCGGGCGGCTGCCTCGTCGGGACTCCAAAGCCGCAGCTCCCATCCCCCGCCCCCGCCCGCCCCCAGGTCCCAGGATCTCCCTCACCACCCGTTCGGCCGTGGGGTGTGTGCTGAGCACCGAGCGAGCTGTTTTTGCACCAGCTTCGCGCATCGCAAGCCCAGCCTGGGAAAGGGGCTGCGGCCTCAGTCGGGGTAGAAGGCAGAACACACAGCCCCCCGAGGGCAGCCCTTGCTGGACATGCTCACCCCTCCCTCTCCACAGGTCCCCCAGACGGCCCGTCACCCCTCTGAAGGCCACTAGGAGAGACCCCAAACTGAATCCTTCCTTATGAGGGAGGGGAGGGAAGCCCAGGCTGCGGTGGGCAGTGCCGGAGCAGAAGCCCCAGCCCGTGCCCCTTCCCCTGCGGCCCCACGCAGCAGCAGGAAGGCCGCGTCCCACCCGCGGGGCCGCAAAGCCCCCACCCCTCTCCTGTCCACGCCTGCCCAGCCCCCGCCAGGCCCGGCCACTCACCTGCCCGCAGCAGGATGACCTGGTCGTCCAGGGGCAGCTCGGAGAAGTGTGGGATCCGCTTGGCCCACTCCACCAGGGTGAAGAGCTGCTTGTCGGCCGCCTGGCAGATGTTGGTGACGGGGTCATTGGGCTGCGGGAAGGGGCACCGCGTGAGCACCGAGCAGAGAACGCAGCCCCAGGCCAGGTCCCGCCACACGCCTTACCCGGCAGTGGCGGCTGAATAACGCCCCCGGTGACACCCACGTCCTATACCCCAGAACCTGCTAATGTGCCACCTTACCCGACAAAGGGGACTCTGCAGACATGGCCAAGTTAAGGGTTTGGAGATGGGAGGTTACCCTGGAAGAAGTGGGTGGGCCCAGTGCCATCACGAGGGTCCCTACTGGAGCGGGGAGGAGGTCAGAGCGGAGAGAAGGCGTGAGGACGGAGGCCGAGGTCGAGGAGGGAAGACGCTGCCGGCCCCGGAGCCGGAGGAAGGGCCGGGAGCTGAGGAACGCGGGCAGCTCCAGAGCGGGGACAGGCCGGGCAGCAGCTTCTCCCCAAGAAGGGCCAGCCCTGCCGATGCCCTGACTTGGCCCAGGGCCACTGAGCTCAGCCTTCTGACCTCGAGAAGCGTGAGACACTAAACTCTGTGCTGTCTTAGGCACTTGATTTGCGGTCACTTGTCCTAGCAGCCACAGGAAGGACACCGTGCTACGACCCACTCGGTCCCCACCGCAGCCCCGGGGGCTGGGGCCGGGTGACCCCGTGTCACAGGCCAGACTCGGGGGTGGCACTCAGAGAGGGTGCATCAGAGGCCCCTCCAGAAAGTTCTAGCCAGAAGGGGACACCCCGGTCATTCTCAGAGACGAGGAAACCTGGGCGGCCTCCGCGGCACCCTGCTGCTCCCGGCTTCAGCCTGTGGGGCTCGGGTGGACAACCTCTGGGCCCGGGGACGGGGGGACCGAGGCCCGTGCACGGGATGTGGAACAGGCAGCCACACGGGGGAGGCCCCCTCGGAAGAGCTTCCCCTGACAGAAACCATCCGCCCCCCAATGACGCAGCCTAAACAACCCAGCCCCGTGAAGGGCCTGCTGAGGGCTCTCGTGGGAGGCCCGGTGACCAACTGGCACCGAGGCCACCGGGGCGGACAGAGCCAGGCGAGCAGAAAGGGGACCTGGGACGCCGGGAGAGGCGGCAGCCGCGGGGCGTGGCCAGTTGGTCCGCGGACCTCAGGGGGAGGGGCAGACAGGCACCAGCCGCTGGGCGCCCCCGCCCCCACCTGCTCTGCAACAAACCTCCCAGGAGCGTCAACCGGAAGTCCACACACTCGCTGGGCCCCGGACACCACGTGCCCAGGACACCCTGCGGGCATCGCCCACCCCATCCCGTCTGATGGACAGCGGCAGCCACGGGCACTCACACGAGCGAAACACCCAGCAGCTAGCGTGCCAGAGGCCAGGGCCAGGTTCTCGCCGGAGCCACTGCGGCCAGGCTGCACTCCCCGGGGACCGTGCTCCTTGCCCTTCCACACCGCAGGGCAGCCCCTCGAGGTGAGAGCACAAGCCTGATGGTGGGGGGCATGGGGGAGCCATGCAGGGGGAAGCGGGGGGCGTGGGGAAGACCCGAGGAGAGCCCCAGCGGTCGGGCCTTCTCCCTGGGCACCAGCCAACGGCTCCCTCCGAGCCCTCAAGGGGCCCAAAGCAGGTCCGGGGCACAGGCTGTCACCCTGAGCCACTCCCGGGCAGGCCGGGGCCTTGTAGGTGAGCACAGTCACGCCTAGAGCTGGGGGCAACGTCTGCCTGCACAGTGGGTGCAGGACTAGGCCTGGGGGGCTGCCCTGGGGGAGGGGGCTCCAGCTCTGCCCTGCTCCGTCCCGCAGGGTGGTCTCCAGCAAGTACTTAACTTCTCCGAGCCTGGATTCCCGCTCAGAGACAAAACAGGCCTCATGCAACGGCAGTTTCTGGAGTTCCAGCCCGTGCCTGAGAGGGCGGGACCTTCCCTGTGCTAGGAGGTGACAGCGGGATCCCGAGGCAGAGGCCCGAGGCTGCCCCAGGGCAGAGAGGTGTCGCCGGTGTCGAGAGAAGGGGCCTAACAAGCCGTCCCCAGAGCGGGGGACCCAGGCCAGCCCAGCTCAAGCTGCAGCACGAGGGCAGACCCGCTGCCTGGCCGGCCCGCCTGCCTGTCCCCTAGACCCCCCTCCGCCTGCTCTGAATTCGTGGAGAGAGAAGATGGCAGATTTGTTTTCTTCCCAATAACGTCCTTACTTGACAAAATCAAAAGCTGGCAGGCCAGGACTTCTCTTTCGGGGTTTCGACTCAGTCGTGAAGCCCTCCCCACCCCACACTGGGACCGGAGAGGGGGCGTGGGGTCGGGCCGGACCACAGACCAGACGGACCGCTGAGCATCACAGCCGACGGGAGTCATTCTACGAGAGGCCGAGAGGCGGCGCGCCCAGGAGAGGGCCCGCCTTCCCTGGCACGCAGCCGAAGCGGGCGTCTCAGAGGGGCCGTGGTCCTGGGGCATCACAGAGTGCGGGGCAGCAGGGCGGCCTGCGACCCCCCACAGATGAGACGGGACCCTCACACTCGGAGATGGGGGTGGGGGCCACGTGAGAGCACCTACGGGCAGGGCAGGGTCCCGTGGAACAGCCTGATGGCAAGGATGGAGAATTAACCCACTGCACACGCTGCGGTGTGGCCCCCACGTGCTAGGGGCCGTGAAGAGTAACGTCAGGGGCGCTGAGCCCACAGAACAGGGGCACCAGGGGGGTCAAAGGGAAAGGGGCTCCGCGAGGAAGTGACACCTCTCTGAGGCTGAAGCCCGAGGAGGAACAGAGGGAGCGGCACGTGCAAAGGCCCTGGGGTTGGGGCAGGGAGCTGGGCAGGTGCGTCCGGTGCCGTCTGGGCCACCGTGAGCCGGGGAGACCTCAGGGCAGGCCACAGGGCTGTGGTCCCACCCCGACCACACACGGGAGACATAGATGAAGTCTGGACCTAACGCTGCCCGCAAACCTGGGGCAGACACAGAACCCCTGAAACCCAGCTGGACGATGGGCCAGAGACAACACGAAGCTTGAAGGTTACCGTAACGTCCTGGGCTTTGAGCCAAACAACCAAAACCTCACCCACCCGACTGGGGACATCACAGAGGGGGTCTCCCTCCCAGGAGCGCGCCGGGGCCACCGTCCCCAGAGCAGGGCGGGGGTGCACTCACCGAGCTGGGGTTCAGCCCCACGTTTGCCTCCACGTACGTCTCGGTCTTGGGCTCGACGGCCAGCTCGGCCTCCAGGATCTTCTCCACGGGCATGTCCTCGTTGGCGCTGCTTGTAGACTCCACCTCGTTCTCAGCCCGGTCCTTGCCCCGCTGCCGCTCCTCCTGCACAGCTGAGGCACGGGGAGGCTTCCAGTCAGCCCGCAGCTCCCGCGGCAGCCCCTCCGCCGCCAGGGCCCGAGCAGCGCACCCACAAGCTGGCCGGGGCCGGGGAGAAGGATGCTGCTCAGAGCCGGCCAGACTGCGGCCCCCTTCTCTGCCCCAAGCCTGGCCTCCTGGAGGCTGTGCGCTCTGAGAACAGAACACGCCGCCTCTCATTAATTGATTCACCTACTGGTCACCCCAGGACCCGCCCAGGGCCAGGGCAGATGGGACCCAGCTCTCAGGAAACTGACAGTTCAACAGGGATCCCAACGTGGAGTGAGAAGGGCTTTGGTGGGCTACGGACTGAGGCAAAGCCAGGAAGGCTTCCCAGAAAAAGTGACAATGAAATTGAAGGAACGGGAAAAATAGGGAGAGCAATTCAGGCACGAGAGGTAGCAGGCGTCAAGGCCTAGAACCAGAGCAGAAATGCCGCTGAGGAAAGGGCCTCTCACGTCAGCTAGGGAGCAGAACAAGGGGTGCAACGCTGGGGAGCGTAGCCGAGAACAGGGTCCAATGTGCCCCAGGAAGAGGATGGGGTGAGATGCAGATCTCTGATGGTCCCTTTCTGCTGCGGGGAGGAGAGGGGCTGGGGGAGAGCACAAGCTGGGTCAAACCCAGGCTTGAGACGGGACAGCCCGGGCCGGCCGGGCGGGTGCGGGGGTCCAGCACGAGGGTAGAACCTGAGCAGATGCTGCAGTCGGGGCAGCCTAGTTTCTGGGAACCCAGGGAGAGAAGCTGATGGGAGGAGGCGGAGAAGGAACGGTTCATTCCAACACATCCCCGCGGAGACCCGGGTGGGAGGGAAGGCCGAGGGGACCAGGCACCCCACGGCTGGGCGTTCACAGACCCTCGACTTCACAGCCCATGCAGCTCAAGCCGCCCTTTCCCAAGAGGGGCCGAGACCTCCCGGAGGTCACCCAGCAGGCCCAAGGCGACGCTGAACCAGAGCCAGGCTGTGGACCCCACCCAGAGCCCCGCAAAGACACAGGAAGGCTCCCGGGGGCTTCTGCAGCGCCCTCTGCTGGCCCTCACACCCCCGCTTCCTCTGCTGGGGACACCAAGGGCCCTGGACCCGGGGAAAGGAGGCCTGGAGGGGTGGGAGAGGCTGCCCACACAGCACCAGCACGGGGGAGCCCCTGGGCATATTGGGCCTGTGCCTCCCCAGGGACGCGCCAGATGCCACTAAGCGAGGGCCGCAGCGCCAGGACGGGGCCCGCCACTGCCGCCGGCCGCCCTCCCTTGGTCCTGCTCTGCTGAGCCAGAGCAGATGTCCAGACGTCCCCCGACACTCCCAGGGCGCCCACGGCCTCCTCAGGACCAGCTCCTCAGCCCCCACCCCACACAAGGCTTCCTGGGGCCCCTGGAGACCCCAAGGCAGAGCAGGAGCTTATGCGAGGCGACTTCCCGAGGGCGGCAGTGAAACCTCTCACACACTCCCAGCCCCACCGAGGGGAAGGCCCTGCACGCAGCCCCCAGCATGGAGCCTTCCGGAAGCCGGGAGGGCGCGGCCCCTCGGGGGACTTCCCACGTGCCATCACCCCTCTGGGCCTCCGTCGAGGCTTACCCTCCCCTGCAGGAAGTCTGGACTGGGCAAAACAGTGCCCTGTTCCCGCAGACGCCGCTGTCACGGGACTGCCCCCCACGCGTACCTCCAGACCCACCTGCCCTGCCCAGCTCCGGGGCCCGAGCTCGGGGCCTCACCCCGGGCCCTCTCACCCTTGGCCTCGGGTGGGTCTCGCAAACGCAGGGGACCAGCAGGAGGGAGGAGGGGGTCCGCGGCTCTGGCGCCCGCCCTGCCCGGCCACGGTTCTCAGCGGTCACTTCCTCCTCAGGCCACAGCTCTAGGGGCTCTGCCGGCCCAGCCCCGCTCCGTCCTCCAAGCCTGGGGGCGTGAGGGCTCCCTTTCTTGCTCTCTGGGGGTCCCCTGGGCCCGTGCAATTCTTGGGACACTGCCCACAGCTCTGCAACAGTCCACGTGGACCCCTCTCCACCACGCCGGCCCCGCCGACGACCGTTCAGACCCTCTCCGGGCCGCGGGGCTCCCTGAGGGCCGGCCCTGCATCCTTCCCGCCTCCACAAATGGCTATTTAGGGATGGCCCCTGCAGGGGCTGCGCTCTCCAAGACGCAAACGCTGACTCGAGCGAGAGATTCTCCATCCGTGTGGCGAGACTCGGGACAGAGGGCCGGCCCACGCTTCAGATCCACCAGCTGGGCCCCGGAGCCAGGCGGGAGGCCTCGAGTCAGAGTTTTTGCAAGCCTGGTGCTTCTGGAAAGTCTGACAGCCGGTGGGGCTGGATGGGGAGCTCAAGTTGGCCGGCCTGGCTCTGGCCTCTTCCGACACAGTGGATGCCGGGCTGGAGCAGGGCACCTCCTCGTGTCGCCGTCTGCTACAGGGGACGGGGTCACAGACCAGAAGAGTGGACCCAGTGGGCGGCAGCCACAGGCTGAGCTGGACCAGCATCCGGAATGATGGGGACCCTGGCAGGCCGGTGTCCCTGAGACCCTGAGGGTGGGGGTCCCCAGGGTCTGTCCTCTGAACAGAACCCTAACTCCTCAGAGCCGGGACGCAGCTGAGAGGCACGTTTGAGCAGGTGGGGAAACAGGCCCAGAGCACCAAAGGGGTGCGGCTGAGCCCTCAGGAGAACAGGCGGCTTCAAGCTACAGGCTCTGGAATCAGACGCTGCTCTGCCCCAACTGCTGTGTGGCCCCGGGCGAGCCCCTAGCCTCTCAGTGCCCCAGCTTCCCCAGCCATAGAGGGACGAGGTCGGCACCAGCCTCCAGGCTGGATCCGCAGGAGGCGCCCTCGGGACGCGCACGGCCCCCATGACGCGGCCCAGTTAAGGGGTTCTCCTCCCCTTCCAGACGGGACAGGGTGGCAGGTGGGGGGTCCCTCAGCACTTGCCTCCTACGTGGGGGCGTCCGGAATTAATTCGCGAGCGCTCTGTGAAGCGCTCTGAAGCCATGAAGGGCCGGGCCGCTCCGAGCAGCATCATTACAAATGTTATTGTTTTATTTAAACACGGGGGGTGGGGGGGCAGGGGGGAGGGGCTGGGGATTCATGCTTTGGCAGCTCGACCACCTCTTAGACGTGGCTGTGTTTGACTTATGTCCGCTGGCGCCGGGAAGCCTCGGGTGGGAGGCGTCGGCCAAGACAGGGCCTCGTTATCCTCCCAGCCCCGAGCCACGGGCAGAGGGGCCGGCACGGGGAGGGGACGCTGCCGGGAGGGCAGAGGAGGCCGGGCCCCCACGCCGGGATCCCCAGGAAAGCCCCCGGGGCCGACCCACCCCCAGCAGCCGAGCACGCGCCTGGGAGGGGCACTCAACGCCCAGCATAAGCGGGGTCGCCGGCGTCAGGAGACAGCTGGTGCCGGACGTCCTGGGGAGCAGCAGCCCACAGCCAGGGTGGGACCCCCGCCCCCTGACCTGCACAGTGCCCACTGCCGCCCTCCGGCTCCTGGGGCCGGGCAGGAAGCCGCGAGGTGGGAGGGGTGTCTGGGCGGGGTGGGGGTGGGGGGACCACAGGCCTGCCGCCTCCTTTGCTTTGGCACCGCCGGCGGCTGGGCCCTTCCTCCATCCCCTGTATGGCCCCCGGGGCAGGCAGGGCTGGACTTCTCCAAGGGCTCTGGCCCGGCTGCCTCTTCTCAAGGCCGGCGGGGCATGTCCCTGTCAGAGGTCACAGGGCGAGTTATGTCCCTCGAGCTCGGAGGACACATCCCTCCTTCCCTCAGGGGGCTCAACCCAGGACAAGACGCCTGCACACAAGAATGATCACGTGCAACATACACGGGCACGCACACGGGTTCACACGCTTGCACACACGCTGCGGCCCCCACTCTCTGACCCCACCACCCGCCAGGCGCGGGGCTGGCACCCGCCACGTTCCCCCCAACAGGCCCTTCGGGGAGCCTGCCGACACCCCCATGCACCCCGTGGAAACTGAGGCTCGGAGAGGCAAAGCCACGCGCCCCACCCGCACAGGGAGGCGGGGGAACCAGCGGGGGCCTCTCCGCAGCCGCTGCGGGGCCATGCCCGCCGGCGCACACGCGTCAGGCACTGCCGTTTCCACACCCCAGTCCCTCGGAGGCAGGGGATGGGGTGCAGGAAGGAAACGGGGAGAGGCCTTCCTCAGAGAGGAAGAAGGAAGCAGAGGCGGGGCAGCGGGTGCCCCTCCAGCCTGCTGCTGTCAGGTCTCCCCCCTTCAGACGGGAGCACAGGCAGGCCCCCGAGCCCTGCAGCTGCACGCTCAGCGGACAGGCCCGGGCTCAGTCTGGGGAGGGCTGGCCCGCGGGGCAACTCCCACCTGGGCCCCACCAACCCCGGAATGCTGCGGAACGAGCCCCCAGGGGCTGCGTGTGTGCGCACGCCCCTGCCGTTGCCCGACACGAGACGCCGTGGGCCTGCCGCGTCCCTCCTTACCAGCGCGGGGCAGGGTACCCGTCGGCCCTCCCTGCGGTCGGCCGGTCCAGGGGCCAGCCCCAAGCCTGTGCCCCACCTGCCCCAGGGGTGTGATCACAGCCTCTCCCAGGGGTCGTGCGGCACCGAGGCCGGTCAGCATGGCCGCCCGTGTGGGGCTGGCACCCAGGAGGGCTCAGGCCGGCCCGGTCAGCATGGCCGCCCGCGTGGGGCTGGCGCCCAGGAGGGCTCAGGCCGGCCCTGGGGGCGGACAAGCCACATCCTGTGTGCTCCCGGCCAAGGCTGGGGTGTCACTCCAGGCCCCCGTCCCCCTGGGCCCCACTGGGCCCCAACTCATGCTGCCACCAGCCCTGCCACTGCCAGGGAGCCCTCCTGGCGGGGGTCGCCGAGGACAGCAGAGAGGAAGGAGGCTGCCTCAGGACCGAGCCCCCTGCAGGGCCGGCACTGAGGCTGCGCCGGGGCCACCGGTCACTCCTCCCGAGAGCGAGGCAGTGGGCCGGGCCCCGCAGGCAACGGGAAGCACGATGGGCGCTGCCACCCACGCCAGGACAGAGCCTCCTCCCGTGGCCCCAGGGCTCGCGGGCCGGACGGCGGCGGTGAGGAGAGTTTTACGTTGTATTGGGAGCAGGAGAGGGCGGTGTAGGAGGGTCCTGGCCGCCTGCTTGTGACTTATAAATCCAGCAGGAGGCAAGGGGGTGCGGGGGGTCCTGATGGGATCCGGTATTTATCTAATGGCCCATAAATCAGGTCTGCCTCAGGATCTCGCCCAACGCTCCATATTTATGCACCAGACGAGAGACGGGAGCAGCCCGGCCCTGCCAGTGTGGCCCTGAGACCTCCGCGAGCGCCCCTCCCCCCTGCACCCCATTTCTCCACCCGGGAGGTGTGGGAACAGCGTCACAGCACCACGGCTGGGAGTGTGTGCGACAAGGACAGGGCCCCCAAAGAGGCTCCGCACACGGCAGGCGCTCCTACACCCCCCGTGAGCACAGGGGAGGGGTCGGACCCGGTGCCTCCCCAGCCCCGAGCCTGCAGCTCCACTGGGACAGGAGAGGGGCGTCATCCACTCTCCCCCAGGCCTTGGGGGAGCAGGCAGCTGGGGTCTGCCCAGGGCTCATAGGTGGACAGGCTGAGGGGGCCTGAGGAGGGGGTCAGCGTTTCCGGGAAAGCCCTGGGGACCCGTGGACGGTCACCCCCTGGGGCCCCACAGTGCCACATCCACTGAGTTTCTCGCCCTCGGCGTGCGCTGACCCCGGCAGCTGGGCACGGGGTCTGCCAAACACTCTTCCACTCTTCTGGTGTCAGCTGGACATCTGCCCACCCAAGCCTTGCCTGATGTCCACGGCTGGGCCAGGGGCCCACTCTGGGCTCCCACAGTGCCCTGGGCTTCCCCCAAGGCAGCACTGATCACACCTGGGGGGCCCTGCCTGGCTGTCCGACGGTCACTGTGAACGGGCGGATGCCCACGGCTCGCTGCTGTGTGCCCAGCGCCCGGCGTGGTACCAGGCGCCAGGGGTGGCCAGCTCACTCTACACCGTGGTGCCCACAGGGAGCCCCGAGCCGCAGCTGCATGTCAGGGCCCCACCTCCCCTCAGCACACTGGCACCTCCCCTCTGGCCAGGCTCCACATCTGGATGCAGACTGATCTGCTGCCCACCACACGCTTGCCCCCTGCCCAAGTTTCCATCCTTCAGGAACCACGCTGCACTCACCACCTCCAGGAAGTCTACCCTGACTACAAAGGGTGGCCAGAGGAACCGGGGCTGGGCACAGGCCTCCCCCAGCCAGGCACATGCTTCCTCTGCCCTCCTGATGGTCTAAAGGAATAGATCTGCACTGGAAGCCAGAAGCCCAGGCTCCAGCCCCACATGTGACCTTGGACAAGCCCTGGACTCTCTGGGCCTCAGCTTCTCCACCCACACAAAGAAGGGTGGGCCAAGGTCTCCATGGAACACGTACCCTGATCAGGAAGGCCCGGAGCCCAGGCCGGCCCCTCGCTCACGCTGAAGCCCAGGAGGCACCCCGCCCCTCACCAGCGGCTACCACCGAGCCCCATCACATCACTGCACTGCACAGGCAGCCTCGCGGCCTCAAGGAGCAAATCCTGCAGGACCACACGGCCCAGCTGAGGTTTCGGTTTCTCAGCAAGAACGAGTGGGGCTGAAGAGAGAAACAAGTGAAAGGAGATGAAAACTGCAGTCCCCACGAGAGAACAGTCCTCGGTGGTGAGACGCCAGCCCGAGACCCCGACAGAAGCCGGTGGGAAGGAGGCAAGCCACGCGTGGACCATGGGAACAGCCGCAGCGGAGAAGGGATCCCAGACAGCACCTCCTAAACCTGCGAGGCCCCAGGCGCGAGACACTCAAGCAGAGACGCAGACCAAACTGAGAGACGCCACCCAGAATACGGGAGCCGCCGAACCTGCGCTGGGGAAACCGAGGCCCACGGATGGCCAAGGGCTACGCGGAGCCACCCCGGGCTCGGGCCCAGGTCTGGCTGGACAGCTTGACAAGCTCAGCGACCTCAGGGGAGCGGCCTTCCGCACTACACGCCCCCACCCCCCCCAATAAACGTCACAACCCAAGGCCGAGAGACCCGCAGCCCGAGTCCCTCTGCTGGGAGGACCTGGGGTCGCCAGGCACCCCGGCCAGATCTGCAGGAGGAAGCACAGTCCAGGCCCAGCTGGCGTCCAGCAGGCTTGGGAACGTCCCGATGGTCTCTGGAGTTCCCTGCCCCACCCCGGGCCCGGGTCTCCTCGACCGGCCCCTACTGAGCAGCGGGAACGAGGCTCCAGGACCCGCACGCACGCCTTCCCGGGCTCGCTCATTCAGCGCCCGCATCTCCCACCCCCAGCCTTGGCTCCCGCTGCTTCTGCCTCTGCCTCTCCCAGAGCCCAGGCACTCGGCCGGGCCCACTATGACCTTGAAGAGGCTCTGATCAATGTCTGTCCCCAGCGGGGCTGGGAGCCGCCAGCAGGCAGGACCGAGAGTGTCTCTTCCGTAATCCCAGAGCCTAGCACACAGCAGGTACTCAGGAAAGAGCCGGTAAGTGAGCTCACAGCCCCCGGAGATGTGCTGCCAACAGAGCAGCAGCCGCCGCCTCTGGAGGGAGTGAGCACCCCGTCATCAGAGGTATGCAAAGGAGGTCCGCGCAACCGCCAAGTCCAGAGCCACACCCTGTGCTCCGAGAGGGGAGAGGGCCAGCACCACCTACCTTCGCGTTTCATGCCCATGGCCAGGCACTTCTGGTAGCGGCAGTACTGGCACCGGTTCCGCTGCCGCTTGTCAATCAGGCAGTCTTTGTTGTCCCGGCAGGTGTAAGTCAGGTCCTTGCGCACCGTCCGCTTGAAGAAGCCCTTGCAGCCCTCGCAGCTGTACACCCCATAGTGCTTGCCTGCAGGTGGGGCGGCCGTGAGCAGCCTGCGGCCAACTGGCAGAAGGGGCTCGTCCCACTGGGGTAAGGGAGCCAGCCTGGGAGCGCAGCAGGGCTGCATCCCGGCCCCGCCCAAGACCCGGACCCCGGGGTCCTCGCCGTCTCCGCGTCTGAGATGGCGGCCCGAGGAGGTCGGCCGTCCTGCCCCCGGGGCTCCGGGCTCGGGAGTGGGACGCGAAGGGCCCTTCACCCCGGGCACAGCCCTGCTGCCCCCACGCCATCGTCACCACCACAGCTGCCTCGTCTCTGGAAGCCTCAAAGCCACGCTGCCGCTTACCACCTCCCGGACGTGGACACACTAGAAGGTCCCGGGTGCGCGGCTCGGAGCTCCGAGCAGCCCCCTGTTGGCCGGGGGCCCTGCCGTCCCCACTGTGCCCTCGCGGCCTACCTGAGGAGCGGTCCCCGCAGATAGCACAGATGTGCTTGGTGAAGGACGCCATGTTCCCCGAGGGGTGGGCCGGGACTTTGAGGACGCCGTTGAGGCCCAGCGGGGGCTTGATGTCCTCGCTGCTGCTCACGGGGTTCATGGGCGAGTTGAGCTGAGGGGGGGAAGCCGGGGTCAGCCCTGGCAGGCTGCTGCGAGGCACCTGCTGCTGGGCCAGGAAGGTGCTGCCACACACCCCCTTTACTGAGAGAGAAACTGAGGCTCAGAGAGGGGCCCTGCCCACCCCAAGCCACGCAGAGCGGCAGGGCCCAGCCCCGCTGAGCGCAGGCGGGATGCCGGGCACCACTTCCTCAGCCAGGCCGGAGGAGCCCGTCCTGCCCTCAGGGCCCGACCCTCCCGCAGGACCCCAGGCTCGAAGGAGGAACCCGCAAGGCCCCTGCTCACACCCTCTGCCCCTCGCCCACCTAAATAAGAACCGCCTGCCATTCCTGGGCGCTCCCCCGACAGGACAGCGAGAGCGCTGGGATCCTCCGGTGAGGCAGGCGCTTTGGGGACTCCCAACCCATAGATGGGCACTGAAGCCTGGTCCCAGCAAGGAGGGAGGAGATCCAGGGTCCACCAGCAGGCCACTCTGCCCCGGCCTCGGCAGGCAGGGTAGGGGTCTTGGATCGTGTGACCCAAGGAGAGAGGGAGGAGACAACATCCCTTACACACACACACACACACCCCTCCATCCCTCCCGCCATCCTGACACTGCTCCAGGAAGAAGGGTGGGAAACTCACCAGTCACCCTGGCAACAGCTGCTGCGGCTGCAATGACACAGCAGTTTTGGTTCCGCTGCGCCCACCCCAGCTCTCCCATCAGCGCCAAGGGCCCCGAGGTGCTTCCCGCCGCATCCTGCGCGCCAGCCGGTCCCCACAGGCGCCAAGACGCCAGCTGGGCGGCCCCCCAGCACCCCGACTTCTGCAAACCCCTGACAAAGGCGGAAGTCAGGTCCTACGATGTCTCTGGATGGACTGCAGCTGCCACGCTGCCCCCCGGTCGCCCCAAGCTGGGCCCCTCCTGCACAAGGGAACCTCACCCCCTTCCTTCCCTGCGGCCCCAACCCCCTACTCCCATCCCCCTTTCTCACGGGATGGGAAGAGCCGGGTGCTCAAAGCACAAACCATCCCAAAGGCTGTTTCACACCAGCCCCAGCGCCTGCAGGGATTCTTCCAGCCCTGGACAGGTCTGGATTCTTCTGCTCAGGTGGGCTGTGGTTCTATCAGGTCACTTAACCCCACGGGACTCGCGGGGGGCTGCAAGGAGGCCGGGAGGCCAGCCCCGGCCACCTGGGGCTGTCAAGATGCAGGAGGTGGGGCGAGAGGGCGTCCAGAGGACCCCACTGCACCCAAAGAACACGTACCCCACACCTCCAACCACCCCCGCAGGACCTGCAGGCTTCAGGAGCACCTCCCAGATGAGCCTCAACTAAGCAGGGGCGCCGACTGTTTGCTAAGGGCCACCGTGCACGGCATCTGTCACGTGGAAAGCCCCTAGCGAGCAGGGAGAGCTGCCCTCCCCTTTCCAGAGTGGACACGGAGGTTCAGGGAGGTCAGGGGACCAGCAGAGAGCCCACGGGTGCTAAGTGGCCGAGCAGGTGTGAGCTCAGGCCCCTGGGAGCCACAAGCGCTGAGGGACTCCCCGCACACGGCAGAAGGGACAACCAGGGCCCCAGGGAACGGGCCGGCCCAGAGCCGCTCGGTGATCCCAGCCACCAGACCATCCGCTGAGCATCCAGCCAGGCGCCCGAGGCCCCGAGGAACGCGCCCTGCCCAGCCTGCAGAGCTCGCCCACAGCCGTAGGCGGGACGGCCACAGCTTATCGCGGGATTCTGCCTCCTCCATTCCCTGTGTGACTGCAGGGAAATCATCTAATCGCTCTGGGCCTGACGCTCCTCGCGTAAAAACTGGAGAAAACTGAGTGCCTCCATCCCAGGGCTGCCGCTGGGATGACGGAGCGATTCGCAGGCAGCGCCAGCAGCAGAGCTCCTGAAGCCGGCCTGGGGCGCAGCAGCCTCGGCATTAGCACTCGGGCTTCCGGGGGCCGCCGCTAGGCCAGCTGGGCCGCGGACAATGGAAGGCGGCGTCCCAGGCAGAGGGCCCCCCGCACCCCCGGAGCAGACGTCTGGAGGTGGGGAAACCAAAGGACTGTTGGGAAAAGGGCAGGAAATCCGTGTGGCCGGGAGTGGAGGGTCAGCAGCAGGGGCCGCGGCAGGCCTTGAGGGGCCACTGGGCGCGTGGGAGCAGCGGGCGCAGGCTGGAGGCTGGCCCGAGGCCTCTCTCGGGCTGCGGGAGCCCGGCCGCGACTCCACGCGGCTCTGGATCCGCTAGGCGGCACCGAGGAGAGGAGCTCGGGCGTGTCCTCTTTCTGTGGTTGCTCAAACCATGCCGGGTGGGTAGGGGCCACCTGTCCTCTCTCCCAGGCCCCCACGTGCAGGCCCTTGGGCCCGGCGCCCCCCCTAAGGAAACAGGCAGGCCGCAGCACCAGGGAAGCAGCTGCAGGCAGGATGGATGGAGCCGTCAGTCACGGTCAGTGTCGCGGCCAAGCTGGCTCCCAGGCCACACGCTGAGGGCATCCCTGCCCTCCTGGGCTCAGGCTTCCTTCCCGTGGGCACAGCAGTTAGCCCAGAGGCTCTGGGGAGCCCTAGGAGACCCTGCACGGGTGTGAAGATGTCGGCTGGCTGTAGCCCTATCCTCACCCCGGGCCTGGGGCCTCCACTTCCCTTCTCTGCCTCAACTGGTGGGTCCTGGCACGGCCGCCATGGCAAGGCTGAGGGGGACAGGGGTCGCCCTTCTCCCTCCCTAGCCCCAAGCTGGTGGGCCTTGGACTGGTTCACAGCCCCCAGGACAGAGCGCGGGGTGCCTTGTTCTGCCAGACACGCACACCCACCCACCGTGGGCTCAAAGCGTCCCCCGCACCTATGGGGGACGGCTCCCCTCCTGCACTCCGTCACGTGTCCTAGGAGACCCGGGGCACCAACAGCCCCTTCTGGAGGCCAAAGACTCCCTGGCGTGCCCAGGATGGGGGTCCCATCCCATTTCCCCTTTCACATCCTTGGCAGGTATCTCAGTTCCCGCGGAGCCTACAGGACTTACTGAAATAACCACCCGGCTCCATCAGGGCCCCCCAGGCCTCCTCGCCGCCCCTCTCTTCCACGCCCACCGTGCCCTTCCTTCCCAGCCCATCCCCCACGGTCAGGACGGGGTGGCAGGCCCTTGGCCCCGCTGGCCTCCGTCTGCCCATCAAGGCAGGTGGCGAACGCCGTGAAGCACACGTGGCCTGCCGGACACCCCATCACAGAGGCCTCCCAGCCGCGGTGCCCACGGCGAGGACAGGCAGGGACCACGCAGGCCCTGCTCCAGGGAGGCTCGCCAGGCTGGTGAGGCCAGGGGACTGAGGCGCCCACACGTGCCAGGCCCTGTGGGCGGGCTCCGGGATGTGGTGGGGAATGCTCCCTGGGCTGATGGAGCCCCCGAACCCGGGCAGAGAGGCGGGGCAACTCGGCAACGGCACCTGAGGTCCAGCCTGGCCCTGCCCAGACCCACCCCCGCGCCGTTTCCATTTCCCTGCAGGGTGGGGTCGAGGAGGAGGCCCTCCCTGACAGCAGAAGTCAGAAAGCCTCACTGGTTCCGGCTCTGTGACTTTGCGGTTGTGGTTTTGAGGCAGGGTGTGGGGGCATGTCCCCCTCGAGCTCCACCCACACTTCCATGAATCTGGGGAACCCCAGGTTTCCAAGACAAACTGCTGAAGCCTAGAAGCTGAACTCAGGGCCCAGGGAAGGAGTTACGGGGGCAGGGGTGGAGGCAGGGGTCGGGGGGGCTGAGGCCGCGCACGGGGCTCAGACCACGGCTAAACCAACTGCGGCCTGATCGACCTACGGAGGAACAGGTGGACGGCTGACCAGAAGGGCACACGGGGTTTGTTCCCCACCCTCACCCCCTCCTAAGCTCCACTCCTGCCCTCATCCCCTCATCAGCCTCACGGGACCTGCGGCCCCTCGCTCACAAGCAACCCGCATTCAACAAGCACCCACCGTGTGCCAGGCACCTGGCTGTGTGCAGAGAACAACAGAGAACAGGGTGGACGTGGCCCCAAACCGCCACTCGCCAGCACCGCCCACCCTTGCCCCCAGACAGGCTACCAGTGCCCGGGGGCACCAGGCTCCCTCAAGGTTTGGGGGGCATCACTGCCACCCTCGGGCCCTGCCCCCGCACAGCCCTTGCTCCAGACTCCACACCCAGGCTCCTGCCGAACGCGTGCCCGTGGGGCGTGCAGGGCAGGCACCGGGCCCGGGGGCCAGCAAGGAGCCTCCCGGGGCCCTCCCTGGGAGCCAGCAGGTGCCGCCTCTGTCCTGGTTCCCAGGGGACAGGGTGCAGGCCCAGCCCTCGTGTGCCCTCCCGTCGAGCAGCATCATCAGGCTGTGGCGGCCATACGCTCACAAGGGCACGGCCGGGCCCAGGAAGGCAGCCAAGACCCCCGTGCCAACACCTCCGGCCTTCTGCCTGCTTCTGGCGACAGGTGACATGAGGGGCCACCTGAGGCCCGAGCTCCTCTGCACCCGTCCTCCAGGCACAAAGGGGCTGATGAGGTGGCCCTGGAAGAGCCAGCCAGGTGCTCCACGACCAGCTCTGGACAGGCCCAGCCGATGGAGCGGGGGAGGGCTGTCCTGCAGGCGGCGTGGCTCCGTGGGCAGCAGGGAGCCCACGGGACACGCGGACACGACTAGCTGTGCAGCTCTGGACAGGCCCAGCTGATGGAGCGGGGGAGGGCTGTCCTGCAGGCGGCGTGGCTCCGTGGGCAGCAGGGAGCCCACGGGACACGCTGACATGACCAGCTGTGCAGCTCTGGACAGGCCCAGCCGATGAGGCGGGGGAGGGCTGTCCTGCAGGCGGCGTGGCTCCGTGGGCAGCAGGGAGCCCACGGGACACGCTGACACGACTAGCTGTGCAGCTCTGGGCCGTGGAGCCTGCGCCCGAGTCCCTCTCTGGCCGCTGTCCTGCAGCCCCGTGGAAACAGCTTCCAGAGCCTCCCCCACGGAGCCCTCCTCTAAGGGGGCCTCCCTCTACGGGGATGAAAGCTGGACCCAGACTTGAACGACACTCAGAGGGAAGGGGGCCCCACCAATGTCCAAAAGGACAGTTTGAGCCCCAGAAAGAGGGAAGACCCCTGGGATTCAGCAGATCTCCCAGGCATCCAGTGAGAAATCCACCAGGAAACCCCCAGAGCCAGGAGAGGAGATGCCTAGCAGGGGTCCTGGGCACTCAGGACAGCTCTGCAGGGGTTCAGACGAGAAGCGCCCAGGGGAGGGTGGACCAGGCCTCGGGGGTCCCCACGGCAAGAACTGGCTGAGTCAGGCCCACCAGGTGCCAGCAGCTTCCTGATCTGGACCCAACCCCGAAAGCCAGGCTGTTCAGAGGAGCATCTGGGCAAACACGACCACAGAGACCACCAAGCCCGGCAGATGAGCCTCAGGCCTGGCACCCCCGAGGAGGCAGCGTCTGCCCGAGCCTGGGGGTCGGGGCAGGGAGCACCGAGACACCCCGTGCGGGGAAGGGTCCGGGCCTGGGCACAAGAAGGGCAGGCCAGGGGATGACGGGGCTCCAGGTAGGCGGCTTCAGCCTGAGGACCTAGGAGTCCCCACCCTACAGAGCTCTGAGTCCTAGGGGCAGGTCCCCCCCGCACTGGAGGGGGCCTCGCTGGGACAGAGGGCCGGCGAGGAAGCTTGGTCACTGACCCCCGAGGGCCACGGGCACAGGAGTCGGCCAGACCTGAGCTCAAACCCAGGCGAAAGCTGCCTCTCTGACACTGTTTCCAGAGAGGAAAGGGAGAAGTGACAGCACCTGCCTCCCAGGGTCCACAGGACTATGCGGGTAAAGCCAGGCCCCGTCCCTCTGGTCCAGGCCCCGCCCCCGCACTTACCTGGGGGCTGCCGGTGCCGAAGCCCAGGGTGGGTGTGGTGGGCACGGACATGGAGTGGGGGCCCATGGGGGAGCTGATGACCGAGAAGGGCGGGCCCATGCCGTTGATGGGGGAGCTCAGGGTGCTGATGGGCGAGTGCAGCTGTCCCGGGGAGCCGAGCGAGGAGCCGATGCCAGGCCCCAGGGAGGGGTGCAGCGAGGGGGCGGCCATGGAGCCGCGCCCCGTGGGGGAGTTGAGGGAAGAGGAGTTCACCTGCGTGGAGAAGTCTGTAAGACAAGAAGCCACAGGAGGCCAGTCAGGAATCCACACCTGAGGGATACAGCCTGGCCCGCTACCCCTCAGGCCACAGCTACCACACCAGGCCGTGGAAGGGCAAGGGACCCCCACTGCAACCCTACGGCTCCCCAGCAACACGAGGCCAGTCCAGCCATGCCCAGAGCTCCCCTCCAAGGCACCAGCCCCACCTGGCCCAACTTTAAGGTTCAGGCTGAGCCCCAGGCAGATGCAGGAGAAGCAGGCTGACAGCTGCTCTCAGATGCCTGTCTGGGCAGGGAGGCCAGATGGCTGCCCCTGGAACCCTCAGCACCCCAGGCCTGTCCACCTGGAACGCCTGGTGGCCGGGAGTTGCCAGCCCCTCTGCCCATCTACTCAGGGGGTCAAGGTGAAAGTCTGGGGATAATAAAAATAACGAAGGCTGACATTTTCGGAACACCCACTGTGTAGCAGAAACAGTGCATGTCCTCAGCAGAGATGAACGCACGCAGTTAGGAGGTACACGGCGATCCTATTATCCCATTTTACAGATGGGGAATTGAGGCCCTGTGTTCTTACCGCTGCCCACGGCAGGGCAGGCCCAGCACACAGCCTGGGCCTGCTCAGGTACCCCAGCGACGGTGGCCAAGACAACAGGCCCCCAGGCCCCTCTACCTCACGGGGCCCCAAAGAATACAGCTTCCTGTGTGCCCAGGACTGGTGGCGTGCGGCCTGAGGCAGGGGAGCTTCCAGGCAGGCCTGGTGGAGGGGGCCCAGGTGTGCACCAGGCCTGCAGACGGGCAACCCACAGAGGCTGCGGCAGTGAGAGGCCGGGACCTCCCACACGCCAGCCTTTCATGCCAGGGATTTCAGAGCCCCACCAGGCACTAATTGGGCCTCCCCTTCCTACCCTGAGGGCTCAACGAGAAGCTTCCCCAGGAAGGAGGCTCTCCGGGTGAATCCACTGCCCTGGGGCCTGAGCAGGCCGTGGGGAACTCAGAGAGGCCCAAACAAGGCAGCATGAGTCAGAGCTGCAGGCCACAGCTAGTCCAGTCCGGCCTCTGGCAGGGTGTCCTGAGCAAGCCACGCCCCCTCGGTGGGCCTCAGCCTTCCCATCTGCAAAATGGTCTCTCGGGCCCTTCCCGCCAGGCCTGCAGTGATCACACATGCTTCTGAGAAGTCGAGCGGGCCACGGGTGTGATCGGGCGGCCCCCGTCCACGTACCCCCAAGTCGGGGGACGTGCCCAGCTTGCACCAGCAATAGCCGCAGGAGAACTTCGCCTGCCTGAACCTCGGAGCGGCCGTGCCCCGAGCGGTCCCTGAGCGCCAGGCTTGGGGCAGGAAGAAGCCTTGTTTGTTTGTGCATCACCCCTGAGTCCTCTCACCCACTTTGGTCACCGGTGCAAACTGAGTCTCGGGGACAGGCTGCAGGACACCGCTACCAACAGTCAGGGCCGGGCAGACCCGACCCCGGCCAGAGCCGAGCTTCCTCCAGGGCCTTGTGAACTTGTCCATGGAGGTGCTGGGCGGTGGCCAGCCTGTGGGGTGGGGTGGTCCCCGCAGGAACATGGGAGGCTCTGCCAACCCTGGCGACCCCCTTCTCTGGGAGCACTTGCCCATTTCCATCCTGTAACCCCCAGCCTGCTGGGCACCTCCTCCCTTGCCTGCCCTCTGAGGGAGGAGGGGCACGGGAAGGGGGCCTGGAATTCCCAGCCAGGGAGTGGGGGCCTGCCTGCCACTGCACCAGCAAAAGAGCCTCATCTGATCCGTCTGAAACCGTTGCCATTCACAGAACTGGGAATAAACCATTTCACTGAACTTGAAAATAAGAGCTTAAAATTCCAGAACCAGATGGCGGCACCTATTGGCAGAGATGGGTACTGCAAGCCAGCCCTATTAGTCATTAAGCTCCCTGCACCCACAAGGTCTGGCTGCACATCCTTGACCTCACTGAACGCTTGCGACCCTGTCCACCCACCTGTGACAGACAAGGAAACGGGCACAGGGAAGGTGCAAAAGTTACCCAGGCACACGCCCCCAAACCTGCAGCTGCCCCTAGGCCGAGCAGCCACGGTTCTTTCTACCAGGCCCCTGGGACAACTGGAACGCCCATTTCACCTGGCCCTGACCACCCCTGCATGAGGAACCCTGAGCCAGCTGGTCCCTGTCCAAGCCCACCCTGCAGGATGCAGGCTAGCGCTGGCCCCTCCCCTTTACTCAGTCCCGAGAAGCACGCCTCCGACTTCAGGCGGGGAGGGCAAGGGAAGCAGGATGGACATTACAACATCTGTTTTGCAGACACCTCCACCAGAGAGCACGGGGGCAACTGCTGGGGCTCTCGATCGGACAGGGGTCCCAACCCCAGCAGCGCGTCCAGAAGCCTGAGGGCCTGGCCACCCTAGGGGAGCAGCCCATTCTTCTCCCCAGCCGCTGGGAACGAGATGGGGGTCTGGGGCCAAGAGGGAGACAGCACTCCGGGATTCTCACAGCTTCCTCACCTCCACCCGCTGCCCGGAAATCTTGGGGGAACTGGGGGGCTCTGAATGGGAGAAGAGGACGGGGTGGGGGACTTCTCGGGGGCTGCTCTCCTTAAGGGGTAGAGTGCAGCCGGGAGCGCCATGGGGCCCAGAGCCTGTCGGGGCCTCTGCTGCGGGCCGGCCACACCTGCGGGGTGTGGGGAGCCGGGCTTCCCGTTCACACAGCTGCAGAAGAGGCTCCCCAGGTCCACGCTGGGCCTACGCGGCCTGAGCTGTTTGCTTATTTGTTTGTTTGTTGCTCCCTGGCAGGAAGGGGTGGGAGAGGCAAGAGAAAGCTTTGGCCGGAAGGAAGGAGGGAGGGAAGTGGCTCCTTAGACCGACAGCTACCAGGCTGCACCCCAAAGCTTCTGCAGCCCCTCGAGTCCGGGAACCGTGAGGAGGGCAACAACGAGATGGAGGGAAACTGGGCAAGACAAGAGGGGCCGGGTACAGGGGGGCGGGGGGCCTCCGGTAAAAAGGGGGGGCCAGGGGAAGGGGCACCAGCCTCCAGCCTCTGCGTGTGGCCCGTCTCCCAAATGCAAAGGTCGGGGCCCGGTTCCTGAGCCCAGCCCCCATTCTCTGAGCCCCAGGGTCACGTGTACAGCAACTGCTCCAAACCAGGGACTGTGAGCCCCTGGGAGGGGCCACCCCGGCCAAGATCCACCTCAACGACCCCCACTCTGGGCCCTTCCTGTTGACACAGAACCTCCACAGCAGACACTTTCCCGGAGCCTGGGTGACAACGGGCAGGGGGTATTTTCTGGAGTCCTCTGGAGTCTGGCCAGGAAGGGAACGTTAGGAGGAAAAGGGAAAAATGCCTAAACACCCCCTGCTCGCAGAGAGGCCCCGCCCTGCCCTCCACGTGCACGCAGGCTCTGCCTTTTCCGGGCCACTATCTGTCCCCACCCACGGATAAACAGTAGGTGCGATAAGGCGCTACTCTTGAAGCCATACTTTGGACTCGCAGGGGACTTGTCACCAGCGGTCACCACACGCTTATCTGATCCTGGGCTGCGGGACACCAGGCTCAGGCCCAGACCCCACCCTGGGAGCTGCTGACACCCAGCTCTCCCCACCCAAGGGGGCACACGGGGCCTCGGAGGGAGGGGCAAAACCCAACTGCCGACTCCTCCCCCCCCCACAGCCGCCCAAGAACCCGGGCCTCGCCAGGCCTGAACCCAGCACCTCACACCGCTTTACACCCTCCATGCCCCTGGGGACCAGCAGTAATCCGTGAGACTCAGGACTCCAGGGAAGGAGACCACGGCCCGGGAGCTCACAGGGACCTCCAACAAGAGACAGGCCCCCGTCCAGGCAGGAGGACATCCCAGCAGCCCCAACAGAGGCAAAGGGACTTCAAAGAGCTGCCAGATTCAGTTCAGGAAGGCTTGCGTGGAAGAGGTGATGGACAGATCTCTCCCTTGGCACAAAAAGCGTTTCAGGCCATAAAACTGACTCTAAAATGCAAATACCTGGAGTCCAGACAGGGAAGCCATGGAGCAGAGATGGAATGCCCTGGAATGCTCGGCGCCCAGAGCAGGAGAGCAGTAACCCCCTGGGCCCCCAGAGTATATGGGTGTGAAAAGTTACATTCAGTAAAGTTAAAATAAAGAATGTTCTCATGGTAACTGACAAGGGCACAGGCTGCTCCTCGATAGTGAGTTCCCCGTCACAGCTGTATGCAAGCAGAAACTACAGCCACCACTCAGGAGTGGCCAACCAGGTGGGCCCTGAGGTCCCTCTGAGAGAGGGAAGGGACATTCCCCGCCCCCCCACCCCCCGCCAACAGTCCTGAACTGCACGGGCTCCCTCCAGAATGCCCACCAGGACCCTCCTGCCCCCCCACCCCACCCCGGAACCCCCAGCAGGAAGCGGGGGAACCCCCACCAACTCCTTTCTGGTCTCTGCCAGACAGCCTGGGAAGGCGGGGGAGGTGGCAGGAAATACCAACCCCGCTGAGGCTGCCCGGCTGGGGCGGGGGTGAGCCCCTGGACCTCCAGCCCCTCTTCGGGAGCCAGGGAACCCCCGACTCTCAGAAAGGGGAGCTCAGGGCTCCTCCGCGGCCCTTCTGAACCTACAGGGCCGATCAGGGCAGGGTCCGGGCAGGCCACAGACTGGGGTCGAGGGCCCAGCCAAGCAGGAAGCCCAGTGGAGGGAGGGGAGGGACAGGCAGTCCAACCGAAGGAGCACGGGAAGGAGTCCCGTGGGGCTGGAGTGAGCGGGGACTTCAGAGGGGGCCGTGCAGGACAGCACGGAGGTGGGAGAGGGGGCCAGGAGGGGAGAGGGGCACAAAGGGGGGAGGGGCGCCCCGAGGGCGCCAGCACCCTACCCTGACAAGAATGAGCACAAATCCGCCCCCCCCCACTGCCCCGAACCAAAACCCCACCACGGGGTGCTGGAGGGCCCTCGGGAGCCTCCTGGGACGCCCGCCTCCAGACCCCACCTTCCGGAAGGACTGCTTCCCCTGCCGCTCAGGGGAGGGAGAAGTGGCAGCCCGCTGGGGACTGTGGTGGGACCGTGGCGGTCGGGGTTTGGGGGAAGCTCGGGGTGGTTGGTGCAGGGGAGGGGTGGGGCAGGAGGCGTCCACAGGCTCCACGGGGTGAGGGGCCTTCAGGAACTGCGGCGGCAGGGGGTGGGGGACAGACGTGCCCCCGACAGGGGTGTGCCGGCCCTGGTGGGGAAACGCCCACCACTCAGGTTCCCCTTCTGTAAAATGGGTACGCCGAGAGCAGAGGCTGCTGCCACAACCCACAGAAGTGGGCCCCACGAGCCCTTGCAGGGTAGGGTTCCAGCGCAGGCCATGTGCCTGCAGAGGGTGGACCTACCACCTCCAACCCCAGGGGGCGTGGCCAGCTCACTGCCTCTGGCCTAGTGTCAGTTTACAGCTCAGGTGGCCTAGCCTGAAATTTCAGCTCCTCTGGGGTCACCCTGCCCTTTCCCCAACGAATGCCCCCAGCCCCAAATCTCAGCCCCCGCTGAGGAGGACACAGGTCAGCTCAGCCCTTACACATGATCAGGAGAAACTCCCACCTGCCTCCGGCTCTCCCCAAGAGCCTGGGACCTCAGAACAGGGTCAGATAGGGAGCCCACCGGGCAGGCAGCCTCAGGGGCCCCTACAGAGAGGCCCCCAACGGGCCAGGAGGGACCCAGGCCCAGCAATCCGTCAGCCTGCAGGGACCATTACTCAGGTCCCAGCTCCACACCAGAGCCCAGAGTGGCGCAGACCTGCCCAGACCCCAGGGGAGAGAGGAGGAGGGGCAGGGCGAACCAAGGCATGCACCTCCTTCACCCCGCCCCCCACCGCTCACAGACGCCCACTGGTCACCCGACAGGGGCTCCACCCCCTCCCCAGGCCGCATGGACAGCAGCAGCTGGCCTCTCCCAAGTACTGCTTCCTGGCACCGCCCTACCCAGCCCTCCGTGACACAGGTGGGGTTGCCGGAGGGGAAGGGGGCAGGAGGGGGCAGGCCGAGTGGACGCCGAGGAACGGGCAGGACACTGCTGGGTGAGGGACAGTCACCACGTCTCCAGCAACCTCAGGGCTGCTTGGGAGCCCAGAGTGACTGGGGGCTGCAGGCCCGGTGGACAGAGGCTCCGCCACCATCATCACCACCACCTGAGGGACCCCTTGCCCTGCTCCCTGCACAGACAAAAGGCTGAAGCCCTAAGAGGCGGATGGTGACGCTGAATGGCTTTTGCCACAAGTGACAAACGGACGATGTTTCGGGCTCTGATGGCCGTCCTGAGCCGGCCAGGGCTGGTGAGGGGCGGAAGGAGGAACGGGCAGTGGCGGCAGCCGCCCTCACCCAGCACACTCGTACAGCCTGGGGGCACCGTGACCGGGCCGCTGTCAGGGAAGTGGGGAGCACAGCCGGGAGGAAAGGGGGGGTCAGGAGGGGCTCCGTGTGACCAGCCAGCCAGTGCCTGGGCCTGAAAGGTCCAGGAGAGAGCTGAGGGGTAATGGTGCCAATGCACTGGGGCGCTAGCGCCAGGGTCTTGGCAGGAGGCTGCCCCCCCACGCCCACCCTCCAGAAGCTCACGGTCTAAGAGGGCTGCAGCCACAGCCCTCACACCAGGCCCAGCTCGACGGTCAACCAACGTGTCTCCACCACTTTCCCCCGATTCCTGCGGTGGGCGCTACCACCACCCACCGGGCCAGTGGCACTTGGGCAGATGTCCGAGGGGGGCGCTACCTGGCGGTACCCTAGGCGCTGAGCTGCACCTGGGGTAGCACTGCTCCAACCACCACGGTACAGAGGAGGGATCTGAGTCCCAGAGCTGCATCCACTACCTAATTGTCCACAGCTTACGGAAACACGCTCGGGGAGAGGGGCTTGGGGGGTGCAGGGAACACCCTGGCCGGACCCCCGGGAGGTTGGGGCCGGACTCCTCCGGCCCAGCTCCCTGGCTGCGTCACGCCCCTCTTCGCCAGGCCAAGCGGCGCACGCCCGGTGCTACAGGAAGAAGCCGCTCACAGCTTCAGCGTGACGGGGACCAGGGCCTGCTGCTGGGACACCTCCCTCCTGGCTCCATCCTGCACCCTACACGAATGCCCCGAAGGCTGGCTCGGAAAGGTCAACACCCCACCTTCCCCGCCCCCTTCCCCATGACTGTAGGGCCTCCGGGACCTCAGGGCACGGCCGGTTTTTCAGGAGAAGCCAGGTGGCCACAGGCAGAGCCAGTCCCTGGCAGTCCTGTCCCCAGAGGCCTTGGGAAGCTTGGGGGCTGGGGGTTGTTCACGGTCAGGACTGGCAATAACAGCTGTGCCAACGTGACTCTGAGACCCAACCCAGCGCCAGGCTGCCACTCGGGTGCCGCTCCTCCAGCCAGCCAGCAGGGTGACCACCTCAGGGTGCAGGCCACAGAGCCACCACCTGGGACCCCCAAACAGGAGGCCGGTCCTTCTAGGAGAACTCCAAGGCATCTGAATTTACGGGGAGGTTCCCCCACTCTCCCCGCCCCAGAGACGGCTGCGGGACAAGCATTCACTAGCCTCCATGACTGGACCACCCACCCAACCCAGGGCCCCAGAGGTGCGAGAGGCCGGCCCAGCCGGCGCCAAGGAAGGAGTCGGGAGGACACGGTGGACAGGCAGTGCCCGGCTCAGCCCCACCCAGCAACACTCCCTCCAGCTGGTTCCAGAAAGGAGCCCTCCCGCAGGAGGGCTGCCGGGTGGAGGCCGCACAGGGCCACCCTCCCAGAAAGATGCCAAGGGACAGAGAGAGAGTCCCCAGAGCTGTTTCCAACCCCGTGGCCGGAGGCCCTCGGCAGGCCAGCCTGCACCCCTGAGGGGCCGTCCCCTCCCCCGGGCATGGCAGGGAGATGACCCCGATCTACCGCCGGACCACTGGGCCATGCCTCCTGTTCAGTGGCCTAACACGGGCTGCCCGGGGGAGAGGCTGGGGAGGGGCAGCAGCCGACCCCCAGGCCTGCTGGAATCCCCAGGGGGGAAGCACAGGCACAGAAAGGGGGGAGGGACAAGAGGGACGGGGCCACAGAGCCACTGGGGAGCCAGCGGCAGGTGAGCCTGCGCGTGATGCCGCTGGCGCCGCGGCCTCTGCAAAATGGAGATCCCCAAACCCACGGCCTGCCGGCGGCCCCGTGGCTTGGGAACCCCCCCCACCCCCCGCCCTGACCCCGCAATGAAATCAGAGCCTCCAGAACACAGAGCTAGAGTCTAACAAGCCACACGGCCTGTGTGGCTGCCCCGAGCCGGCGTTGATCACAGGGCCTCCGAAAAGCCTGGGGACGTGGGGCTGGCTCCGTCCCACCTGCAGAGGAGGAAGGGGCTCAGGGAGGGAGGGGCACTCCCCAAGCCGGAGCCGGAGCCAGCGGCCGGGGACCAGGACCCAGCTCTCCACCCTGATGCTCCCAACACACTTCACTCTCACGCAGAGCCCCCACAGCCAGCCTGGGTGGCCGGCAGAGCTCCAGGCCGGACCCGGTGCTAGCAGGCACGCCCACCGTGGGGTCAAAGGGCACGGGGAGCTGGGAGCACGCTCACCTCTCCGGGGCCGGGCAGGGGCTCCCGGGTGCCGCAGCCTCCTGTCCAGGCAGCACCCCTGAACCGTCCCCAGCACCTCCAGGGCGCCAGCCCAGGTGGCGGGTGGGGGGGCGCGGAGAGGGGGGGAAATTCCTGATGAAACCCCGCCTGCTCGACGGCAGCCTCGTGGGGGGCCCCGAGCCCGCGGGCTGGCTGAGGCAGTTTCTCTTCAACAGGAAAAGAATGACGCTTGTTTCATTTTGAGCCGTGTCGCTCCGGCTGGCTCAGAGGCCCGCGGCCGGCTCTGTCATGGAACGCCTGTGCTTTCCACCCCCACTACAGCTGTTTTTCTCTCTAACTTTCTCGCAGCCCCTGCCGGCGTCGGGAACATGTTTGCAGACACTCAGGCCCAAGTTCGCCGGCGTCCCATCCACCTGTGCTGGCGTCGGGGGGCTCCGTGCCAGGTGGCCAACCTGTCCCAGTAGTGTGGAGCGGTCAGGGAGAGATCAGGGCCTGCCTCCTCTGGGCCCGGTGTGGGCTGGCCTCTCCCGGGGCGCCCCCAATCCTCCCACTGCCCTCCGAGCATCGCCACTTCTCGGATGTGGGCGCAGATGCTTGGCACCTCCAGCGTGTGGTAGCCCAGGGCTGCACAATGGGCGGGGCCGGGCCAAGCCGGAGACCCTGGAGGGCAGAGCGCCAGCCCAGCTCCCGAGCGGCTCACGCACGGCAGGCTCTCGGAGACCCCCGCTGCTGCGTGCCGAGAGTCCGGCCCCTCAGCGTCCTGCCCTGAGCAGAGGCTGACCCACACCGCGCTGACTCAGCCAGGTCGCCAGGCTGGTGCCGTCGTGGGCGGAGGCACAGATGGCAGGGGCTCTGCAGACAGCAGACAGGACCTCACCCATGAGACAGACCGAGAACGGGACATCCGCCTGCTGGAGCGGGGCTTCCCCATCTCGGCCGCAGGAGGGGTACCTCCCACTCGGACCAGCACAGCAGCCCCAATCCCACCGCTCCTGCAGCAGGGCCTGCAGCCTAGCCGGCTCTCCCCTGCTCTGGAAAGGCCCCCTCCCTCAAAGGGCAGCCTCCGGGGGCGGGGCGGGGGAACCAGCCTCTGAACCCCCTTGGGCTGTGTCGCCACTGTGCGGATTCAGCTGGGGGCCCACGGGGCTGGCAGGATTGGTTCCCAAGCTGAGATGCGACTCTGCCACCCCTTGGGGACCTGCTGTGAGACAGGGTCTACCCTTCACCCCCGCCCCCAGGCCCCCAGCAAGTGCAGGGACAGGAGAGTGGGTTCGACTCTGCACCAGGAAACGGAGGCCCAGGAGGCCCTAGAACCTCCACCTCCATCCTCACAAAGCACTGAACCGCGTCCCCAGATCTCCGACCTAAGGCCTCATTCCTGACACACCTTGCCGGGGCGGAGCGGCCAGGAGGTTGAGAACCTTCTCATCCCACAACAGGCGCTTTTCAGGGGCTGCTGCGGCAGCAGACCCCGCAGACGCGAGGGTGGCCGTGTAACAGGCAGCGTCCGTGCCCCGTGACCCCCTGCCCTGAGAACCCAGATGGGCCTCAGCAAGCACCCACGGCAGCACCCAGCCCGGCCACCCAGCCCACAGGGCCTCCAGGCAGGAAGGGGATGGACAGACTGACAGGTGGAAAGTCTCTCCCTGGGCCCGGATGACCGTGACCTCTGTCCGCACAGCACCGCCCCCCGGGAGTGACCCACCAGCCCCTTCGTACAGACGAGAGCCTCAAGTGGCCAAGCTCAGATCTGGCGGTGGCCAGGACACAGCCACTGGCTCTGCGTGCCCTTCCCATGGCCGCCCCCTGCACTGGTCACTTGGCAGTATGGCCACTGTCCACTCAGTCACCACCAGAACCTTCCATGGCTCCCCACCACAGGCCCCAAACTCCAAAGCCCGCCCCCCACCTTGTTCCGGCCACCTGGGGCCGGGGCCTCTGCCCTTGCACCGCCGCCTCAGTGCCCCTTCCGGGCCCTCTCGGCTTCACCAACAACCACAAGCAACCCCCGGGGGGGCCAAGGTCAGGGTCAATGCGGGGAGGGAATCTGGGAAAGTATGTTTCCACTGCCGGCTCCTGCCCTTGGGAATATATCTGCCGACAGCTTCCAGCAACTGTGAACCACGTGCGGTTTTGAACACAGGATGGGGGCTGGGGGCCGCCCACCGCGCGGCCAGCCAGGTGACCGACACGCGCTCCAAGCGGCAGGGCCGTGTTGAGGGGCCCCAGTGACCAGACCTGTGCCCAGGGGTGCTGGAGCTCGGTGAGGCCCAGCTTGGAGGGATGGGGCAACACCAAGGCCTAGGGGGACACACCAGGCAGGCAGCAGCCTCCAGCTCTCAGGGCTGCCGGAGGGAGGGGGGAGCCCCTCAGCACCTGACAAGGAGAAGCGGGGACCCAGAACCAT
This sequence comes from Globicephala melas, assembly GCF_963455315.2. Taxonomy (NCBI): domain Eukaryota; kingdom Metazoa; phylum Chordata; class Mammalia; order Artiodactyla; family Delphinidae; genus Globicephala; species Globicephala melas. The sequence continues at coordinate 3,214,288 of NC_083319.1, read as the reverse complement.
GCCTTCCACAGCTCCAAACCCACCCCGATTCCCCAAACCCACGCGCAGTCCACAGAGCTGCCTGGGAAGCAGGGCTCAGTCCCTCCTGGGAACATACAGCCCGCTGGACACCTGGGGAGCCCTTAGCACCTGGCCCCGCGAGGGAGCAGCTGTCGCCTGCATCGTCAGAGAGAGGACAGTGAAGTACCACCTCACTCTGTCGGAGGCCTTGAGGGCAACACCCACGCCTACCCAGACCCAGGAGGGCTGCAGATCCAGGCACAGGAAGACCCCAGATACCAAGAAAGCCAAATGCACTCGAAACAGCAACTCCAGAAACTGAAAGACTTCGCGCGTTTGGCTCAAGGAGACGCCCTTGCTCAGAGCCTATTGACTCAATGTCACCCACTACGCTAACATGCCTCTTTGGATGATTTCCCAGAGAAGGAACGACCGGAAAAAGCGAAAAGTGGTAGCAAGAGATGCTACAGGTGGCAGACAATGGGAAAAAAATAAAATCAAGCCACTATCCACCAGCCAAGTAGGTGCACGTTCCACGCAGAGAAACCCCAAAATACCCTGCTCTCATCTCCTGTGTGTGGCCAGAATAACGGTCCCGATCCCCTGCAGGGAGACAGGCAGCATGTGCGGCAGGACTCAGAACGTCCAGCCCGGCCACCAGATGCCCACGATGACCCCTCGTCACGCTCCCATGGGTTGCAACCACCAAAATGCGCCCCTCGTACACATACGCAGCTTCCAGCTGAGAACCCTGGAAAGAAGTCAGCACGCTCCCCACTCTCTCTACGAGCACAGAGCCTGGCCTAACAGCCCGGGATGTTTTCTGTATGAACGTAATTTTAGATGATTTTAAATGTCCTGTCACGTCAAGAGACGAACTGACCCGGAGAATTCTCTTTCCTGCGCTCAGTTTACAGACAAGGAAACCAAAACCAAGGGCTGAAGAGGCCTGTGCAGGGCCCCGTGTGTGGGGGTGCTCAGTCCTTGCCCTCGAGGAAGAGCTGCCGGAGGGGTGTGAACGCAGACCCCCCACTGACACCTCCGGAACAGGAAGGCACCGCCCCCGGTACACGTGCCACAGAGCTCTTTGCTGCAGGAGAACGGGGCCTGGGAGGAACCTCTCGCTCAGAGACTCAGACCCGGAGTGAGCCTTCGCGGTCACTCAGGGAGCATGGGAGACACCGAGCCCAGAGAGGCCCAGGGCCGGCCCCAGGACACAAGCACACCCTGAGTGCCCGTCCCTGAAATCCTGACCGAGCAGAACGTGGGCAGGGCTTGTACAGGGCAAGGTAGGGTGGGCAGCCCCCCAGTCAAGACGGTCCAGCGCCCCCGGCTGCAGTGTTCTCTCGTTTTGGGTCCCAACTCCCACACCACGTGGTTCCCGGAGACGGCCCAGTGCCGCCTCGCCGGGCGTCCACACCTTCCACACGGCGTGAGGGAGGCCGGGTCACGGCCCCATCCAGGGGGATGCAGGAGAGGCACCCGAGACGTGGGGGTCTGAACATTCACAAATCACAAAAGGCCTTTCAAACGCCTGGAAGAGCCAGGTGGTCCCGGCTCCCACCCCGAAGGCCACATCTTGCTGGAGGCCCTCCCCTGAACCTCCGCGCGGCCCTGGGAAAATAACTTCACGTCTCTGGGCCTCAGCTTCCCCCAGAACCGGGGCACAGGGGAGCACGTCCTCCTAGGGGCGTCGGTGAAGGTCAGTGAGTGACCCACACGAGCCCGGCACAGGGTGAGCGTGAAGAAATGGAGCTCCTGGTAACCCAACGAAGGCAAGCGGCCCGTGAGCCGGGCCAGCATGATGCGGGAGACCGGGACCCGCTGGGATGCCAGCCTCTGGTCTCCCCGCAGGCCTCGTCCCTGACAAACCCCTCACCACAGGAGCCGGAGTCAAGACTCAGGGGCGAGCCGCGTCCAGGGCCATCTGTCCATCCCGGGCCGACTCCGGGCAGCCCAAGCCCCGTGTGGCCTCATCGCAGGGTGCCTGCGGCTCCCAGAGCAGACGTTTCCCACACCAGACCCAGGAGGATGGGCCAGGTCCACCGCACCCTCCGACCAGACAAGTCCCCGCCATCCCCAGCCTCAGTTTCCTCATCTGAAAAGCCAGACCCCAAGAGGCCCTCCAGGGAGCCTCAAGGCAAGGAGAGGAAAAGAGCCAGCCCCTTTCCCTTCCCCACCCAAAAACCCGTTGGCCCAGACACCCAGGGCAGGCCAGAGCCCAGCAGCCCCGGCCTCGGGCCGGGGGCAAGAATCGGGACACCGACCAGATGCGCCGAGCACGGCCGGGCACCTCTCGTGCGCTGGGCAGCCGTGACTGGCCCTAGACAGGCACACTCTGTGCAGACACCCAGCACCGGCCCGGCTCTCCCCACCTGTCCCCCGCATCCCCCCGCCCCGGCGCAGTCACCACAAGCACTGCACCCTACAGACGAGACACAGGCACCTCCCAGGCCATACCGCCCCCAGCGCCCCCCAAGCCCAGCCCTCGCCTGCCGGCCACCTGGGGTCGCCCGCCCGCCAGGCCAGGCCACCTCCCGAAAGAGAGGCCAGAAAGTACAGCCTCATGGCCAGGGCGGGCGAGGGGTCCCACCATGGGGGCGGCCCCATCAGCCCCCGGCCCACCGGCTCAGGGTCCCACGGCCTCTGGCGATGCCGCACGGTGGACGAGCAAAGCAGCAGAAGCCGGCGAGGAAGGAGGCCCGGGAGGGCCAGCGTCTCCGCCAGGCAGCTGGGAATCCGCCGGAACTGCTGAGTTCCCCTTTCCCAGGGCCGCCCGGCCCACCACCCTCACCCAGACACCTGTGACCACAGGCGGCTCCCGCTGGCCGAAGCCAAGTGCTTCTCAGAGGAGAACAGGGACCCCAGCCTCGTTTCCTCCACCTGAGAGCAGTCTCGGCCTTCAGACGACGCGGCGCATGGGACCCTCGCCCAGCCAGGAGCCCAGAAGAGGGAGAGGGCGAGGCCCAGACCGGAGCTCAAATCCACTCCTCCGCTGCCAGCTGCCTGGCCGTGGGCAAGTCAGGAGACCTGGCCAAGCCCACTTCCCCAGCTGCAGGCTGGCGTGAGGGCGCGGGGATGGGGCACGACGGCTCCCCGACGCGCTGCCAGCCGGCACACCCAGGCACGCTCATTCGCCCAGATGTGCGGGCCTGGCGGGGGTGGGGGCGTGGGCTGGAAGAAGCCCAAGCAGCACTCGTGGGGGCCACAGAGCCCCGCCCACCCTCAGGCCCCCACCACGCCTTCCCCCCTGCTCCCCGACAGGAGCATCCTGTGCCCTGACGCGCCAGCAGCGAGGGGTCCTGCAGGAGGGACGACGGCGCAGGCCGAGCAGGGGGGAGGTGGCGGTGCCGCAGGGCCTTGACCGCCGCTGGGAGCCCCCCAGCCCGGGAAGCAGGGCCTGGATGGGACTAGACGAGCCCCGGGTGGGGGCTCGGCCTCACAGCGGGTGTGCAGGAAGTACGGAAGGAAGGAAGCCTTCGTGGCCCCCGGCCACCCTCCAGCCACACAACGGGGTCATTCTCCCGGGGCACAGAATGCCTTTTGTAGCCCAGCAGCCAGCAGCCAGCCCAGGGCCGGCGGTGGAAGTGAGGGTGCGGGGGGCTATATCACACGGCCTTCAGCCCCGCTGCGCTCTGGCAGGCAAGTGGGGCGTCCTCAGTCCCTGCCCCCCCGAGGCCTAAGGTCCAACCAACACTGTCCACATCAGGCTGCAGGGGCCGAGGCTGCCCGGGCAGCTCTGAGCCGCACATGCTGCCTGCACGGCAGCACGGCCTGCTCTGTGGCAGCTGGCGGCCAGGCCGGCCCCGGACAGAAGGCAGGCAGTGCCCTCACTTGAGCACGTGGAAACCCTGCTGCCCACTCCAGGCCTGGCACTGGCCGTGGGGCAGGGTCAGGGCCCAGGCGGCCTCGCTCGTCCAGCAGGACTCCTACAGAAGGGCCAGGGACTCCCGCCCACGCTGACCCGGCTGCCGGCCCAGCAGCAGTCCCCCTCCCCTGCCCCCCAGGCATCTCCAGCGCACCCCACCATCATGCACCCATCCGCTCGCACGGCACTCTCCACCTGAGACCCAACTTGCTGTGGGACCCAAGCAGGTCCCTTCCCTCCAGGGGGCCCACCACCCACCCCGCCCTGACCATAGAGGTCCACACTCGCTGGAACCCACTAAAGTTTGGGGTTCAAGGATGAAGAGGGAAATCCCCAGGGGTCACACTGCAGAGTGGCGGGTCCAGGACTCCCAGCTCCAGGGAGGGAGATGCGACAGCCTTTCCCACGTTATTTGTCTCAGGTTTCTGCCGTGTGCACGTGTGGTTTTCGCGGAGGCCTGATTTTAGCAAGACCCTGGCCAGACGGTCCCGAGGCTGCTGCCGCCCTCCTCCGTACTGGCCGGGATTCCTCATTCACTCCTCTTCACAGCTCCGGGCTCCCTGCTTGCCTGGTTCAGGGCCCGGGACCACACCTGGCTAAGTTCACCCGATGGACGGGGGCGTGGCGAGGGCCGGCCTGCAGCAAGGATCACAGCCCGGCCCCAGTCACAGAGGCAAGCCACGCCCACTCAGCTGTGGCTGGTGGTCTGCCGTGACCCCCGGCTCCTCCTCGGCTGGGGAGGTGCCTGTGAGGCCCTCTGGACCCTAAGCCCCACTGACGCAGTTCACTTGCGCCCAACGAGTCTCATCACTTGAGCGCTTCCGCACCAGGGCAGGAAAGGTGCTCAGCCCCACAGGTGGCAGGCGGGGTCCCCTCTCGAGTCCACAGAGACTTAATCCTGCCTCAGCAGCGCCAGTGCTGGGCCCAGGGCACATCCCGGCCAGCAGCTGGCTCCCAGGCCACCACGCCCCTCAGCCTCAGGCCCCCCGAACACCACCCCATGCCCGGACAGTGCCACCTCCCGTGCCGCCACGACGTGGCACCTCGCTGGCAGGAAGACCCAACCTCGGCGCCCTCAGAGGAGTCCAGCTGACCAGGCACTGGGCCTGTCCCACCAGCTGGGTGGCCTCAGGGGTGACGACGCAACCCGGGCACGTGACCCACCTGTGTGGTGACAACTGGGGGTCCCCTCGCAGGACTGGGTGTTCAGAGGCCCCAGGCCCTGCCACCCCGGCCCCCGTGTGCGTACGCGAGCCACATCCACGTGGGCCCCGAGGCCCGCAAGTCTGCGTGGGGCACCGCCATGTGCCTCCTGCCCCCCAGGGGTCTCACCAGCCAGGCCCTGCCCCGGGCTGGCCCAGCCAAAGGCGCTCAGACATTAGCGAGCACCCGGAACGTGCCAGGCGCCGAGCAGAAGCCCAAGCAGAGCACGTGCTGCCTCCAGGGGGGCAGAAAACGGGGGGCCCGGGGGGGCTGCAGCAGCCCACGCGCACATCTCTTCCCGACCAGTGTTCAGCGACATCCCGTCAGCGGCTTCAAGCTGGCCACGGCGGGAGTGTCTACCCCACAGAAAGTAGAGAAAAACCACAGATCACACCCCCCGCCCCCCGAGCCACAGGGCTGCCCCTCTCCCAGCCCCAGCTTCCCCCTAGATGTAACAAGGGGGTCGGCATGCGGCCTGAAAGGTCCCTCCCCTCGCCCCCAGCACCTCTCCATCCCAGAGACCTACTGTTCCTTCCAAGCACAGGGGCCCTGGTCCAGACCCCACTTCTGGGCCTCCTGGACAGTCCGGCAACACCCAAGATGTTGGCCCAGCTGTTGCCCCTGGCAGATAGGCTCTGGGGCAGCCTCTATCTCCCTCCAGCTGTCCTAGACCTGCCTCAGTCTACCTCCTGGCCCCCAGGAGCGCCCCCACCAGGCCCTGCTGCGGCCCCCTGCCTTCCCCAGGCCTCACCCTCACAGTCAAGGCACTGGAGGCTGGAGCCCAGGCCCTAGCCAGCAGCCCCGGAGCCCAGGCGAAAACAAACACACACACACACACACACACACACACACACACACACACCACCCAAGCCTCAGCTTCCTTCCTCCCCAAGGCCGGCACGAGAGAACAGCAAGCAGGGGCCGGGGGTGGGCGGAGGCACCAGCCCACATGGCTTCGTTGAGCCCCCGGCGCTGCCCTCTGGCTCAGCCAGCGGCCCCCTCCCTCTCACTCACATCCTGGTGGGGTGGAGGGAGGGGGGGGCTGCTGGAGGGGCAGCACAGAGACCAAGGGCCATGCTGAGGCCGGCGGGCCTGGGCCGGGGGTGACGAGGGCCCCCTGGTGGGCGCAGCAGGACTGCTTACGGCTCCACCTGCAGCCCCCTGCCCCCACCAGGAGCACTTGACTCTTCCTGTTTTCCTATACCCAGGAGGCGCCCACAGGGACACCCAGGAAGTCAGGGGCTAGTCCGCCGTGAAGCCACCCCCTCAATGCCCTGAGCAGGGGCCCCACCCCTGCTGCTGACCGTTACACCTTGGAAAAACCCTGAATTCACCCAGGGGTCTCTATCGATCACTCCCACCAAGGCCAGCCCCACCTCCCTCTCTCAGAGGGGCCCTGGGGCCACCACAGCCAATCTGCCCCACAACGGTCTCGGTGCCCAGCCCAGCGTCCCCGGGAGGCTCCAGCTGGTGTGGCCATCAGCCCCTCTCAGCCCCAGCTCTGGCCCTCAGAGCAGCATGGTCATCCCCTCTGGGTCTTCCTGTCAGGGACACCTCCTCCAGGGAGCCCTCCTCACACCTGCTGGACAGAGTAAGAAGGTCTGGACAGAGCCCCAGCCCTGTAGATGCTAGCTCAGGTCCGAGCCCACCGCCCCAGAAGGCAGGTCTGCAGACAGGCCGGGTCCTCCTGGACAGCAGCCCCAAGCCCGGGCTGGTCACCCCACCCCCGCCCCCAGGCATGCTTGCCCTGCTCCAGCCGCCCCGCCTCCCCCAGGACCTCAGTGCCCCAGCCCAGCCTGCAGGCCGCTCCCTCCCTGCAGTGGTGCCTACACCGGCCCTCAAGGGCAGGGGCCCTCCTGCTTTGCAGAAGCAGCAGCTGAGGCTCAGAGGGCACACGGTGCCCGGGTCACAGATCCAACAAGAGGCTCCGCCGGGCTCAGGCCCCGGCTCTGTCTGACTGCCCTGCGCGGTGGGCACCACGCCCCACAGCAGGGCCTCCACACGCCCACTGCCCCTGGGGCTCTGCTGTCTCTGCCACAAGCGGGAGAGCGGGGTGCTGACCCTCAGGAGGAGGTGAGGCTGCTGCCGACCCTGGAACCCCTGCAGATCTAAGCCCCCCGAACCCCGGGACTGGCGGCCCGGAAGCACCACAGAGGCCTGTACTCTGGCCTCTAACCCCCGAGACCCGGGGGGAGGGGTCTGCAGGTGTTCAGCGGGCCTCGGTGGCCAGCATTATCCCCAGCTGGACAGGAGCGGGACGGCCCGGGCACAGGAGGGCTGGGGTCTGGCCTGGAGGTGCCCTGGGACAGCGGCAGCTGCCCCTTCAAACTGAGCCCACTGCCATGCTTGCCCCCTGGACATCTAGGGACATCGACCCACCCGACCCAGGGGCCTGGACTCCATGCCCATCTGCCTCCCCACCTCCCCGTCCCCCTCCCCCCCAGCAGGTTCTCTGCCCACCTGGAAGGCAGGCACCTGGGCAGCGTCTGCTCCGTGTGAGGCTCTGAGCCGGGCGGCAGGCAGGAGCCCCGCCCCCCGCTGCACAGCCCGGGGAGGGGAGGCTGGGTCTCAGAGACCCCAACCCCAGATCTGGGCCTTGTCCCAGCTCCTCCAGGAGGCACAGGCAGCCCCCGGCCCCCAGTCCCCCGGGCCAGGCCGGCAGCGTGCCCTGTCACGCCTGCCCACGGCCGGGCCCCCGCCGCCCTGGCTCCCAGGCTCCGTGTGACTCACAGGGCCGGCACGCCACCTCCGGCCCCTCCACAGGCGGCCGCCCTGAACACACACACCACACTTGTCCAGACTTGATGCCGGCGGCCGGCGGGATGGGCCTGGGAACCGGGGAGGGGGCCGGCCAGGCACCGGGCCACAAAGGGGCCCTCAGGAGGGGCCCGGGTAGGTCACACTCAGGCGGGTGACCCAGGAACTGTAGCCCCTGCAGGGCTGGAGCCCGATCCCAAAGAGCCCACAGGCCCCGGGGAGCGGCGCAGGGAAGGGCCTGGGAGCTGGGCCCACGCCCTCCTCGAGTCACCAGCCCAGAGGCCAGTGTGCCCACCAACTAGGGAGGGCGCTGAGCGCCCCCAAACCCAGGCTCGGACCTCCGCCCTCCCCCGTGAGGCTCAGCTTCACCCTAGGGGCCAGGTGGGCCAATGGGCCCTGGCACCCTGCAGGCCACAGGCCTCTGGGTCTCGGGCTCTGGCCGGGGCCACACAGGGAAGCCCACCCCAGGGAGGGTCTCGGCCAGAGCGTTCAGGCCGGGCCCGAGGTCTCAGTCATCAATCAGGACTGTCGTGTCACCTCCCGGAATCAGGGGGGCCGAGAAGGGGTGACGGCCGGGAGGCTGAGGCCCTGCCAGCCGTCAGGGGAGCGTGGCAAACGCCTCTAAGAGGGCGGCCACACCGCAGCTGTAAGGGCTGGAGCAGGCCTCCGACACAGAAGGGCCACCGCCCACCCACTATCCGGGGCGGGGCCCTCCTCAGGCTCCCCCGCTGTGCCACCGCAGCCAGAGAGCAAGGGAGGCCCTGGCCCGGGAGTCCCCAGGAGCCCCCCGTGCCGGGCACCCACCTTGAGGCAGTCTGTGCCCCCTTCGGTCCGCAGGCATGGACACCGCTCCCTCAGCAGCAGGAAGCGGGAAGCCCACAGCAAGTGGGGACAGACCCCCGGGGGCAGGGTGAACGGTGGCGGGACCCGAAGGGGAAATAAAGGCCAAGGGCCCGGGAAGAGCACAGCAGGGACAAGCAGGTAGGACAGGGAACAGCAAACAGGTCCACTCCTGCTGCGCGAGGCAGTGGGCAGGAGGGCCAGCGAGGCGGGAGCTGTGCCAGCGGGCCAGCGGCCGTCAGCGGCTGCAGCTGCTAATGAGTGCGGGACGGACGTCAGCAGGGCCCACCCCCGCCGGAGGGAAGGCGAGGGGCGAGGGGCCCCACCGAGGCAGGGGCTGGCCTCTCTTCCGGGCACAGGATGGAGCAGGACAAGCCGACTGGAGGAAACAAAACAAAGTCACGGCCAAGGATGGCCTGGCTCCCCCCCTGCACGGTTCAAGGGGATCCACAAGGCAGCCGGGCGGGGCCCGAGGGCCACCTGTGGGCAGGGCGTCCGCGGGATCCCAGAGGCAGATGGACACACGGTCAGGCTGCGGCACCTCTGGGGTCCAGAGCCCTCGGTGTGCGGGGGGAACCAGCCTCCCTCCACAAACCCGGCTCCAGGCTGCCCTCCGGAGCGGAGCAGGGCAAGCACGCGGGGGGTCGGAGCGCCCCACCTCTGGCCGCAACGGAGCTCTCGACCGACGCTGGTGAACCACGTCTCAGCCAGCCGGGGAGACAGGGAGAGCTACACCTCACACCTGCCCCCGGGCACTGCCACGGTCTGGACGGGCATCAACAGCGCCCCTCCCCGGGGACAGCTCCCCCCCCCCCGCCGGGGACAGCCCCCCCCCACCCCCGCCGGGGACAGCTCCACAGGGACGGGGGCCAGGGAAGCATCCTCGTTTCCCTGCAGGCCACCAGGAACGGGCCACCTCTTCTCCCTGCTCCACCCTCCAGAGACAGGAGTGTGTGGCCCCTCGGGGGGCAAGAGTGAAACTGCTCGGGGGCTAGGACCCCCCGGCCCAGGGACTTGCACACAAGCATCACACGGCTACACCCGGGGCGGCCTGGCTCCCCTGCGTGGCCCCAGCCGATGGAGAGCACGCCTCTCTCCCCATGACGACGGCACCCGTCCCAGAATGCGCCCCTGAAGCAGGCCGGGGTGGCCTGGCACCCATGGTCCCCCTCTCCCCGGCCTCTTCCCGGAGCCCGCGCCCTCGGCCCCTCCCTGCCTTGCCCAGAAGGCGCGCGGCTGCCAGCTTCCTGCTGAGCTGCTTCTAATCCCCAAACGCAGCCAGTGTGAAACCTGCTCGGCACCCACGGCACCACCGTCCGCCGTGCAGCCCCCATCTGGGAGGGCAGGGTGTGGGGAGGGCCGTGGGCTTCGGCCCCGTCCAGCCCCCAGCCAGCCCTGCCACCTCCCCAACACCCCTCCCCCACCCGAGGGGACGGGACGGGTTCCCGGGACACAGGCTGGTCTGGGCAGCAGGGGTCCGTGACCCACAAAAACACACACACACACACACACACAGAGGACTAGAAAAAGGGAGAACTCAGACTCGCGGGTGAACATGATAAATCTCTGGAGGATGGGGGCTCCCCACTCCCCCGAATCCTGCACAGGCAGGCGATGGGGGGCGGGGACAGGGGCCGACACCCCACATCCCCCCGAGGCACGTGACCCCAGGGCCTTCATCCGCCGCCGGGCTCTGCGTGGTTAACAATAGGATGTGAAGCGCCCAACCTGTGTGCAGGGCAACCCGGACACCCCTGGGCACAGCGCTGCCCCTGAACACATGCTCCCCAGCCGTGGCAGCCCAGGGCCCGGGCTACAGAGGCCCAGCGACACATGTGGACGAGTTAACCGGCCACACACACGGTGAACTTGACGGTGAACTTGTCAAAGGCAGAGTCCTGCCTCCTGGGATGAAACAAAGAAACGGACGCACCCCCGGGCCAGGGCCACGTGAAGAGCGGGCCCCAACAGCCCGCTGCCGTGAAGTCTGAGAGGAGCAAAGTGACAGAGGTGAGCCAGGGCTGACGGGGGCCAGCTCTCGCTCTGGGTTCCCCTGAACGCGGGCGATGCGTGCGTTTCACCGCGAGCGCACTGTACCCCAGAGCCCAGGGCAAGCTCCAAACGGGGCCTGCCCCACGGGGGAGCTCGACGTGGGGACACTGCACCGCTCTGGGCCTCAACCCGACAGCCCTGGGGGGAGGTGACCCGGGCTACCCCCATTCTCACCTGCTTATTGCTCAGCGGGGTCACCAGGACAGGCCGTGACCCCTGCACTGGGGAATGGCCCACCGTGACAGCGGGAGGGTAGCCAGCTAGCCTACCAACAACCCGACAGATGACCACCAGTGCCCATGGAGAGCTGTGAGTGCCCACACCGCCTGGGGGCCCAAGGGAACAGGGGTGGGGCCCCCTGGGCCCACAGCTGGGAAGCAGGAAGCCTGGGGTTCTGTACCCAACCAGGTCCCAGAGGCTACTCAAAACTGGCCGGGTCCCTCCCCCAAGCGGTCTGGCGCCCCAAGGCCCACTGCTAAACGCCAGCCAGGCAGGGGCACTGCCAGCATTTCCCGAATGCCCAGTGCCCGGGAGCCCACACTGGGCACTTCAGAGTGTGTAGCTCATCCAGCTCTTTCAGAAATTCTACAAGCATCTCTGTCTTTCTACAGAAGAAGTGAAGCTTGGAGACACAAAGTTCAACCTGCCCAAGGCCACCCAGCTGGGTCAGTGCAGGCGAGACAGGGGTCCAAGGCTGCCTGGGCACAAGGTGCGGGGCTGAGGGAGGTGAGCAGAGCGGGCCAGCAGGGGGCAGACAGCGGGCAATGGCGGGATCCTCCACGCCACAGGGCATGGAGACACCGACACGGGGAGCGCAGACGGGCGTGAGCACACACGCGGGTCAAGGCGTGTGCACACACACATGCCCTGCTGGGGGCCCAGAAGCCCCTGAATCCCCCCACCTGGCAATGCCCTCAGGGGAGTCGGCAGCGCTCGAGGGTTGGGGGGCTGTGGCTGGCACAGGATCCTCCTGGGTGCTGGGTCCAGAGTCTCCGAGAAGCGGTTCTCTCCTCCACCGGCCATGGGGGGCCTAACCCCCCCCCCACCAAAGGCCTCCTTTTCCTCCACCAAAAGGAAGGGGGCGTCTCGCCTTGCCACTGGAGAGCTCAGCTTTATAGACGCTGAAAATCCGTATTCCGTTTTTATTTAAAGCATAATAAACACCAAGATGGGCCGTTATCTGGCTACACGCGGAGGGAAAAGCAGGCTAACCTTGGGCGGGTGGGACTCAGTGGCTGGTTTTGACTTTCTTTGGTTTGGGTAACAGCGTTGCAGGGGGCTTGAGTTTTGTTTTCTCTTTTGGTGGGGGTGGGGTGGGGCGGGGGGAGGTCAAGGTTGCTTTACAGAATCTCAGCATTTCCCCCATCAGCCACATGCACAAATTCGCCCACCAAAAGCGCTCTCCAGGCCAAACGCGGATTTGATTTCCTCCAGAACCCCACCCGCCCCAGAGCCCTTCAAAGGTTCCCCCAGCGTGGGCTGGAAGGCGCCCCAGGAGGGCTGGGGGTCCCCTGCCCAGCCCCATACCTGCTCATCGCCCCACCTGTGTTCTCGGCTATGAGAGCTGACCAGCACCACTCAGGCCCGAGCTCTAATGCCAAGCCCTCCGAGTGGTCCTGGGCTAACCCAGAGACGAACTGGGGGTGGCTCTGGGCCAGGGCCTGCCTGAAGCTTCTGCCAGCTGCCTAGGACCAACTGCCTCAGCATCCCACCCCCAGAGCTCCAGAATGGGCCGAGGCCCACCAGGAGACCCCTCAGCCTCCCTCCAAGAAGCTCCCCCACCTCCCAGACCAGGACTGGGCCAGCTGAGTGCCCAGATGCCATGTCGTTCTGGAAGCAGGAAGGTCTCCTCGGCGCCCAGGCCAACGCAGGCCGTGAGAGCCACCTCCCGCCCTCCTCCTCGCCAGACCTCGGCACCCCTGGCCCTCCCCAATCTGAGCCTGCCCACTCTCCACCCACAGGCTTGGGAACCAACTCATTTCCGGGAACACACAAGCTCTCTCACCTCTGGGCTTGGACATGCTGTTCCCTGGGCCTGAAACTCCCCCTACACCTCTCTTGGCTCACTCCAACCCCGTTTGAACAACACCTCCTCCAGGAAGCCCTCCTGATTCTCCCAGCCAGGGTAGGGATGTCTTCTACTACATACCCTCAACAGGGCACTCACCACACCACAGGGTGTCCCCAGCCCACTAGTCTGAGACTGAAGGTCTGGGGCCTCCAAGGGCTGGAGCCGCAACTGGTTCACCAGGCATCCCTGGGGCCTGGCCTGGGGCCTGGAACACAGCAGGCACTGAATAAAGACCAAATGGACTGGAGATGAGAGGTGGGAAAGGGCCAATACAGGCTGCAGGATTCACCACAGTCCTTAAGAACCAGCTGAGTGACCACCAAGTTCCAAGGAGGCCCTAAGGTGCGAGGAGGAGGGCGGGAGGTGGCGCTCATGGCCATCGTCGGCCTGGGCGCCCAGGAGACCTTCCTGCCTCCAGAATGACAGTGGCGAGCACCAAGTTCCAAAGAGGCCCTAAGGTGCTGACAAGCTGTGCAACCCCAGGAAGGCTGAACAACCCCTCTGAGCCTTTATCTCCTCTTCTACAAAGAGATGTCGCATAAGAAGAAAGCGGCCAGGAGGCAGTGGACGTGAACGAGTGACCACGAGGCTGGCCTGTCCTCATCCATCCCCACAGGTGATGAACACAGGTGTCCCACAGCCCACAGATCTGGGTTCGAGTCCTGGCTGCTCAGCTCACAGCTCGGGGGTGGGGGGGCCCGCGGGCATCTGACCCAACCCCACTGGGTCTAAGCGTCCTCGTCCTCCGAAAGGGGACAGTGCCCTCGGCTTCGGCTCCCTTCACGAATCACGGAGCACCCCCTAGTGTGACGCCTACTCCCCCACTGCCCCCCACTGTGCTGGGGACAGGCAGATAGTCAAGGCCAGGCTCTGCCAGGGACAACCAGTCCAGAGCCAGAGGCCTTTTCCAGGAACCCAAAGGGCCCAGTCAGTCAGTAATGCAGCAGAAGGAAGGGTACTCTGCCTTCCTGGCGGAGACTCCACTTGCCTCCCTCCAGCTATAACCTACAGTAGACGCCTACATCCCCGCAAACCAAGCCCTGGGCTCTCTGTGCACAGCTGGGGGAGGGGACAGACCTGCATGCATGCCCACCGTGAGGACAGTCACCCCAGCCAGAGGCCCAGGGAGGGCACCAGACTCACGCAGGGGACCCCTGGCACCGGAGGCACTGAGACCAGGGTCCAAGTCCAGCCCCACCTCCTCCTGACCAAGGACCACAGGAAGCAATGTCACCTCTCTGGGCGCCAACGTTCTCATCTGGAAAATGGGCGAATAAAACCTCCGGACAGGGTTGTTTCGGGACGTAAATGGTGTGAGCTGAGCACGGTGCCTGGGGCACAGCAGGCAGGCAGCAACCACAGTTCCTGGGACACAGCAGGTCCTCAGGAACCGAGAGCCACCTCGGGGGTCACCGCCCTTCCCGTTACTGTCACTCCCAGCCCCAGTGAAGGCGCTACGTGTCACCGGCTGGAACCTGCGTGGTCCTCCCCACCAGACCACTGAAACTTCCACCTTACCAGCACGTGGGTCTCCCGACGCATCCTCTGTCCACAGGCCCCTGGCTCAGCGGTTGCCTTGCTGTGTGGCCCAAGCCCAGCCCCTCACCCTCTCTGAGCATCCACTTCCTCATCTATAAGAGGCTGGTCTCCGGGGCCCCTCCCCCGCCGACGGGCGCCGGGCAGACGCCGCGGTCAGGGTGAGGCCGGCCACAGGTTCCTAGAACCCCAGGCCCCACCCCGCAGGGGACCTGGCTGGGGTCTGCAGGAGCGCCGCGCTGGGAAGACAGTCCTGAGCCCCTCTCCTCTTCCTCTTAATCCAGACAGCCAGATTCCAACCCTCAACCCGCTCCACACCCAAGCTGGCAGAGGTCCCTCAGGGATCAGAGAGGTTGCACAGCTCAGAATGGCAGGGCCAGGACCTGCCACTGGGGGTGGACTTTTCCATTACACCACCTCCTCCCAACCTGATCCAGCAGAATCCTAGAGAGCGTGGCCTTCACCGGCCGCAGCCTAGACACCAGTTCCCTGCCTCCTGCTGTGTGCCCCCAGCAGGTCACTCGGCCTCTCTGAGCCCCAGTTTCCTCTCTGAACACTGAGCGTAAGAACACCCACCCCAGGAGGCTACAGGCAGGGCTCCACGAGCCCCGGAAGTCGAGGGCCTGGAGCACAGTGGATGATCAATGAACCTGCAGCCACCATGGTCACTGGCTGCCCACGCACAGGGCAGCCCCAGGCCCACTTCCCACCGTCTCCCCAAGGTGGGCTGTTCAGTAAAGGGCCCACACCCCCAGTCCAGGGCTGTCCACCGGAGGGCATGGGAGCCAGGACCCTTGGCCACTGCCCTCTGCCGCCAGGCTGGTGTGTGTCCCCCCCGGGCCAGCGGGACATCCTGGCCCGCCTCCTCCTCTCTCCGCCCCTCCCCTCCCTCCTGCCCAGGAGGCAGCATCGGCACAGACTCAGAGGCCTGGGTTCAAATCCTGCCCTCCACGCCAAAGCCACCTGACTTCCGTAAAATGGGCAGGTCACAAGGATTACGTGGGCCCAGGGTAATGCGGCCCTGCCCTGATGTCACGACCTCTGCCCCGCCCAGGTGGCGGTAGGGGAGGGGCGGTCTCTCCTCGTTGCCCCAGGGAGAAAACGGGGAACTGGGCACCCCAAGAGGGAGGCCCCGGCCAGGCCTGGCGCGCGGTCCTGTGACAGCAGCAGGATGTTGGGAAACCCACAGGCACTTACTTCAACACCGCGGCCGCGTCAGCGACCGGTTTCGACACACGGCGGCGCCTGGGGAGGGCCGCGGCCCTCTCGTCCGCCTGCCTGGCCCGACCCAGATGCGGCCCTCGTCCTCAGGGGCGCACAAGACGGGCCGCGTCGTTTCGAAGGTGCAGAGGCCGGCCCCGCGGCCCCGGGCCACCACAGGCCCGCTCTGCCCCAAGCCTCCCGTGGCCCTGAGTTGGCCCAGCGCTCAGCGGGCCCACCAGGGGCCAAGCTCGGGGAGATCACGTTCTAGAAAGAGAGAGCACCCCGGGGCCACTCCTCACCCGCCCCGGGAGGCACAGCTGAGTCAGGGAGGGCTCAGCCCGGCCCGCCCAGGCCTCACGGTCAGCGCACGGGCCCAGCCGAGCCCAGGGCCTGCACGCGGCCTGCACCCCTTCCAGCCGAGCCCAGGGCCTGCACGCGGCCTGCACCCCTTCCAGCCGAGCCCAGGGCCTGCACGCGGCCTGCACCCCTTCCAGCCGAGCCCAGGGCCTGCACGCGGCCTGCATCCCTTCCAGCCGAGCCCAGGGCCTG
Organism: Globicephala melas; assembly: GCF_963455315.2. Taxonomy (NCBI): domain Eukaryota; kingdom Metazoa; phylum Chordata; class Mammalia; order Artiodactyla; family Delphinidae; genus Globicephala; species Globicephala melas. The sequence continues at coordinate 3,198,209 of NC_083319.1, read as the reverse complement.
CACGCGGCCTGCACCCCTCCCAGCCCAGCCCAGGGCCTGCACGCGGCCTGCACCCCTCCCAGCCCAGCCCAGGGCCTGCACGCGGCCTGCATCCCTCCCAGCTGAGCCCAGGGCCTGCACGCAGCCTGCACCCCTTCCAGCCCAGCCCAGGGCCTGCACGCGGCCTGCACCCCTTCCAGCCCAGCCCAGGGCCTGCACGCGGCCTGCATCCCTTGGCTGAACTTTAAGCAAAAACAAGAGGCGCCTGGGCTGGCAGCTGCCACTCAAGGGCACCCCTGCTCCCCAAAACATGGTCCTGCTGAGCCCCACCCACAGAAAGAAACTGAGGCCCAGTCAGGGCGAGGGACTCGCCCAAGGCCACACCTGGAGGCGCGGGGGCAGCGGGGACCCCACTCTGGCGCCACACCTGGCTGCCCGCACTGGGCCAGGAGGACGGGAGCGTTTTAGTTGGGGTGGGGGTCTGAGTCTGAGTTGGGACAGGGTCCACCGTGGAGGTAAATCCCCTCCGCGTGCCCTCTGCCGTGCGTCCCTGGGAGGGAGGGGGCGTGCCCAGGGTCCCTCCAGCCGCTGACCCCCGGAGCCGGCCCAGGGCCCCCAGCGCCAACTGGCACAGAAATAAGGCAGGTAATTAGGAGGCACCAGGTGGGGTCGCCCGGTCTGGACACAGTGGCAGGGCAAGGCCGGCAGGAGCAGGCCACGAGGGAGGGGCCCCGGTGCTCCCAGCAGCGGGAACCGCCAGCCAGAGGGGTCTCCTGCCGGGGAGAGGGCAGCCTGCCAGGGTTCAAACTCAGGCCCAAGGTCATCAAAACTCAGGCTCCCCCGGGCCCACCGTGGATAGAAGTCACCCCACATGCCCTCTGAAGCCTCCGGAGACGCCCCCGATGGGCACAGACAGGTGGCTGTCCCCGCTGGCCCCACATCAGGAGACCAGGGGCCACAGCTGGCTGCATCCCAGCTCGTCAGGCAACAGGATCCCCTCCCCAGGTGCCCGGGAGCCCCAACCCAGCACCCCGCTAGGTCTTCAGACCCAGCAGAGTCTGGAAGCCGGAGAGGGAAGAGGAGAGTGTTATGCATGGTGGGACGCAGCGCCTTGAACACCGCGCTCGCCGCAGGCGGAGACGCATGTCTATGCACGTACATGTGTACGTGCGCAACTGTGCGTAAACAAGAGGTGTAAGGTCTCAGGCTAATGGGCCTTGCGCTGGGAGGAGGGGGCCTCGCCCCCGGCCCGCACCTCCTTTTCCACCTCTGAACCTCAAGGCTGCAGGGGACGGCAGGGCAGCTGTGCGACGGTGCCCGCCTGGCCGGAGAGGGAAAAGGACGTTCCGAGGTCACTTGGCCGAGAGGGACCCAGGCACCCCAGGCTGGACCTCAGAGCCAGGCCCGTAACTCCCAAACCCAGTCAGCACCCGAGGGGCGAGGAGACCCTGGACTGGGCTGGGGGCGTGGGGACCTCACAGGGACAGGGCGACAGGACCCCAGAGGCCCTCGTCCCTCACACCCACACACGCGTGTGCACCGCCCACGGAACGGAGCCCGATTTCACTCAGAAAGACAGCCAGCGCTCCGCACTCTCTGCTGCCTGGCCCCTCACCCTGCAGGGAGCACGTCTACCCCATCCAAGTACCGGGAGGTCCCCGAGGCAGGGGCCGTCTGGCCCCGGGAGGGAAGCCCCAGGCCCTCGGGGCCGAACTCACCAGAGCCCTGGGATGGCCGGGGTGAGAGCTGCTCCCATCTTCCTGGAAGGGGCCTCGCCTCCTCCTGGGGGCCTGGTCACACCTCCGTCCAGCCCCCGACCGACCGTCTGCTGAGCCGGTGGGGGCACCGGGCACTGGGAGCCCGGACTGGACTGGACCACATACCGGCGTGTCCTCCTTCACCGGGAGGAGGCCTCTGCAGGGACAGGGGCGCCTGGGGACAGGGCCCAGCGAGAGGTCTCAACTTAAGGCCTCTCCTCCA